>NC_042624.1:43483546-43787428 GCF_901001135.1 Rhinatrema bivittatum | reverse complement strand
TCACAGGGAGCCTCTTCTCATTGTTTGGCCCAATAAGCCTGGCCTCCGTTTATCAGCCTCTGCTGGCCTGACCTCCGGCGGCGTGCAACATCTCTCCAACCGCCTCCGGCGGTATGCAGGGTCTCTCCGCTCTTCGCCCCGCCGGCATGGCCTCTGGCGGCGGTGCATAGATCACTCTTCAGCCGCTGGTGGCAGCGCGCAGTGTCTCCATTCTTCGGCCCCACCGGCCTGGCCTCTGGCGGTGGTGCGCAGCATTTTTCTAGTCTTCAGCCGGCTGCGCACAGCATCTCTCCCTTCTTCGGCCCCACCTGCGGTGCACAGGTCTCGCCAGTCTTCAGCTGGCGGCAGCACGTAGCATCGCTTCCTTTTTCGGCCCCGCTGGTGGCACGCAGCATCGCTTCCTTCTTTGGCCCTGCCAGTGGCGTGCAGTATCGCTCCCTTCTTCGGCCCCGCCGGCGGTGCACAGGTGCAGCGTCTTTCCACTCTTCAGTCCTGCCCCTGGGAAGAAGGGAAGCACAAGCGGGGCAGTGGGATACCGGGGGCCACGACACACCTGCCGATGCTTGGCGACACACTGGTGTGTCGCGACACCGGTTGAGAACCGCTGCCCTAGTAGACTTGCTGGTTCCACATCCTGCTGCTTCTCTCAAAGCTCAGTTCAGTCACCTCACACAGAAGCCTCCCTAACACTGCATAGGCACTTCCTCCTGCTTATCCCTTCCTGTATCTGTGCCTCCACTTCTCCGTAACCTTCCCACCACTCTACTGCATTCCCATTGACCACAGGTTACACAGTCTGCTGCTTTTATGCTTCGCCAGGCTCTGCTCTGCCTACTGACTCCAGGGAAGGGGGAACCAGAAGTGACCCATACTGTTCCCTGGGCTTATAAAAAGAGAAAATTAAACCCTGGCCGAGACTGGGGAGTGTCACTAACCCAATGCAGCACAGCTCTAGATGGAATCCTACTTTCTCTTGTGGAGCTAGTGCAGCCACAGCTGGTGTAAGGATATTAGGTGTCACAGGCGAATCTTATAAACTTGCACACATTCCTGGCCCCACCCTTCCAACAAATAATTAAAAATATGCATTTATAGTACCAGATTTTACAAGAAAAAGAATATTCAGTGTTTTTAAGTTAACACTTACAACATAAATTTACATGCACTGCTATGGTACCAACCACAAAACTTTGCAAAAAGAAGACACCAACAGCCATATTGTATTAGGACTAATGTAAAGCATATCAGCTCTCAGGAAGCATTAAGTAAACTGAATTACGATTATAGTAACCTTCCCATATGAAAACAGCACTAACTGCCAGCACTCAAACAGTAAAGCAGAGTAAAACACAGGTGTTCTCCAAGGACAGCAGGACGTTAGACCTCAACATGGGTAACATCATCGGATGGAGCTCGGCACGGAAAACTTTTGTCAAAATTTCTAGAAACTTTGACTGGCACACTGAGCATGCCCAGCATGCCGCTAACCACGTGTCCACGCGGGGAGCCTCTTCAGTCTTATAACAGAATTCGGGGCAGTGGGCGGGTTTCATGAGGACTAACATCCTGCTGTTCTTGGAGAACACCTGTTATAGGTAAGCAATTCTGCTTTCTCCAAGGACAAGCAGGATGGTAATCCTCACACATGGGTGATTAAGTAGCTTCAGGCTACTCCAAACATGTGTCGCAGAGAACTGGTGCCAACGTGCACAACTGGAGCAGTACAATCACAGGAGCAGGCCTGCACTTAAGGACAGGGCCCACGGAGGGAGAGTTGAGTTTTATGGCTGAAAGATTACGGAGGATGGACTGTCCAAATTGACAGTCCTGCCTGCCATCCTTGTCCAGGCAATAATGTGAGGTGATTGTATGGAGGGAACGCCAGGTCACCGCTCTGCAAATCTCGTGAATGGGAACTGCATGCAAGTGAGCCACCGAGACTGACATGGCCCGTATGGAGTGGGCTTTGACGATCAAGCTGCAAGCTCGCCTGCGTATAGCAGAAGGCAATGGAGTCCGCTAGCCAATGGGATAGGGTCTGCTTGGAGACCACAACTCCTAAGCTGTTTCTGTCAAAGGAGACAAAAAGTTGAGTAGAGACGTGGTGGGGGCACAGTCTGTTCCAAGTAAAAGGCAAGCGCCCTCTTGCAATCCAGTGTGTGTAGAGCATGCTCACCCTGGTGAGTGTAAGGCCTTGGGGAAAAAAAGACGACAACATAATAGACTGGTTGTGATGGAACTCTAAAACCACCTTGGGGAGGAACTTCGGGTGCATTTGCAGGACCACCTTGTCGTGACAAAACTTCGTATAAGGTGGTTACGACATGAGGGCTTGCAGTTCACTGACCCTGCAAGCCAATGTAACCACAACCAAGAAGACAACTTTCCAGGAAAGGTATTTCAGGTTGCAAGATCGCAATGGCTCAAACGGAGCTCAAATGAGCTGAGAGAGGACCACGTTGAGATCCCAGGAAACCGCTGGAGGGCGAGTCGGAGGCTTTAGCTGTAATAAGCCCCTCATGAATTGACCCATGAGTGGAAGGGAAGAAATCGCAGTATCATCCACACCCCGATGGTATGCCCCAATGGCATTGAAGTGAACTCTCACTGAAGTGGTCTGCAGACCAGAATTGGAGAAGGACAACAGGTAGTCCAAGAGTGAGGAAGGGGAGCATGAAAAAGGGTCCAGACGACATCCCTCACACCAAGATGAAAACCTTTTCCACTTTAGATTGTAGGATTTTCTAGTGGATGGTTTTCTGGACTCCAGAATAGCACTTGATACCCCCTCCGAAAGACCAAAGGCCTGCACAGTCACCCGGTCAACATCCAAGCTGTGAGAGCCAGGACTTGTAGGTTGGGGTGGTGGAGCCTACCCTGGTCCTGGGTGATTAGGTCCGGAGCTGTTCCCAATCGGATCGGAGGGCATGAGGCCAAGTCCCGGATGGTTGGAAACCAGTCCTGATGGGGCCAGTAGGGGGCGATCAGGATCATGGAGCCCTGATTCTGTTGCAACTTCTGGAGTGTTTTCGATATGAGAAGAGGAGGGTAAGTGTACAGCAGCCCGTTGCCCCAATTAATCGAAAAAGCATCTGCCATCAATCCGCTGCTCCTCCAACCAAGGGAGCAGAAGTGGTGTACTTTCCTGTTCTCCAAGGAGGCGAAGAGGTCTATGTCTGGGGTCCCCCCCAGGAGTGAAAAATCTGGTTCACTACATCTTGACTGAGGGACCATTTGTGAGGCCGGAATGCTTGGCTCAAGGCATCTGCTAGGGTATTGTCCACCCTGGGAGGTAAACTGCCCCGAGGATGATGCAGTTGATGGCCCACGATGAAACGTGGATCGCCTCCTGACAAAGGGTGAAGGACCCCGTTCCCCCCTGTTTGTTCAGATATTACATGGCTACCTGATTATCAGTTTGCACCAGAACCACCTTGTTCAGGAGTTACTCTTGGAACACCTGTAGGGTGTACCAAATCGCTCTCAGCTCCAAAAGGTTGATCTGGAACTGCGATTCTTGTGCAGACCAAAGCCCCTGGGTGTAGAGGCCTACAACATGTGCTCCCCATTCCGTCTGGGATGAGCTGGTGGTGAGGGTAGCCTGAGGCTGAAGGCTCCAAAAAGAGCATCCCCGCTCCAGATTTGAGGGGGTTGCCCACCACTGGAAAGACTGCTGCAACAGTGTTGTGACCAGAACAAGAGCACGCAGGTCCTGAGTAGCCTGACACCACTGGGAACGCAATGTCCACTGGGCTCTGCGCATGTGCAGCCGGGCTGGAGGGGGGGGGGGTGACATGTGAGCAGTCTGAGATCTGTCGAGCGAGGGCCTCAAGGGTCTCCGCCCTGCCTCGAAGCAGAAAAGCTTTTGTCTGGATGGTGTCCAGTCAAGCTCCAATGAAGGCCAGTTGTAAAGAGGATTGGAGGTGGGATTTTGGGTAGTTGATCAGGAATCCCAAAATCTCCAGAATCTCCAGAATTTGGATCGTGATTCGCATGGCGTCCTGTGCCTCCTGTCGGGAGTTGCTCTTGACAGGCCAATCGTCACGGTACAGGAAAATGTGAATCCCTCGCCTTCGAAGATAAGCTACCAGACATTTGCTGAAGACACAGGGCGCAGACGCCAGGCCAAAGGGCAGAACTCAATACTGATAGTAGTTCCCGTCAACTAGGAACCATAGGTACTGCCGATCCCTCTGAAAGATGGGTATATGGGCGTATGCTTCTTTTAGATCGAGAGAATAGAGCTAGTCTCCTGCTTTGGAAGGGGGAGCAGTGTGCCCAGCAAAACCATTTTGAACTTTTCCTTCACCAAAGAACAGTTTAAGGCTCTCAACTCCAGAATGGGTCAGAGGCCACCCATTTTCTTAGGGGGATTAGAAAATACCTGGAATAGAACCTCTTTCCCTGCTGGCTGGGCGGAATGGGTTCAACCGCTTGAGCCAGTACAAGGGCAGAGAGCTCTATCTGAAGTATCTGCAAATCCCCCGCTGCTCTGCACCAAGGACACGGAGGTGAGCAGGGTGGAAGTTGCTGGATGTGCAAATGATAACCCTGACGCACGATGGACAGGACCCAAAGGTCCGATGTAATCGAGGTCCATTGATCTGCGAACAGCTGGAGCCAACTCCAAACCGGGGGGATGACGTGCTGCGGAGGAGGTTGGCTCATGCTCCCTGACCGCCAGTCAAAACCCGAGGCAGGGTTCTGTGGTGAGACTGTAATTGTTTGTGGGGTTCAAGGCTGTCTCAGCCTTGCTCTGGCAGGAGGGCTTTGGGCCCTAGATCTCTGTGCTGGCGGGTAGTATTTGCAGGGTCGATAAAAAGCCCGCTTCAGGTATTGCCAAGGGGGCATATTGGGTGGCTAGGTGTCAGAGTAACTGGCTGACAGTTGTTGAAGGGACTCCTGAGAGTCCTTCAGTTGGGCCACCGCCTCTTTAATTCTGTCACCAAACAGATTGTCCCCAAACATGGCAAATCAGCCAGGCGGTTCTGGACTTCAGGGTGAAGATCAGAGGCATGCAGCCACACGGTCCACTGAGCCCCGATACCTGCCGCAGCGGTTCGCATACCTGTCTCAAAGACATCATAGGCAGGGTGGACTTCGTACTTGTCGCACTCAAGGCCCTGTTGAATGACCTTTTGGAATTCCTCCTCTGTTCACTGAACTCCTGGGCCTGTTTCCACATGTTTCTGGAGTACTGACCCATGTATAGCTGGTAACAAGCAATTCGGGCCGTCAACATTGTGCCCTGAAAAATATGGCAACCCAGGACATCAAGGGCCCTATGCTCTCACCCCAGGGGGGCTGAGGCATGGGTGTGGATCCTCTTTGCCTTCTTCAGGGCAGATTCTACCACCACCGACTGGTGAGGGAGTTGGCGGTACTCAAAACCACTGGAAGGTTGGACCAGGTAAACTGCGTCCATCTTACGGTTCACAGGAGGTACCAATATGGAATGCTTCCAAAGGCGGGCCACCAAATCTTTGAAAATGTCATGGACAGGTACTGCCATGGCCTTTTTTGGGGCATCCATGAATTGCAGAATGTCAAGTATCTTGTGTCTAGAATCCTGCTCAGTTAAAAGTTGTAAAGCACTGATTCTGCCATGGCCTTCACAAACTCCATGAAGGAAAGATCCTCCAGGGGAGATTTCTGCCAGTCCCCAGAGAAGGCTCGGAGGGAAGGTCCTCCAATTCCTCAGTAGAGAATATGGACTCTTCGCTTCCCAGGGGTCATAAGGGGCCTCTCCCTCACGGCGTTCCCCAGGGATGTAGGGGCTGGGAGACCCAGCTGCATCCAGGGTGTGGTCTTGAGGTCACTGAGAAAGGTGCTAGAGGCACTGATGGGCCTAGAGGTCACAGGAGTGCTGACTGATGCATCGGTGAGATTGGCGGCACCGAAGGCACTGGTGGAATGATCCCAATGGCCCTGGGAGAGCTGGAAGGTGGCGAAGCCCCGTGCGTCTCAAGCCACCATCAAACCCAATGGCCCTTCCTCCTCCTCGGAGTCTCTCACTGGTATGGGAGTCTGTGGCGGTGACAATGGTGCCCTTTCGGCCACGAAGGGGCTTGGGGCACTGGAGCCGGCTGAATTGGTAAGACACCGAGCAGCAAACCGAGCCGCTCCAGTAAGGGCACAAGCATCAGTAGAGTAGGCTCCTGCGGCGGTCCTGGTGGAACCGAAGGTTTGAAGGCCTGCAGGTCCCGGCCGACCGCCAACCGCACATGCCTCTCTAAGTCCTCTTTGAAGGCAGCCGATGACAAAACTGAAGAGGCGGCGGAATCGGGGTATCCTCTGGGGGGGCACCAATTCCTCCACCAGTGACGGTGGAGACCATGAGAGGAACCCAACCAGGAAAGGGACGACATAGCCTGCTGTTGGTCCCCTGCTCCTAAATCGGGTCCAGGTAGCAGTTGTGGTGGCGACCCAAATGGCGTTGAAATTTGAACCCCCTTACCGAGAGGGGAGGATCCCGATGCTGACGACGGATCCGGCTCTTTGGGGCCGAATAATTTCTCCATCTTATCGAGACGTGCCCGACGGCTCTTTGAGGTAATAATCTGGGCACAAAGGTCGCAACCGTGGACATCGTGGGACGCCCCCAGGCAAAGGACACAGACCTCGTGATGGCCTGTGATGGACGTAGTCCAGCAGCACCGGTCAACGCCATCGGAAAAAGTACGCAGCATGCAGTTGATGATTGACTGACACCAGGAGATTGAACATTCTGTGATCGACCACAAAGAAGCAAAAAATTTACTAGGTCATGGAGAAAGGAACAGACGAAAAATTGAGGGACCCTACGTGACGCGGGAAGCAAAAAGTTTGAAAAATTGTGAAAAAGGCAAAAGCTCACAAACCGCGAGGCAGCAGCTGGGCTCCATCTGATGATGTCACCTGTTTGTGAGGACTACCATCTTGCTTGTCCTTGGAGAACACTACCTATGAAAAGACAACACTATATTACATCGTGCCCTAAAATACCAATAGACCTGATATTATGAAAACAGAACAAGCCAAGTTGTTACAGATCGCTACACAGAAACTACCTGCTAGCAAAGTATCTTACCTCAGTTACGCATGAAGAACACAGACGGACACCTCACTCAATACAGAGCAAGTTTAATTTAGCTGGGTATAACTTTTCCAGCTAAGTAGCAGCTTGACCATGAATATTCAGCAGTATTAGCCATGCCTTTGAATATTCCTTGTAACTTAGCCAGATAACAGCCATCTTTCAGTTTTAGGTCCCCAATGATTAAAAACATAACAACATTGTTTTTTTAAATTTTCAAACATCAATAAAATATTTCAAAGCAGCAGACTGATCAAATAACATCCAATAATTAAAACTAAGGCTAAAAAAAAAATCCCCTGCTCTTTTTACCTGGGAACTTTAGACTCCAGTCACCCTGAGATTGTCAAGAATTAGTCAGGAACAGGAGGTATGCACAAACTTTCTCCTCTCTCTTATATATACGCACTAACATATACAGTTATGTTCATTCTCGCACAATCTCCCTTATATTCTCTCACACACATGCTGACGACTGGCTCACAAACTCTGACTCACACACATGTTCACTGACTCACTCTTGCTCACACACATGCTCACTGGTTTAAATAGCCCTCTTGCTCACATATAAGTTCATTGGCTCGCTCATTCTCTCTCATTCACACTCGCTCATACACATGCTCTGGAAACCAGCACAACAATGGAAAAACAATCATTCCTCATAAAATATTAAGCAATAAAGTTAAGAGATATAAAACATCACTTATAATATTAAAACCATACTAATAAAGAATAAATCTGTCAAGCATGCAACAGCCAACAAATATCCAGTAATTAAAATTTCAATATTTTCTAATAATTTCCCAAACACCAAATATTTCAAACAGCAGACACATGAAATAATACACAAAAATTTAAAATAGGATTAAAAATCTCCAGCTCTCTAATCCTGGGATCTTTTGATTTCCAGTCACCCACAGATTGTTGTGGATTGAGGGAGGTGGCCTCGATCTTTTATCCTCTCTCCTCTCACACACAGGCTCTCTCTCACTCACATATTTACTGTCATATACATAGGCGCTCTCGCACACTCATGCAGTCTCTTTCATTCTCACATACACACAGGCTCTCAGACACATGCAGGCTTCTCTTGCTCTCTTACACATATACAGGCACTATCGTGCTCATATACATGCAGGTTTGACACACATGCAGACTCACTCTTGTACACACGCAGGCTCTCGCACACATACATGTAGGCTGTCTCATACATACTTGCAGGCTCTCACATATATCGCACCCAGGTACTTGTCCACACACACACACACACACACACACACAGTCTCTCTCTCACAAACACAAGCATACACACAAACAGCTTTCAGGTCTCCCCCTTTCTTCTGGGCTTTGGCCTTTGGCTGATGTTGGATGGCAGTGCTGCTCCTCATTGCTGGGAGGTGGAAGGCCACTGATACCACACTGCTCCTGCAAGGAGGGAGGGGGGGGGAGGGCCGCACGGCCCCACAGGCCCAACTGTGGTAAGATAGGCTCTGCCGTGGCCCAGCAGGGCTCTCTTCAGGCCACAGCAGCCCCTCTTCATTTCTTTGGCCAGGAAGCTGAAAAATAAAAACATGTGATGGGAGTGACCGGCCCACCAGGGGAAGCCCGATCCCCCGATAGACCAATTTGCCCCTGAATAGCTCCACTTCACCCATTTTCTCCCAGTCTTCTATTTCTTCCTCTAGGTTCATCACCATTTTGTCAAAGTCCGTATCTTTGAAATCCAAAACTTGGGTCTTCATGTGACTTCTCTCTATCTTATTTGCAATATCAAACCATACCATCTGATGATCACTGGTGCTCAGGTGGGCACCTTTCTGGACATTAAACACATTATTCCCATTAATGAGCACTAGATCAAGTATCACACCCTCCCTTGTGGGTTCCATTACCATTTGTTTGAGCAGAGCCCCTTGCCTGTCTAGACGATAAATTGAGATTTATATAGTACTTTTCATTCATACAGGATCTCTTTTTCATGGAGTAAGTGAGGCTTGATGGCCTGACAACACATCAGCTGACTAACATGGATGTTTCCAATGAAGAGACAGGAGAAGGAAGTGTATTAAAATATTAACAAACTAGTTCAGCGCTATGAAGCTCAGGGAGATAAAATGACTGGGCCAAGGTCTCACAGAAGTCCAACAGTAATGGCAGAAGGGCTGACATCATGGCCTGTCAGAAATCTGTAAATTCTGCTGCACAGCATGTCACCGATTTGTGAAAAAGATATACGGAGTGGCCCAGAGGAAAGATATTCATTATCCACGATTTCCTCCAGTCTTCCAGCCTACACTTGCTCCCCCTAGATGCTTCCTATCCCTCTCCTGACTGGTGAAACTAGGATCTTTACATGAACAATCAGTTACTTGTCCATAGTACCCAGGTTCAAATGTGCTTTTTTTTTTTTGACTACATTACATTTCCACATGAAATAGGACCTTTTAAAATTTGTACATTAGCATTTTTGGGGCTTTAAACAATGTGACAAAAGGAAGCTGGGGCTACTAAAACAGTAATTTTGTATTTGATGTTTAGTCATGTACAGTAACAGCAGTACTTGAAGCATTGGTTACAATTAATGTATTGTTCTAAAGCAGTCAGATGTACAGAAAAATAGCAGACACTTACTGTATTGTCTTCTATTGAGAACCAAGATTAATTTAGATCATGGAGGTTCTATTCAAATCATAATTTTCAATAGTATTAGCACTGCTCAGTTGAACAAATGCCTTGAATTTAAAGTCATCCTCTGATGAAAACAGTAACCGCAGCAGAATGTAAAGCTTTGATATTTCTTTCAGGAGCTGGCATCAGCAGCCAGGGACAGGGAGGTGTTGTCTATGTGCTTTGATCTATATGGGCAGGACAAAATGCCTATTAGGGAGTGGAACATCTCAGTTGCTTACGGACAATGAAAATGCACGCACCTATGGTCCAACTCTGTACAGTGCTTCAACACACTTCTGAGGCTTTACAATGGACCATGTTCCTATTTCTAGAGAAGCACAGAATTTGAATTGAATCTAAGGGAACAAAGCTGGATTTTTAATCTTAATTCAGTATATCTATCACGGTTGAACTCTGTAATAGAACGATTCTCTTTAATATAAGCTACTTGCTCACATTAGTTTATATGAATGTGAGCGACAGTTATGTGTATTTTTATTGGCTCACTGAACTGTCAACCTCAATTTCTACCAATGCAAGCCATTTCCTGCCAGACATTGGATCAGCTACCTTGTAGTATACACGGGTGGGGCAGTTAATGCTCTTGTTTGCCTTGGTGTTTCAGCAAAGTCAGCATGTCTGTGGCCTGATAACTGGTGTGATGTTTCCCTGATGCAGGTGGTTTTCTGTCGAAACATGGCCCACATTTCACATTGGGATGGGATGTGAAAAAGATACAAGAGTTGACCAAGCACTTCAGGCAGTCTAAAGAGAAGATTTTAGATTATTACTTTTTGGCGATGAATTTTATTGCAAGAAAAAAAATTGTTAAAAAACTTGCCATATACTAATGATTTATGGTGCTTCTGATTAGAATGTGGAGATAAGGGCAAAGATTTTCTTTTTGCCAAAGTATGACAGCACCATCATAAGGACTGGTTTCTATAGGGTTAAAAAAAAATGTTCCAACTACATCCTGAATGATTGCCATCAACTCTCTAGGGAGATCTCTCACTATTGAAAATGCTCTATAACAGTGTTTTTAATTGTACATACTAGCTTTCAGTTTGTAATGAGGGCTCTCTTGTTAATCTCATTTCATAAACTGTCACCTTTAATTGCCTGTCATAATGAACCTCTTAGCCAGAAGATGTTTATAACAATTTTTAGCTATTCAAGAGAGAATGCATGATGAAACAGATGATGGAGCTTTTTCTAACTAAATGCAGGGACATCAAGTCAGTTTGTGTCTTCTTCAAGTGGCATATGCATGAAGTTTGGGTAAACTTGCTACCAGGTTTCCAACTGTCGGAAAAAAAAAAAAATCAATGAAATTTAATTCGATAAAACTCATCATGAGGTTTTCATATTTAAACGACACATACTGCCTAAAGCTAATCTTGACATGTAGGCTGTGGGTTTGGGATTTCTGGCATAAGAAGGCCTCAGATGTTGCTTCAGATGCAAGAGATGTCACTTGCTGTCAAGTCTTGACAGCGATACTGCAATCTAGAAAAGCTGCACTTAAAGCATCAATCTAACTGTTGGGATACATGATCACCTTCCCCTCCTGAATACAAGTTAAGTGGCTCTTTAATTTATTCAGCATGCCTATACGCTCCCTAGGTGAGGGAATGTATAATGAGAACCAGGAATCTGCTGTATGCCACACCATACGAATCTCTTACTATTCTCTCTCTCGGAAAATGTGCTTTCAAACTCACATAAGGGTTTTAAATATTACTTTTAGAAGGGCTGCCTGTGAACAGAAGAAACCTCGCTCAACCAGAAATGAGGAAAGAACAACTGTCCTAAAAGGGGACATTCACAAGACAGACAGCATAAAAACAAGGTATTTGCTACAGCTTGACAAAAAAAAAAAAAAGGTGAATTTTAAGAGTTGCTGACGTAAAAAGGCCCATATATGCAAGTATATGGGGCAATTGCAAACAACTCGTATTTTAAAAGCAGCAAAACGTGTGTATATGCGTGTGTGCGAGCAACAGAGCGTGCATTAAAAAGGGGCATTCCAGGGAGGGGCCAACAATTACATGCATAACTTGCCAAAGTGGTGCGCGCCAAGTGAAAAAATGACTGGGTGAGGGGTCGGGGACGGGACTACAGGCTGAAGAGCCAGGAGGCAGTTTCCAAGCTGCAGATAGTCCAGGCAAACTGGTGAACCATTGATCATGCATTTTACAAAATTTGAGAAATTGCATATGTAAATGCCAATAATGACTTACAATGCACATTAAATCTTCTTGTGTAAACATAAAAACATAAGAAATTGCCATGCTGGGTCAGACCAAGGGTCCATCAAGCCCAGCATCCTGTTTCCAACAGAGGCCAAACCAGGCCACAAGAACCGGGTAATTACCCAAACACTAAGAAGATCCCATGCCACTAATGCAATTAATAGCAGTCTACAGATGGAGTAAGTAAAGCTGCAGAAGGAGCCTTGAGCACGTTTAAATGAGGCAGTGCCATGACTGAAGTGTTTGCAGCTTTTGGCCCTTAGTCTGTTATGGTGAGAGTAAGCGCCATGTGCTGTCCCTCCCCTGCGCCAGGTACTGATGGGTCAGGAGAGACACGCCAGGTAGCTGAGGAGGAATAGAGAGGACAAGATCATGGTTATACAGCTGATGTCGTATTATGCAAGAAGCCTGGGGGAAGGGGAGAAGCATCAATCTAAAATTTCAACTATCATGGGCTTGCACAATTTCTTGAAACATGCAGAACTGCAGCCATGGTTTTGTTTTTGTTTGTTTTTAAACATAAGGTGCAATTTTTATTGACCTAACTCATTGAATCTCTTTTGGCCATAAATATTTTTAAGTGCTGAATTTGAAAAAATTGAGCCTGAAACAAATCCCTCACTACTGGCTACTGCTCCTCATTCATCAGTGCCACGCTCTGCTTAAAACTTACAATATATACCCTTGTTTGTTTATATCCTAGCACTAATTCATTGATTAATAATGCACAAAATATCACTTGTGTGTGTTCCTATGCTCGACTGTGGACAAAGAAGCAATCGTATTATGCTTCTGGGGGCTGAGAGACGGTGCATAATGCGACAGTAATTGTGCCTTAGAAAGGGAGCCGGTAAGTGCAGCTTCCAAAGCATTTAAGATTTTGCTAACTTTGCTTGAGTGCACTTCTGAATGTGTCTCGTAAGAGCTCCTTCGTAACAGAAGCTGAATTTACCTTTGGGACTGCACTCTCAACCTGGGGTAATTCTCCTCAATGCTTTGCTCAGCATGCTCTAAATATCTTAGAGACACAAAATTAAACTCAAAGACACAACAACAACAAAATCTTACTTCCCACTATATGGAGAACAAAGCCAATGAAAACCACAGATCTCAGTAAACTGAAGATAAAATAAATCCTGCTGTTTACCATCTTATGGCATGAAAGCAAAACATGCTCAGCATGAGTCATGATACAGAAACAGACACGTCTTCTTATTAGAACCTCAAACTATATTAGCCTCAACAAGCAGAGACCTACATAGATAATGATTACTGACCTGATGTAGAGAGTATTTTGTACCTCCCAAAACCTGATCTAAAGTTTGTTAAATCTAATCGCTTGCTATTTTGTTATCAGAGGGATACATGCACTGCAAGAGATCACAATATAAAGCTCCAGATGGGTAGGCTCAGGAGACATATAAAAAATATTTCTTCATGGAAAGGGTGGTGGATGTATGTAATGGACTCCCAGGGTAGGTGGTAGAGACAAAAACAGTAATGGAATTTAAGCAAGCATGGGAGCAGGTAATGAGGAGGCAGCTGGGGCCCAGAGGTGCTGCACTTGGATTGGGGTAAGGTGGACTGGATGGGTCTGATGGTCCTTATCTACTGTCATATTCTAGGACAGTAGGAGTAAAAGGGAGGGGAGGCTGTAATACCATAAACAACCCCATCCTTCATTCCCTTTTAGGGCAGAGGCAATAAAAGAGATGCTAAGAACAAAACAAAGGGAGGCTAAAGGGAGCACAACCTACTGATACTACAGGCCAAGGGGGAGCTGGGTTCACACCAGCAGGCTAAAAATCTCCAAAAGTCAACCGGGTCAGTGCTAGCAGGATGGTGGTAGCCAGGTACTTTATAACAAAGGCCACAGGGATCTAGGAGGCTTGAGATATTTAATTTTCCGGCCAGTAAACCCAATGCAGTGCAGGTATAGTAATGAACATAAGAAATTGCCATGCTGGGTCAGACCAAGGGTCCATCAAGCCCAGCATCCTGTTTCCAACAGAGGCCAAACCAGGCCACAAGAGCCTGGCAATTACCCAAACACTAAGAAAATCCCATGCCACTGATGCAATTAATAGCAGAGGTCCATTCCCTAAGTCAACTTGATTAATAGCAGTTAATGGACTTCTCCTCCAAGAACTTATCCAAACCTTTTTTAAACCCAGCTGCACTAACCACAACCTCTGGCAACAAATTCCAGAGGTTAATTGTGCGTTGAGTGAAAAAGAATGTTCTCCAATTAGTCTTCAATGTGCTACTTGCTAACTTCATTGAGTGCCCCCTAATCCTTCTATTATCCGAAAGTGTATTTAACCGATTCACATCTACTCATTAAAGACCTCTCATGATTTTAAAGACCTCTATCATGTCCCCCCTCAGCCGTCTCTTCTCCAAGCTGAACAGCCCTAACCTCTTCAGCCTTTCCTCATAGGGGAGCTGTTCCATCCCCTTTATCATTTTGGTCGCCCTTCTCTGTACCTTCTCTATCGCAACTATATCTTTTTTGAGATGCGGTGACCAGAATTGTACACAGTATTCAAGGTGCGGTCTCACCATGGAGCAATATAGAGGCATTATGACATTTTCCGTTTTGTTAACCATTCCCTTCCTAATAATTCCTAACATTCTGTTTGCTTTTTTGACTGCTGCAGCACACTGAGCCAACAATTTTAAAGTATTATCCACTATGATGCCTAGATCTTTTTCCTGGGTGGTAGCTCCTAATATGGAACATAACATTGTGTAACTACAGCAAGGGTTATTTTTCCCTATATGCAACACCTTGCATTTGTCCACATTAAATTTCATCTTCCATTTGGATGTCCAATCTTCCAGTCTCGCAAGGTCCTCCTGCAATGTATCACAATCCGCTTGTGATTTAACTACTCTGAATAATTTTGTATCATCTGCAAATTTGATAACCTCACTCGTATTCCTTTCCAGATCATTTATAAATATATTGAAAAGCACAGGTCCAAGTACAGATTCCTGAGGCACTCCACTGAGAAAATTGACCATTTAATCTTATTCTTTTTCCTGTCTTTTAACCAGTTTGTAATCCATGAAAGGACATCACCTCCTATCCCATGACTTTTTAGTTTTCTTAGAAGCCTCTCATGAGGGACTTTGTCAAACGCCTTCTGAAAATCCAAATACACTATATCTACCGATTCACCTTTATCCACGTTTATTAAACCTTCAAAAAAATGAAGCAGATTTGTTAGGCAAGACTTCCCTTGGGTAAATCCAGGTTGACTGTGTGCCATTAAATGTCTTTCTATATGCTCTGTGATTTTGATCTTTAAAATAGTTTCCACTATTTTTCCCGGCACTGAAGTCAGGTTCACTGTTCTATAGTTTCCTGGATCGCCCTTGGAGCTACATTGGCCACCCTCCAGTCTTCAGGATGATTTTAATGATAGGTTACAAATTTTAACTAATAGATCTGAAATTTCATTTTTTAGTTCCTTCAGAACCCTAGGATGCAGGTGATTTGCTACTCTTTAGTTTGTTAATCTGGCCTACCTACATCTTCCAGGTTCACAGTGATTTCGTTCAGTTCGTCTGAGTCATCACCCTTGAAAACCATCTCCAAAACTGGTATCTCCCCAACATCTTCTTTAGTAAACACAGAAGCAAAGAATTCATTTAATCTTTCTGCAACGGCCTTATCTTCCCCTAAGCAGCTCATCACAATGGAAATCAAACACAGCTTGCCTCAAACCCCATAGGTCATGTTATTCAAGAGGTGCGGTTAGCATTCTGATAATCCCAGGACTGGATATTTAAAGGGGGCCACATGGCCCCACAACCCCCCTTCCCCTTTACCAGTGTCTAAAAAATCCCCAGAGTTAAAGTAGGACCCTCCACTCCCCTCCTGCACCTCGACCCATTAAAAACAAACCTTTGTAAGAAGCCCCTTAGGCTCCGCCCCCAGTGAAGGCAGCCCACTGCCTTGAAAAAATGCCCCACCCCCCAAAGCTTACTCGAAATCCTGGTAGCCCAGTGAGGGCAGGAGAGACCTCCACTCCCTCCTGCCTCATCAGCACCATATTTCATAAAGGCACCAGTGCTCCTTTGCCCCTCTTACACTTCTGCCCCTAGACCACTAGGATTTCACTTAAGCTTTGGGAAGACTGCGGGGGGGGGGGGGTAGGTTCTTTTTCAAAAGTGTGGAGTCTTAACTGGGGCTGGGGCCTAAGGAGCCTTCTTACACATTTGCATTCATTTATTTTCGGCTGTGGGAAGGAAGTTGGGAGGAGGACTTCCATTAGGCCCCCGGGGATTTTTTTGGGCCCCAGTATCAGGAGCTTTTGCAAGGCTGTTTGGCCCCTTTAAAACATGAAGCCGCCATAGCACATTGCCGCAGCCAGGGTTGCACAAAGTTCTCAGCTGTGGCAATGCACGGAAAAACACTGTGGTGTTCCCTAAACCATGGTATTTAGTACCACAGCTCAGTAAATCTGTGGTAGTTTTCTCCATGGCACAAATATCACGCTTTAGTAAACAGGCCCCATCGTTGTTGGAAGCACTCTGACTGATACTCATAGCAGTGGAGCACAAAGACAACACCCCCTGCCTGTGGTATTGCCAGACACTTCCTCTTTCCTTTCCTTCACTCTTCAATTCTCTCATTTGGGGAAACAAGGAGGTAAACAGATGTAAGGGGAAATAAAACTATTTCTACTGGCACAGGTTATACAGACATCAAGATTCAGCGGAGGAGTAAAGTTATTCAGTTAAAGACACTGGGATATTCAACAGAACATACAGAAGTGATCCACTGAATACAGCTTGATACTGTTATCCGGGTGACTTTAGAACAGGTATTATTGCAATTAGACTTACCCCGGCCAGCTTTATCCAGATAGCGCTGAATATCAGCATTCACTGGCTAAAATTTAATCATGGCCCCTGGGGGAAAATATTCAAATCTCAGGTTTTGTGAGGGTAACTTGAAAATTACCCAGACGAACCCTTTGAATATCAGTCTCATTACTGTAGCAAAGCAACATTTCAATACAAAATCATTTCAACCTATCTGGTTTTGAGCCAGTACTGGTGCCTGACTGATGAGGCAAAAATTACTTCCACCAGTTTTCTATTTTCCTATACATTCTGGCATGCTCAGACTCTCAAAGTGGAAAATCTCAATGCTGTGACCACTCATGGAGGTCACAACCCACAAGATGCTTCCTGACAGAGCTCAACAGAAAAGCAAATCCAGAAGGGGGAAAAATTCAGTGCACACACCAGGAACTCCAGGCCAGTAAAAATGGGTACCACAAGACAGGAGCGGTGGAATGCCTTTCTGTTTGGGAGGAGGGGGCGGTCCAAGCCAAACAAGCTCCACCCCTTCCCTGTTACCTCCCGGTATCCCTCCCCTGCCCCCATGTGCCATCTTCACCTTACCCTGCTGCTACTCTCCCCTTGCTCATTTCCCCCACTCCATCTCATTCTCTTCCTTTCACCCCCACCCACCATCCCCGCAGGCCATATCCTCTTCCTCTGCTGCTCTTAACTGCTTGGCTGTACAGAATCCCGTGCCAAGCAGCAGTCAGGCCCAGACATGGAGGATGTGGCCAACACACCACTGACCTCCTCTCCTCTGCACAGCTGCTGCCTGCCCAAACCTGGGACTCCAGCAGCGAGTCTGTAGGATGGGTCATGGCTCCTGTAGCCCACCCTATTCTGAAGCCTCTGCCACAAGATAAGTTAGATTTGTTAAAAATATATCCCGTACACCTATTTGTATATTCCAGTACAGATTAGAAGGAGCACAGTAAGACAGTGCCCAGCATTTTGTGCAACACCTTTTCTTTGTGGCTGGGGATGTCAACACGGCACAATCAAGCCTGCTTCCAGCTCAGCTGCATCGCGCTGAAATACTGCTCCACCACCAACCCCAACCTTCAGTTTTAAATTAGTCCCTCTGCAAGTTTCAAGTTAATTTTTCTCTCTTTTAAAGATTTAGTGGTCCATGTTCAGCAAGACAGGGAGTAGGTAAGTTATCTGGGTAAACTTACATGTATATTCAGCAGCACGCAGCCAAATTTTCCAGACAAATTTATCCAGATAACTTTAGGACTGCTTTCTGGCACAGCCAGACTTACCGTATTTTTCGCTCCATAAGACGCACTTTTTTTCCCCCAAAAGTGGGGGGAAAATGTATGTGCGTCTTATGGAGCGAATATAAAAAAAAACAAACAAAAATCTAACAACCCCCCCCCCTGACTCCCCCAAGACCTGCCGACTTAATTTACCGCAACCCCCCACCCTCCTGACCCCCCCAAGACCTGCCAAACGTCCCTGGTGGTCCAGCGGGGGTCCAGGAGCAGTCTGGGAACGATCTCCAGGGCGTGGGCCGTCGGCTGCCAGTAATCAAAATGGCTCCGACGGCCCTTTGCCCTCACTATGTCACTGGGACCGACCGCTGCTATTGGTCGGTCCCAGTGACATAGTGAGGGCAAAGGGCCGTCGGCGCCATTTTGATTACTGGCAGCCGACGGCCCACGCCCTGGAGATCGTTCCCAGACCGCTCCTGGACCCCCGCTGGACCACCAGGGACGTTTGGCAGGTCTTGGGGGGGTCAGGAGGGTGGGGGGTTGCGGTAAATTAAGTCGGCAGGTCTTGGGGGAGTCAGGAGGGTGGGGGTTGTTAATTTAAAGGGTTGGGATGGGGTTTTTTTGCGGGGGGGGGGGAGGGGTTCCCAGAGAAAGAAAAGTTTTCTGATCTGGGGAGTAGACCGAAATGGCCCTCCCCAGACCCGAAAACAAAATGGGGAGGAAAAAAAAAACTATGCACTCCCCTAATTTGCTCCATAAGACGCCCAGACGCAGAGCAGGTTTAGCACAAATTTTTTTTTTTTTAATTTTACCCCTCTGAATCCTAGGTGCGTCTTATGGTCAGGTGCGTCTTATGGAGCGAAAAATACGGTACCTCATTAATTTAGCAGGATAACACGGATTATTGGCGTTATCCAGCATGGTTAACTAGATAAATTAGCCCTCCCGAGAACGCCTCTAATTTACCCAGATAAATTAGTAGCGGTTGATGTGGCAGAAAATTCAAATCTCCCAGTTTGTCCAACTATTTCTGAACTCAGCTGGACAAACCAATTTCAATATGAACCTGTTAAATTTTAATTAAGTTTTTTTTTCTTTTTTGGTACACAAATTGTGTCATAATCCATACCAGGAACAAATCCAGAAGAAACCAATAACTCGCAGATGCCTGTGCTTTGCAGGCTCTATATCTGCTCTCTGAATATTCTGTGAGAATGGGGACTAAATATTGCAATTTTTGTGCATTTTTTAATACAATCAGCAGCCTATGCGGCATCGTACTCCGTTAAAAAAAAAAAAAGATAGTCATTGCATCTACTTTGTTTAAAACCAAAAATGAACTCCCATAAATTCCCAGGAAAGCTTTATAAAATGAAATGTATTAATACTAATATAGGCAGGGCTAAGCTTTGCAATCCAAGATGCTTGTCAGGACTTGGGTGGGTCAACTCAGGTACATGCAAATTAAGTTTTCAGAATATGGTGAAAGCCCAACAGCTGTGGTGGTGTTAAGCCCGATTTGACAAATGAACAGTTATCCTCACTGACTGCCATCTACAAGAGCCTTGGGCAGTTGCTTTTTCCCATAGAGAAAACCATCTTGGTAAGATGTACTCTACATTTTTTGGAGCTGTGATGTGCAAAAAAAACCCTCCCAAAAACCTTAACTGTATCTTGTGGGAGTATTCACTTCACGACAAGTGCTTTTCACAATATGTGTCATCTCAGTGCATCAGCTGAAATCTCTAAAGCAATTCAAGGACGAATCTCTGCAAGGCTAGATTAGAACACAAAGCCCATATGGTTATTGCTGTCGCAAAGGAACAAATGAAATAAATGAAAGCAAAAGACTGCAAGCAGCAATTGTATATGAAGAGATATTTGAGAACAGGGAGGTTCAGAAAATTAGATCTTTAAAAATGTTAGACGCATGGAAATGACTGACAGACTCACAGAAACTGAAGTTTGAATAGCATTTACAGCATTAACAGCACGAGAGAGAAAAAGATCCTCTAGTCTATGTGTTAAGACTATTTTAGAAAGGCAGGAAGTGATCAAAAAGATATCTCTGAAGGGTCGAAGCTCCTCTGTGATTGGTTTTGCAGAAAGAGGAGGAGGAGGAGGGAGGAAGATAGGTTTCTGTCCTGTGCCTTGAGTAGGCTCGGCCCTGGAAACTTACAGGAATGGACCGGCTCAGGTAGCGGGATGCAGGTGCGGTGAGCCCGGTGGGAACAGGCCGCTGGTAACCACCGTAGTCGTCGGCCACGCTGCTCAGGGAGGGACCGTGGCTGGTGAGGTTGTTTGCACTGCCGCTGCTCCTGTTGTACCGATTGTTGTTCAGCTCTCGGTAGCTCCTGGCAGCCAGTGGCGAGCTGCCATTCAAAGGGCCGGAGAAAGGATTCTGGGAATAATTCATCCTACAGGGCGACGATGCCACTTTACTCTCTGTGTCATCTGAAGCAGCGTTCAGGTTCCCCAGAGAACTTGCTAGCCTGGAGTTTATAGAAAAGCTGAATGGGAAACACATGGTTGGGGGGGAAAGGGGAGGGAATAATACACACAATGTATATACACGTGAGCATCTCATGCAGACCCCCAGATAGTAGTAACACAGTAAGGAAAAAACAGACAACAACGTGAGGTACGGCCAAGCACAGATTCATTAGGTTCAATCACAAAACAATGAAAAAATAAATTCAGACTAAAGCTTCAACAAGAGGTAATGCTAACAAATGTGATAAAACAGACTACTGTGGGACAATACATCCTGGGGTAGAGGCAGCACTGTGTGTAGAGAAGGCTCTTAATGTTGCATGCCATATACTAAAGAAAAATGGCTTCTTGGACAAAACTTTACAGATTTAGCAAAAGATGAATTATAAATAATCTTGGCTCTCCAATAAATAAAAACTAAGGCCATCTCAGTATCAGGTCAACATCTAGGAGCCTTTTCCAGCAAGACTACACAGCAGTCAAAGCAGCCATGACAAGTAGTAACTATCTGCTGGTGCAAGATACCCAGAAGCCAATTTTCTACCCCATAGTTGCTCATCTTAACTACAAAAATATGCAGAGGTAAAAGTACAGAGGATGATTTCAGCTGCAAACCTGTACACAAGTCACTGCCATACACAACAGGGCCTGAGCTCCTAACTGTGTTTCCTCGATGGATATCTGCAGTCATGCAGTTCTTCTCCTGCTACGGGGGTGGCGCTTAAAGATTAGCAGAGCACATGGCAAGGAAGCATACCCTTTTAACTTCGGGCTGCTCGTGGACGTCGGGCTCCGGCTTATCCTCTTTGCGCTGGCTGAAGCAGAAAGCGAAATTTTGGAGGACTTCAAAGGAGACATGGACCCTTGTGCAGTGCTTGAAGTATTTATTCTTCAAAAAAAAAAATAAATTTGTAAAAGTGAATAACTCTTAGGTAAGCAGGCTACAAATTGCACATAAGACAAATATGAACTCTAGAAAGTTAGGAATATTTAACCTTTTGCAAGCAGCTATTAATTTATAACATCACCCCAAATGCAAACAAGTACAAAAGATATACCCATTAAAAGTATACAGATGTGCGACCGAAGCAGGAACTTATGGGATCTGTGCCACTTTGCAGTCTTCTCTGGCAACCTAAACACACTTGGACAGTAGACCCGGGTTCGGTGCTCCCTCCCTCCACACTTATGCTGCTTCATTTATGGCACCAATATGGTACTTCTATGGTGGGCAACAGGGCATACCATGCTAGTACCAACTTATACACTAACAAAGCTTTCCGCCCGGGTTTTGAGAGCTCGGCTTTTTCAGTGTGGAGGAGACGGGGCATCAGGTATTGGGGACATGTTTGGGGTCCAACAACCATGCGCCCTTTTGCAGATCTTCAGCGATCTTATGCATTGCCTGATTCGGCTTTGTATTCATATTTACAATTAGCTCATTTTGCCAGGGCAAATATGCTTGCTTTACATCTTTCCCAGGGCAAGTCTGATTTTGAGAAGATATGTGAGAAGGCTAATGGTTGTACTAAAGTATTATCCAGGCTATACCAACTTTTATTGCCACAGGACGCGTCTACCTATACCTTTCAACAGTCTTGGGAACAAGATCTCCAGGTATGCTGGACCCCACAGGTTTGGAAGTCGATTTTTCAAAACATGGGTAGAGGATATATAGCGGCTTCTCTTATTGAGAACTCTTATAAGGTGTTGTACCGCTGGTATCTGTGTCCTACTCAGTTGCATAAATACACACCTCTATACCCGGACACTTGTTGGCGATCCTGTATGGAGAAGGGTACATTCTACCATATGTGGTGGGCTTGTCCCCAAGTTCAGGTTGTCTGGGGAGAGATCTTTCAGTGGCTGAGAAATTTGTTCCCTGGGTTGACATTCTTTACACCTGTGCAAGCGCTATTAGGTATGACACTACCTGGGCTATCGAAGGATTCTAACCGGTTAGCCCAGTATATATTAACCGCTAGTCGCTGCGAGATAGCACGCTTGTGGAAATCCCCCCAGAGTTTCCACAACAGTAGCTATTCAACACAAAGTGCGGAGGATCTTTTTATTATCCAGAATTACAGCATATAAGCATAAGAGAGTATCTCGCTTTGAATCGATTTGGAAACCCTACCAAAAATGGCTCTCTTTTATGTCTGTGGACAACTCGGCTTAATCGCTATCTTGTTTTATATGCGACCCAACTTCCCGGGCAGCCTGGCTCTTCATTCATACCCTGGGTGTCATTTTATGGCTTACCCATCTTCTTTTGTGGGGTACCCAATACTTACTTTCTGTTATAGCGCTCATGTGAAGCATTGGGGGTGGGGGGTTATTACTTATATAAAACATGAAAGACTTGGTGATTTCAATTATGTGATGTAAACCTTACTTGTGCATACTGTTCTATTTTGTTAGCCATGATATTTGTCATGTATATCTGTTATCCTGGCCGTACAGCCTGGTTTACATGTTCTATTCTTTGGTTCAATAAAAAACTTTTAATTGAAAAAAAAAAATGGAAAGTTGAAACTTGGCATTAGAATATGTTGTTTCAACAAAATGTAAGGAGAAGAAATTGGAGCAGACCACAGAAGCTTGATATCCCCATATTTGGAAGTCTGAAAGGCATGAGAGATGCCTGAAGCAGAGATAACACTGAAATGAAGGTATCAGATAGGATGAGCATCCTGAGATGGGGAGGAGTAAAATGATAAGTGAATGTACAATAGTAAGATGTTTTAGCTTTGTGGGTGTGCCTACTTCTGTATGACACCTGTACTTGCAAGTTCGTAAAATAAAGAAATAGATTGTCTCGCCAAAAAAAAAAAAAAGTATACAGATGTGGGATTGGCATTCATGTAGACCTGGCAGGGTCTGCTCGAACAGCAGGAAACTCTCAGCAGCTGCAACTACCACAACACACCCTCAAATCACACCAAAGCACGACATCCTACCTTCCATCATTTGCCTGCAATACAAAATTACAGACAAATGGACATAATCTGCCCAGGTCTACACGAATGCCGTAAGCGTTCTTACTATACTTCATCCAAAAACACCTAAAAACTGATCACAACCTTTCCCCTAATGTATTCCATTTGGGAATGGAAATTAAGCAAATTTCAGTTTCAAGATAATGGTGCCATCTAATTTTTACTGGATTCTTGTTGATACAAAAATCATAAAATGGCTTGAATCTTGTCAGCTATTATGTACAATAACCTCTGCTTTTCTCCACCTCTCCAAACCATCATTCATAAGAACAAATCTTCACAGGACCAAGCCAAATATCCCTTCAGCCACGTAGATTATGCAAGATCAAAAACACGCCATGGACTGAGAATCATCAGATATTCTGCCACTTATATGACTCAAGATAGTTTGCAGCCACATAAATGCCACTTCCTCCCTCTGAACTTGTGGTGATAGCACTAAAGTACCTCACTGCTGTACCCACCTAGTCAGAGCAGGCCTTTAATTAGACCTCCGTGCATTACTGCACCAGTTTATTGCATCTTGAGACATCAGGATCACATGAGCTGGGTGACGGCTCCTCAAATGAGCAGTTGTCAGCAGCAAAAACAGTTTTTGCTTTGGAGTGGGCACATTTTTGGGTGGAAGGGAGAGAGAATTATCTAAGACAAAAGCAGGGACATTTTTCAAGGTCTTTATCTGAATGGGCATGGGGGGTTTTTTGGCATTAAAATTTTAATATGTAAATCCATCCACGCTTCTTGTACTGAATATGCTTGTCAATCTGTCAACCTTCAGATTTATCATTTGCAAAGCTTATACAGCACAAGACACAAACCACATTTGTATAACACTTCTGGAGTACTAGTACTGAATGCAAACATGCATACCTGAATGGCTGGGATGTTGATCTCGTATGCATTTTCATATCCTCTAATCTAGAGAAACCAAAGCAGGTTTAGTTGTTTGTACATTTTTAAAATACAAAATCTTTTCTGATCTTTTAAAAGGTCAGCAAACACACACAAGAGTGGCGCGGAGGCACCACTCTGGCCCTCACACCCAAGGGCTGTCAAAATCACCTGGGCATGTCACTTGGAGGACAGAGAAATCGAAGATGGGAGAAATAAGGGGGAGAAAGAACATCTTAAACCGGATACCAGTCAAAAGCCCAGAACTGTCCATTAATCAAGAAAACCACTGCCCAGGTTTACCTCAGCTCCTAGCTGACATACTGACAGAGATGGTAAAATGGGAATTTAAAAGTTCCTGAACAGTAAGACTTGTTTTCTCAGTTATCTGCTGTCATCTAGTTGGTTTTGCCTTCCCCTTTCTTGTGGTGATTTGGTTGAGGGTTTTTTTTGTCTGTTTTTTTCTCCTCAACCTTTCTGATAAAAAAATTGTAAAGCGTTAGGCCACAGCATACAACACAATGGCAGGCATTTCTTTATAACGCTGGCGCAGCATTAAAGGTAAATCAAAATGAGAGGTTCGAGCGTGGCTAAGCAAGGTGGACCAACCCCATGGCTTTGATTTATATTTCTTTGCTCCTGTACCACCTTGTACAAAGACATTTTGGTAATTTTCAGATTCCCATTTTACCAACTGTGGCACTGCTCCTTTCAAATAGACAAATTTCCTACTCTGTCACACATGCAACAGTAGTGAATATGTCATCCAACCTATCAATGCCTTGGCCTCCAGCTCCCTTAAACTCCATTCTTACTGCCTTTCAGGCCGATTCAGTACGGTGCTCTCGGCTGGGCACACCGTTCAGCACCCGTTTGGCTGCGCGTTTTTGACGCGAATCTATTACCCCTTATACTGTAAGGAGTAATAGCGCCTTGAAAACGCACGGCCAAACTCGCGAAAACTAATAGCGCTCATCACATGCAAATGCATGTTGATGAGCCTAGTTAGTTAATCACCTGGGATACTGAAAGTAAAATGTGTGGCCAAGCCTCACATTTTACTCTCAGAAATTAATCATAAACAGCACCGGGAAAGTGTACAGAAAAGCAGAAAAAACTGCTTTTCTGTACACCCTCCAACTTAATACCATAGCGATATTAAGTCGGAGGTCCCAAAAATAAAAAAACCCAAAAACTTAAAAAAAAAAAAAAATCTGCCCACCGGTCAGTGGGTTTGAAAACGAACGCAGGTAAAATTAAGCATTGGTTGTCGGACCCACTGACAGCCTCTGTTTCTGCAAATAAGGAGGTGCTAGGGACGCGCTACTGTCCCTAACACCTCCTTATTAGCACCCGGCCTCATTTAAATAGAGAATCGCGAGCCTAGGAGAGGTGCCTGGGCTCGCATCGGGAGAGTGGGCTCTCAACACGGAGCGCCAGCTCTCCCACACTTTATTTCTGCAATAATTGAATCGGCCTGTGTATTACCATTCAATTATTGCAGAAAACCCTTACCTACTGCCTCCCGACCCCTCTGCAGGACAGCACAAGGGTGAGAGAGAGAGACAGGGAGCCTGCTAGTATGTGTGCCCGTGAGAGAGATTGGGAGCCTGCTAGTGTATGAGAGGGAGAGAGAGAGAGAGAGAGAGAGAGACTGCTTGAGTGTGTTCCTGCGAGAGAGAAAAAGAGAGAGATTGGGAACCTGCTTGCATGTCCACCTTTGTGAGCATGCGTGCCTGTTAAAGCCTGTGTGTCACATGCAGACTTCTCACAGACACACACGTGTTTGTGAGAGAGAGAGCCTGTGTATATGAGAGAGAGGGCGTGTGTGAGAGCACAGGCATGTATATGACAGAAGGAGTGTGTGAGAATTAATGTTATTGTGTGTGTATGTGAGAGAGAAATTAAACGTCATGCGATCCTCCCTCATCCAATCCATGACAATCTCAGGGTGACTAGAAATCAAAAGATCCTAGGTATGGAGAAGTTTTAAAAATCATTTTTATTTTAATTATGGTTTGATGTTTCTTCTGTTTTGAAATGTGTTATTGGTGTTTTGGGAAATTTATAACAAGTTTTTTTTTTAATTATTGGTTATTTGTCAACTGTTTTAACATTTATTCCTTTTATTATTTGATTTTAATGTTATGAATGATGTTTTGCAAGGAATGATGAAGTTTCTGTTGTTCCATTATTGCACTGCATAAGTTAGACTTGTGGTTTCCAGTTCAATTTTTTTTTGGTGCATTTCTATTTATACTTTATTGCATTTCTATTTTGTTTTGGTGAGGGTCTGTCTTGTGTAACTTTCATTCTTGCTGTGAAAATGATGGTACTTATCACTGGCTTTTATGGTACCCATGGTCATCCCTTCTTCATTTCTATTTTAAGAAAGGTTTGCACTTTATTAATTTCACCTGCATGCAGAAAGCTATTTTGAACATTACTGCTGAAAATACTTTTTCATAAACATTTTATTTTCACAGCTGTTAGCCTGGACCATTTGGTTTGGGCTTTGATTTCGGCCCGCCACAGGAAATTTAGTTTTTCCCCGCGGTTCGGGCTTTTTTTTTTTTTTTTTTTTTTCGGGGAACCTGAAATTTTGGGTTAGTGCACGCTAACCCAAAAACCGAATTTTTCCAAAATTTCAGAAAAATCCCATTCATTCCGATCAATGGAAAAAAGATGGAGAAAACACAAAACTACCGATAACCTAACCAAATACAGAAAACAGCTAGCTCTTTACAAACATTTAATACTCAATGCTAAGAAAGAATATTTCAGCAATAAAATAGAAAAGTTTGCGAACAATCCAAGAACACTATTCTCAATAGTTTCAAACCTAACCAGTGACAAGCAAGAATCACCACAAAACCTACCAGAAGCAAAATGTAATGAAATCGCCAAATTTTTCAGTGACAAAATTACTAAATTAAGAGACAAACTTCCAAACACTGCCAACCAAGAAATCAAAATGCAAAAAAGAGATGTCAACCAATGGACATCATTCACTGAGATATCTGAAATGGAAGTGGAACAAATGCTAAAAAATGTAAACCCCGCCCCACACAAAATTGACGCAATACCAACAATTGAACTTAAGAAATCAGCTAACACAGTCACCCATACACTGACTAAAATCATAAACCTATCCCTTGAAGAAGGAACAATGCTGGATATACTGAAAGGAGCAATGATAAAACCAATCATTAAGAAAAAAAGACAGTGATACCCTTATCCTGAACAACAGGCCAGTATCAAATCTTCCCTTATTAGCTAAACTAATTGAGAAAACAGTACAGAAGCAGCTAGCTGAACACCTGGATGACAATAACATACTGTATCCATCGCAACACGGATTTCGAAAACACTACAGCACGGAGACATTGCTCCTCTCTCTAACAGATAACATTCTAAGAGGCTTTGATAGCGGTAAACACTATATTCTAATAATGCTTGACCTATCGGCAGCCTTCGACACAGTTACCCACAAAATACTACTAAATAGACTAAAAGAAATCGGACTACAAGGCAAAACATTAAACTGGTTCAGCTCATATCTAAAAAACAGGTTTTTCCAAGTTCAGATCAAAAACACATTATCAGAAAAAATCAACCTCAAAACAGGGGTTCCGCAGGGATCAGCCCTGTCTGCGACCCTTTTTAACATATACATGCTGCCATTATGCCACTTACTGGCAGGACTAGGAATTAATATCCCAAAGTGCTGGTACACCTGGTACTTTCTTCAAATATTTAGGAATAGCTATTATCTCACAATAGTTTTGTAGGACCACTGCTCATAGGGTCAAGGTATTTTTACCAGACTCTTTTATGGTTTCTGGTCCAATTTGCTTTATATATTTTTTCAAAATTTTTTCATAATTTTTTATATAACTTACTTTCTGTCACACTGGTGAAAATTCCAAAAAAGTCACATTTGAAAGTCTATAAGCTGTCACTTTTCTCAATCCCGATGAAAATTAATTCAGCAATAGTACTTATCTGCATAGCCCAACACGATCGCGTTTCGGACCCCCACTCTTGAGGTCCTGCTTCAGGGGACAAAAACTTTCATATTATTCCGTGACAATCAAAACCAGTATGCTGAATTCAATAGCTGCATCCATCCATTCTTGTAGACACGATCCCAGCTTGGAATCGCAATTCCAAGCTGGGATCGCGTCTACAAGAATGGATGGAGAAAAGTGACAGCTTATAGACTTTCAAATGTGACTTTTTTGGAATTTTCACCAGTGTGACAGAAAGTAAAAGTTATATAAAAAATTATGAAAAAATTTTGAAAAAATATATAAAGCAAATTGGACCAGAACCATAAAAGAGTCTGGTAAAAATACCTTGACCCTATGAGCAGTGGTCCTACAAAACTGTTGTGAGATAATAGCTATTCCTAAATATTTGAAGAAAGTACCAGGTGTACCAGCACTTTGGGATATTGTTTACAATTTGGGTACCCGGAATACATAAAGGGGTAGATTTTAAGAGGCGCGCGAACAGCCTACTTTTGCTTGCGCATCAGACTCAAGCAAAAGTACGCTGGATTTTAGTAGATACGCGCGGAGCCGCGCGTATCCACTAAAATCCTGGATCGGCGCGCGCAAGGCTATCGATTTTGTATAGCCTGCGCGCGCCGAGCCGCGCTGCCTCCCCCCGTTCCCTCCAAGGCCGCTCCGAAATCGGAGCGGCCTTGGAGGGAACTTTCCTTTGCCCTCCCCTCACTTTCCCCTCCCTTCCCCTACCTAACCCACCCGCCCGGCCCTGTCTACACCCCCCCCTTACCTTTGTCGGAGGATTTACGCCTCCCGGAGGGAGACGTAAATCCCCGCGCGCCAGCGGGCCTGCTGCGCGCCGGGCCGCGTCCTGGGGGCGGGTACGGAGGGCGCGGCCACGCCCCGTACCCGCCCCCAAAACGCTGCCGACACGCCCCCGGAACGCCGCGACGACCGGGCCCGCCCCCCGACACGCCCCCGACACGCCCCCCTCCGAGAACCCCGGGACTTACGCGAGTCCCGGGGCTCTGCGCGCGCCGGGAGGCCTATGTAAAATAGGCTTCCCGGCGCGCAGGGCCCTGCTCGCCTAAATCCGCCCGGTTTTGGGCGGATTTAGGCGAGCAGGGCTCTGAAAATCTACCCCAAAGTGTGTGAGAGCCAAGATAGTGTGTGATTGATATAGGACTAGGAATTATACATTACATTTATGCTGACGATATCCAACTAATTCTACCGATAGATGACACAATGGTCCTTTTCAATATCTTTGTGAGCGACATTGCGGAAGGGATAGAAGGTAAGGTATGTCTTTTTGCGGATTACACTAAGATCTGCAACAGAGTGGACATGCTGGAAGGAGTGGAGAGAATGAGATGGGATTTAAGGAAGCTGGAAGAGTGGTCGAAGATATGGCAGCTGAGATTCAATGCCAAGAAGTGCAGAGTCATGCATATGGGGAGTGGAAATCCAAATGAACTGTATTCGATGGGGGGAGAAAGGCTGATATGCACAGAGCAGGAGAGAGACCTTGGGGTGATGGTGTCTAATGATCTGAAGTCGGCGAAACAATGTTGCAAGGCGATAGCTAAAGCCAGAAGAATGCTGGGCTGCATAGAGAGAGGAATATAGAGTAAGAAAAGAGAAGTGATTATCCCCTTGTACAGGTCTTTGGTGAGACCTCACCTGGAGTATTGTGTTCAGTTCTGGAGACCATATCTCCAAAGAGACAGAGACAAGATGGAGGCGGTCCAGAGAAGGGTGACCAAAAAGGTGGAAGGTCTTCAGCAGATGACTTATGAGGAGAGATTGAAGAATCTAAATATGTACACCCTGGAGGAAAGGAGGAGCAGAGGTGATATGATACAGACTTTCAGATACTTGAAAGGTTTTAATGATCCAAAGACAACGACAAACCTTTTCCGTAGGAAAAAAATCAGCAGAACCAGGGGTCACAATTTGAAGCTCCAGGGAGGAAGACTCAGAACCAATGTCAGGAAGTATTTCTTCACAGAGAGGGTGGGAGATGCCTGGAATGCCCTTCCGGAGGAAGTGGTGAAGACCAGAACTGTGAAGGACTTCAAAGGGACGTGGGATAAACACTGTGGATCCATAAAGTCAAGAGGCCGTCAATGAAGAGTGGGTGGCTCGCCAGAATGACGGCAACTGCCTGGGGATAATACCCTTATTCAATAAACATACACATGGTTACTGTGACTCCAACATCGCTCTAAGCTTCAACGGCAAGAGGAAATGTGGAAAAAAGGATTTGCACTCACAAAGCGGGGAGTAGCTGGCTTGTTACGGCGGTACTACCCCAAACCAAATAAGCCTGATACTTCACTTTCAATGCATATCCAGATTAGCTCTCTGCTTCAACGGCAGGGGAGAAGAAAAACAACCAATAAGGGCTGAATAACATAGTCTGGGTAAAACAAATAAGCATGGGTGTAGCTTGCTTATTGCGGCGGTTACTACCCCTACTACCCCTAACTAATCAAGCTTGATATTTCACTTGGATGCAGCTCCATCACTGCTCTCTACATTAATGGTGGGGGTGGAAGGGAAATAGAACCAAAGAGCTAAGAGAAACAGATAAGTATGAGAAAAAAACTGTGTGAAGCTTGCTGGGCAGACTGGATGGGCCGTTTGGTCTTCTTCTGCCGTTGTTTCTATGTAATAGAGAAAACATTAAATCTAGCTAACATGTACCTAAGCATTATAAAACAACTACTGACACAAATGGAACTTGTTATTAATATTGATAAAACAGAATTCCTACACCTAGAACGGAAAAATACTGAAATCAGCCAAACCTCAATAATCCTCAAAGACAACCAGAAAATTGAATTAGCTGGAAAAGTACGTAACCTTGGAATAATAATGGACCCTGAAATCAATCTAAAACAGCACATATCACTAAAAGTAAAGTAAGGATACACAAAACTCATGGTACTCAGAAAACTAAAACCACTACTAACTCAAAATGATTTCTGAACAATTCTACAGGCACTAATTTTCTCCAGCATGGATTACTATAATGCCCTACTGCTAGGACTACCAAATACTTCGTTAAGACCACTTCAAATACTTCAGAACACAGCAGCTAGAATACTAACCGGAAAAAGGAGGAGGGACCACATAACCAAAACCCTAGCGGAACTACATTGGTTACCGATTGAACACAGAATTAAATACAAAACCCTATGTACCATCCATAAACTAATTCATGATGAGAAATCAGACTGGCTAAACACAGCATTACGGGTACATGTCCCACACAGAAATCTTAGATCAGCAAATAAAGCACTCCTAACCATCCCTTCAGTTAAAACAGCAAGACTAACCCAAGTGAGGGAAAGGGCCTTATCATTAGCAGGACCCACAATTTGGAACACAATGCCTCCAGAGATCAGATTACAAAGTGATCTCAAGGCATTTAAGAAAAGTTTAAAAACATGGCTTTTTAAACAGGCATTTTACAAGGAGACGGGAGAATAGAAATTATTCAGGAATAAGCAGATAAGCACCGACACACAGGATGATACAGTAGAGTAGTCTATGAACCCCACATCACAACTAGCATATTGATAACACTATGTATGATAAATTTACCCGTAAAAGTACTTTCAGTACACTCGGTCATGACCCACTTCTCTAAAAATTATTTTGTCTAATGATATATTGTAACCGAACCTTTGACGGCACCTGTTAGAATGTACTATAGTACACTTTTACCTACATTAAATATGTGCCTACATGTAAACCATTGCGATGGTATATAACTTAGCGACGGTATAGAAAAGATTTTAAATAAATAAACAAAAACATTTTTTGGGTTCCCTGAAACAGGACAAATTAGGCAATTTCGTTGAAATTGCCTAATTTCGTTGAAATTGCCTAATTCATCCAAAATAAATGCACATCCCTAGTGATTATTTTAAGTAAGGGATGGACTTTGCCAATCTTCTCTTCAAGGACTGGATTACCGTGAGAATAAAATTTATTTTGGCATAAAAAAAAGTAGTTCTCAGGGTAATGGAAACAAAATTTTTTGCACACAGCAAACAAATCCTTAAAGGGTAAACTGGGCTTTGGGGAGAAGGAGATTGGGATTGGATCTCAAATGGGATAGGATTTAGAGAGAAAAAGAGAGCTGTTTGGGTTGGCCCTTGGAGAGGGAAGTTTAGTGCTGTTCATTTAGTTACAAATACATTTCTTGGCATTTTCATTGTCACATGACCAGTGACAAGCGGGTATGAATACATTTGACATTGTAAAATTTGGTTCAGTATGCCATGAAGATCAAGCAAACTTGAAAGTGTGCCCTGGTATAAAAAAAAAAAAAAAAAGATTGAGCAGCTCTGTTCTAGAGGACCACACATCTGAAGAGAAAAACAACTGCTAAGAGCAAAACACAAGCTGCATTTCATGTCGCCTACAAGAGTCGTGCAATTGATGCTCAACAAAGAGCTGTGCATCATAAGTCTTTTGCCCAGAAAAATGGTTTTATAATTATATATAAAAACTATATCTGACAAAAGTTATTTTTGAACAAAGGGAGAAAATAAAAAAAGATAAAAGGAAATGTTAAATAGATAAAAAAAAAACATCCCAGCTTTGTTATTCAAACTGTCTTCCTTTCATATACGGTTAACAGACAATGGGAAAAGCTTGCCAGATGAATCTGCGGCTGCAAACACTAGACTCAAAATGCCATTTCATTTAATAGCTTCCGCAAAAAGGACTCTCTCAAACAGCTGCGCAAACAAATCACCTCAACAAAGTAAGCAATAATAAACACTTTACATAATTCTGAGTAGTCATGTAAGAATAGAATGCGACTTGCAGCTCTACACTATGACAATCTGTAAAAATTAGCATGATTTTAAGGAGCAGGAAGTGGGGATGAGGCCCACAAATGAATTTGTGAGTGGTTCTCTTGTTTCAGAGGCTATCTTGATTTTCGTTTATTTTGCTGGACCAATAAATCTATTCCTTTCTACATGACTGACAGGATTTCATATGCACTGCAAACTAAACCTTGTGCTTTTTAACGCAACTAAAATCAACCATAGTTAGAAAGAGGTGGCAGTGTCGAATCCCAAATTAAATCTGGTACAGTATCTAGCATAGGAGTCAAATTATGCTGTAACATATCTTTTTTAGCAAATTTGTAGCCTCTGCAAGTTCATTATTTAATTAAGACAGTTTGCTATATTCTGACACACGTTCATGCACAGGAACCTCACCTCAGAGCTCCAGTGGTAGCAGAGCGCGGCTGTCGCTGGCTTTTTAAGGCCCGTAATTTGTCCCCCTGAGTTAAGCCAGTCCTGCAATCCATGTCTGCATCCTCTTCACAGCCATTCTATACAACAGGGAATGAGATGAGTTCAGCAAATTAGCAGAAAAGTGCAAACTGTCTCACACAGTAAAGAGCAGGCAAGAGTAGTGGGGACTTATCCTTTAGGATGCTTTTCTTTCCAATCAACAGTAAATAAAATTAGTACCAAACAAAAAATCTTAGAAAATATGCTAAAGAAACAAAAAAATTATATATATGTTCATAGACAAATAAAATAGTTATTCATAAGGACACAAAGCCTCTCTCACATGTATGCATTGACTTAGTAAAATCATTTAAAACTTTTTCAATGCTAAAGTGCTTCAAAAAGGCAAGGTTTCTTACTATAAACTGTGTTTTCCATACAGTGCAGGATGAATTAGCCATTACATGTGGGTGTCATCATCTGGCGGTACCCAACGGACATGACTCTCCAAACTAGTACAGCTTTGAGCTCTACTGAGCATATGCAGAATTTCTTGCATGGGTGTTGCCTCGTGAGCCTCCTCATTCTATTTCAGAGCTAAACTAGCTATGTAGTCAACTCTCCAGGGAGGAGGGCAGACATTCCATGGCTAATTCATTCTGCTATCTAAGAAAACACTGATTAAAGTAAGCAAACTTGCTTTTTCTATCCAGAAACAGGTTGACGTAACCATTATAGGAGGGGAGTCCCAAGCTGAGGGTTGCAGTGGATCATCACTTAAAAGGCAATCTGGACTCAATCATGGAGAGTAGATTATTGTAAGACTAGATTATGCAACACTGCCTGCCCAAAGTTACTGTCAGCTCTTGAAAGATTGTCCAGACCAGTGATGGCAGTCTTCAAGTGCCACAAAAGGCCAGGTTTTCAGGATATCCACAATGAATATGCAGGAGATAGATTTGCATACAATGGAGGCAGTAAATGCAAATCTCTCTCATGCCATCACAGGTCCAGACAGTAGTGGATGTAAACACATGCACAGTAGACCATTTATTTATTTATAACTTTTATATACCGAGGTTCAATTAACAGAATTAATTATCACTTCGGTTTACATTACAACCAGCAAACAACAAATGACAGAGTCTTGTCTTACATTGAACAAGGTAGAGAAACATGGATAAAACAAAATTTGGGGGAAAGTAGAGCCAGAGTCTTGACTTACTTTGAACAGGGTGGAGAAAACTTGTCTAACCATCATTTGAGTGAGAGCAAAGAATAACCGTGGTGAGAAGAACTAGAAGGGTGAAAAAACCGGTAGGGTGGGGTAGGTTAGGGGGGGGGGGGGGGGAAGAAAAATAGCGGCTTTGTTACAAAAAGATAGGAAACTTAAGGGAAAGGCTGGTCGGGACCAGCCTTTTCATGTGGCAGACCATGTGGCAGCTTGTAAATGCAGACCAGACCATGTGGCAGCTTGTAAATGCAGCTGAATCCTTCTTTTGTAATAGGCTGGATTGTCATGAAACCATGAGAATAATGTGGCCATAGTTCTACAGAAGCTTCTGTAACATCCTTGTAATCAAAGAAAATGGCAAAAAAGCATACACAAAGTTTGCTCCCCAATCTAGGAGGAAAGCATCTTGAGCAAGGTTGCTGGGAAGAGCTGAGCTAAATTGACAAGAGTTTCCAGTTGTGCTCCGTAACAAACAGATTGACAGATGGAGGACCTCACAAATTGAAAAGATTTTCAGCTGTGGATTGTCAGAGACCATTCATAAGGACAGAAGACCCTGCTCAGGTGGTCTGCCAATGAACTGATATTCCTGGTAGGTATGTGATTTGAAGAGGGGCTTGATGGTTGATCACCCACTGCCAAATCTCTAATGCTTCCTGAAAGAGCATCCACGAGACTGGGCCACCCTACTTGTTGACATAAAATATGGGGACATGATTATTGGTCTAAATCAAGACACTCCTGTCTTGGAGATGTGTGAATGTGGCAAACACATTTTTTATCACTCTGAGCTCGAGAAGGTTGATCTGAAGAGGCCCTTCCATGAACAACCAAGTGCCCTGCAACCAGCAGTCCTGGGTGTGTGCACTCTAGCCTCTGGTAGAGGTATCTGTTGCCAAGGTGATTTGATGAGGGAGAGGCCAAAGGGAAGCCCTGTCCTGAAGAACATGAGGGACAAGCCACCAGCGAAGCTACCATTCCATATCTGCAGAAATGCAGATTACAGACTCCAGCAGTCGGATCAACTGATTCCACTGTTTGCATAGACCCCACTGCAGGCAGTGGATGTGCAGGCGGGTCAAAGGAACAATTTGTATTGCTGCCGCCATGTGGCCAAAGATGACCAGAACTTGCTGGGCCATGGCAATGGGTGCTGTTAGAAGTAGTTGTACTAGCAGAGAGTTGGTGCTCAGCCTGAGTGAGGGAATACCCTCTGCAGCAGGGACTCTATCCATGAGCCAATGAATTGAAACCATTATATCAGAACTAAATTGGACTTCTCAAATTTACGAGGAATCCCAGGTTCCCTAGAAAGTGGATTGCCATGTGTAGGTGCTGCAACACTAATGAGCCAGTCGTCCAGATATGGAACACCTGAGTCCCCTGATGTGGGCAGGCTGAAACCACTGTAAGGAACTTAGTGAAGGCCCTCGGGGCAGCCAATAGGCCACTTGGAAGCGAAAGTAGCACCAAAAGAAAAGGTAGATGGGTATGTGAGCATATGAATCTTTATCCAGCAGGGGGCATGGATATGCTTGCTGGACCTTAAAGGGGAGAATGTTGCTGAGGGAATTCATTTTGAATTTTCTTAGTGAAGGAAATTGTTCAGGCATGTCAAATCTAGGATAGGCCACAGTCCTGACCCCCCACCCCCCGCCAACTTCTTGGGATGGAGGAAATAGCAGGAATAGAAACCTCGTCCCAGTTATGAGGTAGAGAATTGCTGTATTGCTTTCTGTTGGAGCAAGGTCTGAACTTCCACTCAGAGTTGGGGCAACTGAGACTGTTCTGGAAGAAGAGTCCTCACTTGCAGGAGGGAAAGGAGCCAGGAAAAATGTAATCAGTACCCATACTGTACAATTTTTAGGACCTACAAAGTTCATTGTGATCTGACGTCCAGGATGCGAGGAAGGCTTTGATTCTGCCACCTACCGGGTAAGCATTCTTCTGGACAGCCGGAATCAAAAACTAGGCTCTGATTTAGGCTGGGCCTGTTGAGATGACTTCAACTGTTGGTGTTCCATCTGGTGACGCCTGGCTCGAAGCAGTTGTTGCTATTGTCTCTGTGTTGGCAGTGGAGGGAAGACTGTAATGCTGGAAGGAACATCAAAGACATCTTTGATAATAAGGTCTCCTGTAAGAGAAGAAAGTCTTTCTGGATGTACTCAGCTGTTCAGGTGATGTGGACAAGGATTGTTCTGCGACGTTTTGGTCTTTAATTTAAGACACTCAGTTTTTCTTCAAAAAGGTTGCCTCCTATATATGGGAGGTCAGCAAGCTTTTTGTACACATCTTCCCTCACCAAGGTCATGTGCAAGGGCATTATCACGTCCCTTTACCTGTTGGTTATACCTTTCTCTATGAAGCCCAACATCTTTCTGGCTTTAGCTACTGTCTTCTCACATTGCTTCTTCACTGCCTTCAGATCGCCAGACACAAATCACCCTAAGGTCCCTCACCTGGTCTGTGTACAATAGCCCCCACTATCACATACAGCTCTTTTGGGTAACCACACCCCAGGTGCATGACTGCATTTCTTGGCATTGAGTCACTGCTACCAAATCTTCGACCACACTTCAAGTTTTCTTAAATCACTTTACATTTTCTCTACTTCTTCAGGCGTATCCACTCTACAACAGATCTTAGTCTACCAAAAGGCAAACTTTTCCTTCTAACTCCTCCGCAATGTTGCTCAAGAAGATATTGAACAGAACCGGTCCCAAAACTGATCCTTGAGACACTCCATTCAACATTGTTCTTTCATCAGAGCAGGTTCCATTTACCTTTACACATTATTTCCTGTCAGCCAACCAGTTTGTAATCCACTTCACCACCTTGGCGCCCATACCTAAGCTTCTCATTTTATTCATAAGCCTCCTGTGCAGGACCACATTGAAAGCTTTGCTAAAATCCAAGTAATCATATTGAGCGCTCTTCCTTGATCTAGTTCTCTAATCACACAATCAAAAAAAGTCATCAGATTTGTCTGTCAGGACCTTCCCCTGGTGAATCCTTGCTGCCTCGGGTCCAATAAACCATTGGATTGTAAATAGTTCATCATCCTTTCCCTTCAGTAGAGTCTCCATTAACTTTCCCACCACTGTGGTGAGGCTAATTGGCCTGTAGTTTCCAGCCTTGTGTCTAGCTTCCACTCTTGTGAAGCAGGACCACAGTTGCTCTTCTCGAATCACATACCACCACTCCCATTTCCAGGGATCTATTGAATAGGTCTTTCAGCGGACCCGCCAGCACATCTTTGAGCCTCTTTAGTGTCCTAGGATGTACCTCATCTGGTCCCATGGCCTTATCCTCTTTCAGGTTTTCTAGCTCTTTCCATACATTCTCTGCTGTAAATGGGTATGCATATATGCCAGTCCCATCCATGGTCTTTCTAAATCAGTAATGGTCTTTCTCCAGGGTCTTCTTTCGTGAACACTGAACTGAAGTATGTTTAATATTTCTGATATTTCTTCATCTCTCTCAACATATTGCTCCTGGTTACCTTTCAATTTCATTACAACACTTCGTGCCTTCCTCAGATATCTGAAAAATGTTATGGCACCTCGCTTTACTTCTTTGGCAATGTTTTCTTCTGCTTTTCTGATTACTTTCTTCTTCTGTTTCTCCAGGTATTTTTCACTGTGTTCCTCATTTTGGGATAATTTGTAGTTCTTGAACACTGTTCTTTTTGCCTTTATTTTTTCAACCATCTCCTTTGAGAAGCAGATAAGTTTATTTTTCCTCTTCCTTTTCTTTACGTTTCTAACATATAGATTTGTTGCTTTTGTAATAATTTCTTTTAATTTAGCCTACTTGTTTTACCTCACCCATTTTCTCCCAGTCTTCCTCCCAGTATGACCCCATTTTGACAAAGTTCATATTTTTGAAATTCAACACTAAGATCCTCTTATGAGCCCTCTGTATCCTATTTGCAACATCAAACCATACTGTGTGATGAGCTCCCTCCCAGACATTGTGAGCACTAGGTTGAATATCATACCTTCCCTCGTGGGTTCCATTACCATTTGTTTGAACAAAGTCTCTTGAAATGTATCTCTCTCTCTCTCTCTGCTTCTTGCAGATTCAGTAGTAGGGGATACTCCAGTCTACATCCAGCAGATTAAAATCTCCAATGAGCAACACTTCTCCTTTCTTTACAACCTTTTGGATATTTTTGACCAGATCCTTGTCCAGTTCTTCTGAGGCCTACAGACCACACCAGTGTCAATGGAAGCACCATCATCTTTTTATCAGGACAGCCCATAATGCTTATTTTCCTACACCATGTCCCTTGCATTTTAGTTGCTTGGATACTGTTTTTAACATAAAGAGCTACTCCTCCTCCTTTTCTGTCCCCTCCATCCTGCTTTAAGCTATAGCCTGGGATGGCTGTACCCCAATCATGTCTCTAACAGCAATAGTGTCCAAGTTCACCTCCACCATTAGGGCCTACAGCTCTAGGATTTTGTTGCCCAGACTACAAGCCGTTGTGGTCATAGCTTTCCAAATTTTCTCCCTTGCGATGCTGCTGCTCTTTTCTTTTCTGCTTTTTTGATCTGATTGAATTTGTTTTCTCCTCCCACTTCCTGTATTACTTGGAGATGACAAGCATTGGCTACCTGCTGCCATCCTCACCCTCTAGTTTAAATGCCTGATGATATATTATCTGAGTTTTTCACTTAACATCCTCTTTCCTGCCAAATGTATGCCTTCCTTACCATATAGCCTTTTACTGATCCAGTCTCCAATGTATCCAAAACCACTTTCTCTACAACAGGTTTTGAGTCAGGAATTGAAATTATCTATAAGGCTCAGCCTTTCCTTTCCCTTTCCATGAACAGATAATACTTCTGAAAAGGCAATAGTTTTTGCTACGTGTCTAGTCATCTTCCCTACATTTTAGAAATCTTTCTGTATGGATTGGATACCATTTCTAGCAAGGTCATTGGTCCCCAGATGAATGATAACATTCATATTAGAGCCTCTACTTTCTTCTATAATTGTATTGCCTATCTGGTTTGCATGCCTACCAGCTGTGCATCCTGGAAGGCGTATAACTGTTGTGTCCCCATTAAAAGGAGTTCCCAAATTGGTTCCTCGTATGACAGATTCTTCCAGCAGAAGCAGCTTTCTTTTATGACATTAAAGGGTTAATGTTAAAGGGTTTCTGGGTGCATTGGGCAACTACTTTCTCTTCAGATATCACTTCATATTCTATTGCTGGGGCTTCTTCATTTTCCAATAGAAAAAGGCATCATGTAAGAGTAACCACAGGGAGAGCGGGTGTCATCACAGGCCTAGTTCTGCCAGAGCCCACTGTAATCCATTTACTCCTGGACTTCTGAGTCCTGGATGTCTGATTTCTCTGTGAGGATGGGGACAGATATACAGGTTGCTGTACAGTTGGGGAAATTGGGTGTCTCAGAGTCACAAGTCTTGTTCTACCAGAGGTTGTTGTAAACCATTTATTGCTGGGTTTCTCAAATCTCTGTGGGCATTGGAAGAGATTCTGGATACTGCAAGGAGGGAGCAATTTGTTAAACATGGACAAAATCCTAGCCACTGATTAACAAATATAACAGTGTCATCTATATTTGGTGGTTATTTTGGTGAAAATGATACCAGGCCCTGGTTCTGGAACCAATCCCCCATTATAGTATTATTCTTATAGGATGACTGATTTTGACTTAAGACATGGTTTTCAGGACTCAATTGTGCCTTAAATCTGAGGACTTCCTGTGTTCAAATACAAACTGGTAAGAGAAAAAGAAACTGCATAAAAACTGCTATGTCTCAATCCAATTTTTCAAGGTGGCATGCATCTCAGCTGTCATGACTACTACATACAGAAACAGTTCAGAAATGCAGAATTTAACCACTTTTCATTTGTTCTTGCAACAAAACACTGCAATCTTACCACTACCAAGCTCGTACCTGCAAGCTGGTGTGTCTGAGCTGTACAGCAGATGTCGTCCGAGCTGTCACCTTCCATCATAAAAAATTTCTATCATGAAATCTGGTTTACAGACCAATTACACAAGCCAGAAACCTACTGGGCTGCAGAAACTTCTAGACCCTAACTAAGATACCAGTGCATTCGGAGCCGACAGAAGTCACTTCATCCTCAAGTTAAAAACCGCTTTCCATATGTCCTGGGCAGGAAAGTGCATTGGAGGACAGCACTGCATCATGGCATCCATGTTGCCTGCCTCATAGCGATTCTTTTGCTAATAATCTATCTCAGAACCAAACTCAATGCCAAAACAGTACCTGACAGGAAAAAAAAAAAGCACTGCACCATTCCTGAGACAGGATGGAAGCATTGCTATGATTGTGCAAGCAGGACTTCAGAGTCCATAAGCTCAAAGCAGGTTTTATCAATGTAACTGACTCTGCAGATGACTTTAAATCAGGTGGTTATAGCTGGAACTGCACTCATGCGTGTTCCGATGCACCATTAGTTTGCTGGAACGTGTGTCAATCCCTACATGATATTTCAGAAAATGTATCTTTTCCCCATTTCCTTTCATGAGGAAATTCACCTGTTCCGTGTGCAGAGATTCCGCATCTTCTCCAAGAGACACCACTCAAAACATTTAATGGAGCAGAACAATTGAGAGGAGCACTTATTTCAGTAGTTTATTGCTGTAGAGAAGTGCTTAGGCTTATTACAGACCATTTGACAAGTGCAGTTTCCACCTTGTTTAAGTAGACATCTAAATTGCTTAATGAAGATACTCAACTGCTACAGAGAAAACTCTACAGCAATCACAGGGACAAACGGAAATAAAATGTATATATATCTATATATATGCATTCTCAGACTATCTCCAATACATCAGAACATAATCAGATTATAAGATAAAAGGAAGACAGAGGCTCACACAGTTTAAATAAGAAACTAAAGTTCTATTTGACAATTTTATTTTTATAATTTGTTGCTATTTGCTTAATTAAAAATGTTTGATAAATGTTTAATATCTGTAAAATTATACCACCCCCCCAAACAAGACAAAATAGCTGAACATCTTGCTGCAAAAGCAGCATTATAGCCAGGCTCGAAGTAAGGGCCATGGCTATGCACCACTGCAGCAGCTACCAACCATGGCCCATTTTACACATGCAGCAGCCACTAGGCCAAAGTGGCTAGCGATACTGGTACTGAACAGAGACAGAGGGAAGGAAAGGGACAAGGGAGAGCAGGGAAAAAGTTGGGCAGGCCCAGCGCGCGACTGGGTGTGCCTACCGTGCATTTGCACGGGGCGGCACCCCAGGGGAAGGTGGTGAGCCAGCGGCAGCAGGAGAAACCGCGGGGCTGCTGGCAGCAGGAGGAGAGAGGCTGCAAGTCACCGCCGGCCATCGGAGAGGCCCGTCTTCTGCTCGTGTGTGCCCGCACGCAGCTTCTGCTCCCCCACCCCCCCCAATCAGGAAGGCCAGTGTGCAATGGTGGAGCTCATCCCACCATGGCCCGAAGACAACAGGAGGCCATGTGTGTATGGGTGTGAGTGACTGAGGGTATGTGTATGTCTGTGTGAGAGCCTGTATGTTTGCGTGCCTTTGAGAGCCCATATATCACATATAGCCTCTCACAGGCACATACACATAATGTATCTGTGAGAGAGAGGGAGCCTGTGAATGTTAGAGAGAGGAATGTTGAGAGAATTAATGTGTTATTGTGCGTGTGTGAGAGAGAAGATAAAAGTTGGGCGTCCCCACCTCCCTCATTCCATGACAATCTCAGGGTGACTGGAAATCGGAAGATCACAAGTATGGAGAACAGGAGATTTTTTTTTTTTTTTAATTCTTATTAGTTTTAACTATTGGGTGTAATTTGATAATTCTGCTCCTTCGAAATATTTTTTTTGGGGGGGGGGGGGGAAATAGAACATTTTTTAATTATTGGATTTTTTATTCAGCAGATGTTTTGAAATATTTTCTTGGTGTTTGGGGAAATTTTGTATATTCTATTCATTAACTGTTTGAAATATTTATTCTTTTTATGAATATGATTTTACTATTATGATTAATGTTTTATATTTCTTGATTTTGTTATTGGTAATGTTTGTTTTTCCATTGTTGCTCTGCATATAGAGGCTGGCTTATTTATTTATTTATTTAAAAGGTTTTATATACCGACAACCGTTTGTACATCTTGTCGGTTTACAGATAACTTAAAACCACGGTATAATTAGGCATAGCCTTTACAAAGAACATAGAACAGTCAAAAATAACAAGCAGAAAACTGAATAAATGGTTGTTGGGTTCAAAATGGGGGTAACAAAAAGTTGGGTGAGGAGGATAAATAACAGTGACAATGAGAAAACGCTATGTACAGGTTCAACAAATATATTCAATGCGACTAATGAGCAGAGGAGTTGGTAAGCAAGGGTGAGGAGGGGTAGGCTTGTAGGAAAAGCCAAGTTTTGAGTTTTTTCTTGAATTTGGGTGTGGAAGTTTCAGTGTGTAGGATCAAGGGGCATGGAGTTCCAGAGGGTGGGGCCTGCAAGAGAAAGGGCTCTGTTTGTAGTGGAGATGAGTCTCGTTGATTTTATAGGGGGAGCACAGAGGGTTCCATGTAGGGAGGAGCGAGTTGGTCTTGTGGAGGTGCGAGGGAGGAACGGTGGGTTTATCCAGTTGTAATGTTCGTTGGAGATGCTTTTGTGAATGAGGGTAAGAGTTTTGTATAGGATGCGTGATTGTATAGGAAGCCAGTGGAGATCAATGAGGGTGGGAGTGATGTGATCTTTCTTTTTAGCATTTGTGAGGATACGTGCAGTGGCATTCTGAAGTAGTTGCAAAGGTTTGATGTAGGTAGAAGGGAGGCCAAGGAGTAGGGCATTGCAGTAATCTATTTTCGAAAATATGATAGATTGGAGTACAGTACAGAAATCAGAGAAATAAAGTAGGGGTTTGAGTTTTTTGAGGGTTTGCAGCTTGAAATAGCAGCTGCTGAGGATGGATTTGATGTAGGGTTTGAAAGTGAGTTGATTATCAAGAAGGACACCCAGGTTTCGTGAGGCGGATGGGAAAGTGGAAGGGGAGAGGGTGGGGGGCAAAGGAATGGATGAATGTTTGGAGGAGATGAAAAGGAGTTCAGTTTTTTGGGGGTTGAGAGATAAGTGCATGTCGGTGAGGAGCTGGTTAATGGAGGTAAGACAGGTTTCCCAGTTTTGGAGGGCGCTGAGAATAGAATTTGTGAAGGGGATGAGGATTTGCACCTCATCGGCATAGATGAAGTGCGTGTAACCCAGGTTAGAAAGAAGGTTGGTGAGAGGGAGCATATAAATGTTAAACAGGGTGGAAGAAAGGGAGGATCCTTGGGGGACACCACAGTCAAGGTTTACAGGTGAGGATTCAATATTGTCAGTAAGGACTGTATAGCTACGGTTTTGGAGGTATGATTTAATCCATGCTAGTGCTGTACCGGAGATTCCAATACTGACGAGAGTGTTGAAAAGGATGTTATGATTGACGGTGTCGAACGCGGCAGAGATATCAAGCATAGCAATGAGATAGGAGTTGCCAGCGTCCAGTCCTCTGATTATAGTATCAGTTAGGGAGAGGAGTAGGGTTTCCATACTGAGGCGTTTACGAAAACCATGTTGTGTTGGTGGGAGGATATTGAATTGTTCAAGGTAGTCAGAAATACGGGAGTTTACTAATTTCTCCAGGACTTTTGAAAGGAAAGGGAGATTGGAGATGGGACGGAGGTTAGATATGTTGGCAGGATCGAGAGAGGGTTTTTTTTTAGGATGGGCTTGACAGCGGCTTGTTTTAGGGAGTTAGGAACCAAGCCTTGCTCGAGGGAAAGGTTATCGATTTTGGAAAGTGAAATGGCTATAGTTTTAGGAATAGAGAGTAAGAGTTTAGTGGGAATAGTTTCAAGAGGATGGGAGGAAGGTCTCATCTTTTTTAGGATGTTCTCAATTTCAAGAGTTGAGGAGAGTTCAAAGGATGAGAGAGGGGTGGGTGTGAGGGTAATGGGGAGTGTTAAATTATTAGTGTTTGTGGGGAACTTAGCAGTGATATTGGACACTTTATTCTTAAAGAAGAGAGCTATTTCATTGCAGCGTATTTGAGTGGGGGGTTCCTGAGGAAGGGTCAAGTTCGGTTTGGTAAGATTTGAGATTAAGGTAAATAGGGCCTTAGGGTTATATTGTAGGTGGTGAATTTTTTTGGCATAATATTCTTTTTTTGTTTTTTGGATAGCATTCCTGTAGGCATGCATAAGTTGGTAGTAGATGGTTTTGGTAGCGGGAGAGGGGTGTTTTCGCCAACGTCTTTCAGCTGCTCTGAGGTGGATTTTTTGGATTTTAAGTTCATGGGTGAACCAGGGTTTTTTATTTGATTGGGTTGAAGTGACAGTTTTTTGTGAGACGGGGCATAACTTGTCTGCAATCTTGAGGGTAATTTCTGCCCAGGAGGAGTCAGCGCTGTCAGCTGACTAAGTCGAGGCAATTGGGAATGTCGGAGCAAGCTGTGGTGAGAGAGTCTAAAGAACAGGTCTTACGGAACTGGAAGGATTTATGCTGAGTGGTAGTGGACGGGGGTGGCAGTTGGAGTGCAAGTGTAGTTTTTATAATGGTGTGGTCAGACCAAGGGACAGGGAGGCATGAAGGGGGGTGGATGGTGTTGATGAGGGAGTTAGTAAAGATAAGGTCTAGGGTATGTCCAGCCTTGTGGGTTGGGGAGTGAATGATTTGCGTGAAACCCATTGCATCTAGGGAAGAGATGAACACTTCACATGGGGGTGATTGTGGGATAGAATCAACATGAAGATTGAAGTCGCCAAGGAGAATGGTAGGGATGTCAGGTGAGAGTGAGTCAGTGAGCAATTCAATGAGAGGAGAGGGGTCTTTTTCTAGCAGACCCGGGGGGGTATAGATCAAGCAGATTTGCAGTGCGTTTGATTTGAAGGCTTGTTGTGAGTTCCAGTTCAGTTCTTCTTAGCATGTTTGTTCATACTTTCTGATCTCTTTAATCTATATTTGGTGAAGGTCTGTCTGTGTTTTGCATATGTGACCAAGGTGAGGTATTTTGCTGGCATGTCATTTCTGTGAAGGGATCTATAGCAGCCTGGTTTCCTAATAAGAGTTTTTACTGGTATTCTAGGGCCTGGTGTAATATGTGCAGTGTTGCCTTTTCATAGATAAGGTTGTTAGGGGTTTTTTGGTATGGGAGGGCTACCATATTCTAATGGTAATTCTGTTTGTTCATGGGTTTCTGAGGGCCAAGCTCACACCCAACACGCATTACAAAAAGTCTAATTCCATAGGAGTTGCAAGAATGATTCAGATCAACCGAACCAAATCACGGTAAACCTAGAAGATGTGGTAGGCCTGATTGACAAACTGAAGAGTAGTAAGCCACCTGGACTGGATGGTATACACCTCAAGGCTCTGAACGAACTAAAAAATGAAATTTCAGAACTATTAGTAAAAATTTGTAACCTATTAAAATCATCTGATGTACCTGAAGATTGGAAGATGGCTAATGTAACTGCTATATTTAAAAAGGGATCTGGGAAACTAAGACCAGTGCCGGGAAAAATAGTGGAAACTCTTAAAGAATAAAATCACAAAACATTTAGATAGACAGACATGGTTTGATGGGACACCGCCAACATGGATCTTGCCTCACAAATCTCCTACATTTTTTTTGAAGGGATGAATAAACATGTGGACAAAGGTAAACTGATAGATGTGGTGTATTTGCATTTTCAGAAGGCGTTTGACAAAGTCCTGCATGAAAGGCTTCTAAGAAAACTAAAAAGTCATGGGATAGGAGGCAATGTCCTTTTGTGGATTGCAAGTTGGTTAAAAGAGAAAACAGAGTAGAATTAAATTGTCAGTTTTCACAGTGGAAACAGTAGAGTGCCTCAGGGATCTGTACTTGGACTTGTGCTTTTTAATATTTATTTATTTATTTAACATTTTTTTTATATACCGAGGTTCTGGTAACAATGTTACCAATCACTCCGGTTTACATATAACTTATTTATTTATTTATTTTTAATTTTTATATACCGAAGTTCTTGTAGGGACTACAAATCACTCCGGTTTACATAAAACGAAGAACTGCTCAACAGAGAGCGGAGCTTTACATGGAACCGTAGAACATATGGAACAGTGTAACTGGTTGACAATTTAACATAATACTAAATAAAGTGATAATAGTTTAACTGGAAATAAATAAAGAAATATAATATTTTATATATAAGAAGTATAACTATTTAACGTAGCAATAAATATAAAAATAAGCAATGCCAAATAAATATATGAAATAAAGTGAATTTTTGAGCTCCAAGATAATTGTCCAGTTGCAGATTCTTAATAGTAGTATTTGATACAGTGTCCATAATAAGGGATACCTAGTAATTAGGAAGTCTGTCAGTCACAGTAAGATTAAGCGTCTGGGAAAGCTTGTTGGAAGAGAAAAGTCTTCAGTCTTTTTTTGAATTCTTGATGGCTGGGTTCTAGTCTAAGATCTGGGGGAAGCGTGTTCCACTGGTGTGGGCCTGCTGAGGATAGCGCTCGTTTGCTCAATGATGATTTTAATTGCGAAGCATGCAGTGTTCCTCTGTATGCGCTTCTGATTGGTCTGGAGGAAGTGTGCGGTTGGAGTTCAGAGCTTAATGTGATGTGGGCTAGTTTGTTTGTCGCTTTGTGTATAATAGTGAGTACCTTATAGAGTATCCTATGTTTAATGGGGAGCCAATGTAAGTTCCGAAGGATTGGGGTGATATGATCTTTTTTATTAGTGCTAGTTAGAATTCTAGCCGCTGAATTCTGAACCATCTGTAATGGTTTGATAGTGTTGGCGGGTATACCTAGAAGCAGGGAGTTGCTGTAGTCGAGCTTAGAAAGAATGATGGATTGCAGTACTAGCCTGAAGTCGGAGAAGTGAAGGAGGGGTTTAAGTTTTTTGAGGACTTGCAGTTTGTAAAAGCAGTCCTTTGTGGTATTGTTTACAAACTTTTTTAGGTTTAGATGATTATCAAGCCATGCTCCAAGGTCTCTGACGTCAGATGAGAATGAGTTGTTTGTGTTTGGTAGAGAGAGGCTGGAAGAGATTGTGTGTGGATCCTGGGAGACAATGAGCATTTCGGTTTTATTAGCATTCAATACTAAGTTGAGGCTTGAGAGTATGTTTTTGATGGGCTGTAGGCATTCGTTCCAGTATGTGATGGTTTTTTGAAGGGATTCTGTGATCGGAAGGAGTATTTGTATGTCGTCTGCATAGAGGTAATGGGTAAGCTTAAGGTTTGAGAGTAGATGGCAGAGAGGGAGGAGGTAGATATTGAAGAGGGTGGGTGAAAGTGATGATCCTTGTGGGACTCCTTGTTCTGTCAGGATTGGATGCGATTCTTTGTTGTTTATCCTTACTTTGTAGAATCTGTTGCTTAAGAAGGAATGGAACCATCTAAGGGCTGTGCCTTTGATCCCTATGTTTGCTAGTTGGAAGGGCTGTGCCTTTGATCCCTATGTTTGCTAGTTGGTCTATTAGAGTAGAGTGTTTTTCCGTATCAAATGCAGCGGAAAGATCCAGAAGAATGAGCAGGTAAGATTGTTTATTCTCCAGATTAACGAGGATTGTGTCAGTGAGAGATAGTAAGAGCGATTCGGTGTTTAGGCGTTTTCGGAATCCATATTGAGCTGGGGATAGAATGTTATGATCTTCCAAATAATCTGACAGTTGCTTGTTGACAATTTTTTCCATCAGTTTGGCGATAAGTGGTAAGTTTGCGATGGGTCTAAAATTAGCTGGGTCTGATGGGCAAGCATTTGGTTTCTTTAGTAATGGTTTCAGTATTGCCAATTTTAACTGGTTAGGAACTAAACCTTGAGAAAGGGATGTGTTGATAATTTCTGCAATTGGTTTTGAGATGGTGTTTGGAATGGCGATGAGGAGATTTGTAGGTATTGGGTCTGATGGATGGGAGGAAGGTTTGAATTTTTTGAGTGTGTTTTCAATCTCCAGTGAAGAAGTGAGCTCGAATGAATCCAGGCTTGTGGTTTGTTGCGGCAAGGATGTGAGATGGTGTGTTAGGGTAAGGCTGTTGGATGTGATTGATTGGGTAAGGTTGGTGATTTTTGTTTTGAAGTAGTTGGCTAGTTCGTTTGCTTTGTTGAGTGCTTGGTGGTCTGGGATAGTAGGAGGAGATGGTTTGGTTAAAGAGGACACGTAGGAGAAGAGAGCCTTTGAGTCGAATATAAAGTGGTGTATTTTTTTTCCGTAGAATTCTTTCTTTGTTCTAAGGATTGTATTCCTGTAGTTGTTGAGGAGCGATTTATAGATGGCATGTGTTGATGACATAACACAAGTGTCTTACATATAAAAAGGAAAAGAAGAACTGGGAGAATAATTAAATAAATTACATTAAATTGCTTAAAGTATTAAGAGAAACAACATTTTAACTTAATGAAATCTAACATACTAGCGATTCGGATCGGTAGAGTGACAAGTAGTCAGTCTTAGGCAGGAGGAGATTGTATTTGTTTCTGGGGATATTAGGTGGTAGGATACATGATGTGTTGCCCAAGACAGGGAGAGTGATAGTGAAGTCGAAATCAGTCATATGATTTATTTATAAATATTTATAAATATATATAAATATTTATAAATGATCTGGAAAGGGGTACAATAATTGAAGTGATCAAAATTTGCAGATGACAAAATTATGCAGAATAGTTAAACCTCAAGCGGATTGTGATTAATTGCAGGAGGACCTTGTGAGACTGGAAGATTGGGCTTCCAAATGGCAGATGAAATTTAACATGGACAAGTGCAAAGTGATGCATATAGGGAAAAATAACCCTTTCTGTAGTTACACAATGTTAAGTTCTATGTTAGGAGTTACCACCCAGGAAAGAGATCTAGGCATCATAGTGGATAATACATTGAAACAGTTGGCCCAGTGTGCTGTGGCGATCAAAAAAGCAAACAATGTTAGGAATTATTAGAAAGGATGTCATAATGCCTCTGTATCGCTCCTTGATAAGAACGCACCTTGAATACTGTGTAGAGTTCTGGCCACCGCATCTCAAAAAGGATATAGCTGCACTGGAGAAAATGCAGAGAAGGGCAACCAAAATGATAAGAGGCATGGAACGGCTGCCCTATAAGGAAAGGCTAAAGAAGTTAGGGCTGTTCAGTTTGGAGAAGAGACAACTGAGGGGGGATATGACAGAAGTCTACAAAATCATGAAAGGACTTGAAAAAGTTAATGTAAATCGGTTATTTATTTTCTCAGATAATAGAAGGACCAAGGGGCACTCCATGAAGTTAGCAAGTCGTTCATTTAAAACAAATCAAAGAAAATTATTTTTCATTCAGCGCATAGTTAAGATCTGGAATTCATTGCCAGAGGATGTGGTTATAGCAGTTAGTGTAACTGGGTTTAAAAAAGGTTTGGATAAGTTCCTAGAGGATAAATCCATAAACTGCTATTAATTATTAAGCAATAGTAGCTTGTGATCTATCTAATGTTTGGGTACTTGCCAGGTACTTGTGATTTGAATTGGCTACTGTTGAAAACAGGATACTGGGCTTGATGGACCCTTGGTCTGACCCAGTATGGCATTCATGTTATCTTTTTGGCAGAGTTTTCTGATTGGCACACAGCAGTGCGTGTAAATATAATATGTATGTTGTGTTACTTTTGCTTCAGCAGACTGTTCTTTTGAATGTTCTTTTTCGTGTAAAATTGAATATAAATGCATAATTTGTGTGTCTGTAAAGGATGTGGGTGTGTGTGGGGTGGGGTGGCATGTGTGCAAGGCTGTAAGGTTTGACTAGGGAGCTAATACCCTTCCCTATCCATGGGTTCTGAGGTGGGAGGGGGCATGTCCGTTTTTAAAAATATACATTGCAGGACAGAGCTGGACTTTATTTGATGGGCCTGGGATAGACACTGAATAAATCGGGGGGGGGGGGGGGGGGGGGGGGGAGCACAGTAATTTTTTGCACAAGGCAGCAAAAAAGCTACCACCGGCCCTGAAGGTGAGTCCAGACAGAGAAGGAAAGGGGAGAGCTGTCAGAATTCTAACTAAAAGCAAATTCAGGGACCATATCACGCCAACACTCATGAAACTGCACTGGTTGCTAATCGCTTGGAGATTGCGATACAAAATTCTCAATCTCGTATACAACCTACGGAACAATGAATCATCCACCTGGCTGGCCTCTACCCTTTGACTCTACAAACTCTCTCAGCAACTGTGCTCAGCAAGTAGAAATCTATTAGAAGTGCCAATTTTAAAAATAGCAAGACATGAGGCCACCAGAAATAAAGCTTTTTCAGGAGCTGGTCCACGCCTATGGAACAATTAACAAGATTTGTCCACATGGCTTTGTCATCAAAATTTTTTAAAAAGCACTAAAAAAAGATCATGTGATGTGGTAAACTGAGGAGAACTTGTCTCTTTCGGCTCAGGGTGCCGCGTTCCCATAATCGCCCACAATCTGGCTGAAATAGGGCTTTTTTGCTGCCTGACATCTTTCTTTTCAAACAAGCGTATGTCAATCATACCTTTCATCAAAAATCGCCTACTGTGATGCCGCCTAAGGCAAGTAAGAAGAAAAATAAACCGCTGGGAATGGAAGGCAAGATGGCGTCCGGAACAGATCTCACTGAGCCGTTCGCAAACAGAAACAATGATTGCCGAGATTAAAGAGGTGGTCATTATGGCTCTGGATGACAAACTCAGTGGCATTTTGGCACAAATTGCAAATTTAAAATCTGCCCTATTGGAATTTCAGCTACAGATGGAACAGATCGAAAGCCACGTTTCCGTGCTGGAAGACAACATTCTGTCAATTACAAACAAAATGGTGGCTCTCAAAAAAGCTGTCAAGGAGAATGCTGATAAGCTTGATGGCCTCGAAAACCAGTCCAGAAGGTCTAACTTAAGTTTTGTGGCCTTCCCGAATCCCCTGAGGAGAAAGGACTGTGAGATCTATTGTTGGACTAGATTCCAGAAGCCTTAGACCTACTGGACTTAAAAGTGTTCTGGAGATCAACAGCATTGGCCGAGTGTGACGAAAGCAACGGATTTAATACCCAGAGTGAAAATTGCAAAAACTATGAACTTTGTGCACAATAGTGCATTCTACAGGCCTATCGATAACATCAGGATGTTATGTTCCAGTACGAGTATCAGCATTGCAACAGGAGTTCGTCCCGATCTGAGTCATCGTGATCCAGAAACACATACACTTCAGCCTGCAGTTCCTGGACAGATTGCGAATTTGGCATGAGAGGAAATCTATGGTTTATGAATCAACGGAGTCAGCGAAAAAGTTCCTGGAAGGCTTGGTTAAATGATTACCTTTGTTTTGGCTGCCGGTTCTTTGGTACTTTCATTTTTTGAACTGTAAGTGTCAACAGTAGGGGCAAGAGCTTGCTTCCATCTTGTGCATCTTCCAAGATTACTTTCTCACGGAGAAGCCCGCCCGATTTCTCTTCGTGTCACCATTGTTAAATTTGCTAGTGCAATGTGCCGGTTTTGGCTCTATAAATAGAGTCTATAGTCTTTGTATCTATTATTGTGGGGCAAGAGTCTCGATTTTCCAGACAACGTTTTGCAGTTTTCTATTCATAGTTGCCTGGTTTAGTATTTTGGCACCTTTGTTAGCCTGGACTTTCAAAAGGCAAGTCACAAAAAAAAAAAAAAAAAAAAAAAAACCGCTTAGAATGAAAGTGCACTGATACCTATATTTCATACTATGATCAGCAAGGTAGCTGGATATGCCTACAAATCTTACGATCGACCCCTTTGGATCTTCACTGGAACAATTACTAGAGTACTTGCATTTGCTATACTCATCTGGCCTGGCGGTATCATCCATCAGAGTACACCTCAGCGCCATATCAGCGTACCATCCTTCCATTCAAAGGACTTCTATTTCCACGCATCCCTTAGTATCTCTTGTTTCATCAGAGGTGCTTTGAAACTCCATCCTCTGGTCTCAAGTCCAGCGATTCCTTGGGACATAAACCTAGTGTTGGAATTACCTCCGCCCTTTGAACCAATGCAAACTGCTTCTATGAAATTAGTCACATGGAAGGTATTATTTCTAGTAGCAATAACCTCAGCGAGGCGAGTCAGTGAGCTTCCAGAGCTACTCCACTAGCCGCCTTATTTGCAAGTCTACCAAAGACAATGTCACCTTGCGGACCCATCCGTCTTTCCTCCCAAAAGTGGTATCATCTTTTCATCTGAACCAGACAATAACTTTACCATCCTTCTTTCCTAAACCACATGCATCCAAAAGAGAGAGTCTGCTTCATATGCTAGTTTGTAAAAGAACCCTAGCATAAACAGAGAACTTATTCATCTAACAGACATTCGCAACTCTGTCTCCTTCAATTCAAATTCTTCAGGGTTACCAGTAACCAGAAGAACGTTAGCCAACTGGTTAACTTAGTGTATTCATTTTTGCTACTCTTCTCGATGAGAGTGCCTTGACTCAAAAGTTAAAGCATGTCAACTAAGAGCCACGGTGACCTCTATCGTCCATCTGTGCAATGTGCCAGTTCAAGACATATGTAAAGCGGCAACTTGGTTCTCGCTGCACACTTCACATCTCATTACTGTCTCCAACAGCAAGCCAGATCAGATGCGACTGTGGGATGGGAAATACTGCATTACGCCACTGGCATTTAGAGCTGTCCACTGATGACCGGGATTCTCTGCACACTGAGTATCGACAGCATGCCCACAAGAAAGACTGTCATCTAGTGACATATCAAACAGTGTACTTCATCTTCCCTAGCTGGGGACTCCTAGACAGCATGGCTAATTCAGCCTGCTTATTGAAGGGAAAAAGCAAGTTTCCTTACTATAAATGGTGTTTTCAGTAAACAGGATTAATTAGCCATGTGTCCCCACCCTTCTCCCTGAACAGACTCTAATCCTTTCTAGCTGCACTTATTCTTTCTTTGCTGTTCGCTGATTGTCCATGCTTTCTCAATAACTGAGGCAATGCAGGCAGTCACGCAAAAACCACCATGCAGGTGCCAGAGCACAGTTCTGTATATCTGGAGAGAAGTTCCCACCTCGGGCCACCGGAGGATATCCCAGACAGCATGGCTAATTCATCCTGTTATCTATGTATGGGAGGCAAATAATGGTGTAAGTGTGAATACAATTAATCCTTGGTAGGCTGGTTTATGAGAAGAGCAGAGAATATTAATGGAACATATGTGGTGACTCTGCCACCCTAAACATCTTCTGACTCTCCCAAGAATGTGAATATCCCAAGAAACTTAAACTTTTAAAGCACAAATAGTTTCTTTGAAGTTTAATGAAAATTAGAATGAAAGAAAGATCTTAATATTTCAAATATTTGTGCTAGAATTTATAATCCTCCTTTGTAGATTTCTGAGAGCTACAATATTCTGGCTAGTCTCGCATCACACAAAATGAAAATTTAGGCATTCAGAGAGTCAGTCATTTAGTGGTAAAAAGATAGGTCAGGGAAATCAGAATGGTAATTAGATGGCTGAAAAAATTAGCCGTGCCCTGTACATTATCTGGGCATCTCTAAAGACCAGCAGTTCACTGTAGTTATGTACATAGGTGATATCATTCAGAGGAGAGAGATGAAATGGAAAATGAACAGGAGATCCTGTAAAGGAGGTTAGTAGACCAAGAAGAACAAAGCAATTTAAAGAGATGAGGATCAAAGTGATTAGAAAAATAAAATGTCAAGAAGAATGCATTTTATATTCAGTTTAGTGAATGGGTTGTGTTGACTTTGGGACTGTGCAGCTCATGATATTTTTTATTTTGCATAATTTAGGAGGAAATGTATTTCTGTTTCTCTGGTGTTGCATGGCATGCAGAGTCTGACATCTTGTCATTTCCAGTTCAGTTTTTGCATGAAGGCTTATGGCATCAGAATTGTACTGGTTCCGATTGAGCTAGAAGCCCAAAGGAGCAGGAGAAAACTGCTTGGTCAAAAGAAAAATGAAAATTAAAGCCCCCTACATTTAACAGAGACTCCCATCTCGTGGTGGCATGTGTTGTGTTCAGGGTAAGGACACCCTTTTTCACTTGGCCATAAGTGCCAAATGGTCTGGCTATAGCTCTGTCTTTTTGTAAGAAATAATTTGATATTCATAATAAAATCTTGTGTTATATTATTGTAGTTTAACCTCCCAAGGTCCTGTGAGTCATTCTGTTTTTGTAATTTTTCTTTAGGGTTATGGAATAGTTGTAGCCTCTTACCATGGTACTTAGAAACAATACACCTCAAACATAAACTTTCATAATGTTGATTGCAAAATTTTCCTGCTGTGTAAATATTTAAAAGCTCCTTGAACCCTCCCTGTTTGTACACAAGGCAACATTTACTCTACAAGGTTTCACTGATTTTTAAGACACAGTACTGAAGTATAGTTTTACCAGTCAAAATTAGTTCTTCACTATTGGTAGTGCTTACTTTGGTGGCAAAAAGCAGTCTGCTAACTTAACCTAGAAAAATATTTTAAATTCTTCAGAAGCTTAAAAACAATTGCATTTAATTCTTCATAGACTAGACCTCTTCAACTGGTTTTAGTTTCACTAAAGGATTTCCAGCATTTTTTAAAAACTCATTATTTTACATTTTCTGACATACAAATAGCAAGTAACAATATGAAACATTACAGACTTACAGGAAAATACAAAGTAAAAATCCAGCTTTTAAATAAAGAGTTATGAAACCGGTGGTAAATGCCCCATATAGTATTATATTTAAATGTTCCCCCTTTGGATCATAGCGCATTCTCTACAGCTCTGTTGGCTTCAGCAGACAATGCCCGGAGTGGAGGCATGCAGCCAGCAGCAATTGGTCAACCAGAAATCCTATGTTTACTATTTATTTACTTATTTATTTATTTATGGTTTTTTATATACCGATCTTCTTACATTGGATGCAAATCAAACCGGTTTACAGTGAAACATTAGAACTTGCCTAAGAGCATTACATAGAACGAAGAACATAGAACATAAAGCAACATAATGCTTGATACTTCATTAGTTGGATAATATGTGTAGTGACAAAAAAATACAAACACAATATATATATAATAATAATTCTCTATAATTCTTTAACTGAGTTCACGTATAGTCTAGCCACAGGTAGGGAGAGTGATTCTGGTGTAATTGTGAGGTTATTGTCATAGTTGTAAGCAGGGTGATGTCTGTAGTCCACTAGTTGAAAACTCCGACCTGAGACAATATATGATTATCCTCTTTCTTTCTGTCCTCATGACTACCATAGGAAAAAAATAACCTGCCTCCAGCTGGCACTATACAATTGGGTAGGAGGGAGAAAAAAAAGGGGGGGGGGGGGGGGGAAGATTAAAAAAAAATGGATAAACTGCGTAGCTTGCTGGGCAGACTGGATGGGCCGTTTGGTCTTCTTCTGCCGTCATTTCTATGTTTCTATGTTTCTATGATCCTTGTTTCATATGTGTATTGCTTTCTAATATTGCATACATTGTTCTTTCTCTGTATAAATAAGATTGAAATCTTTGCCCTATGGTACAATTTAATTTTTCCTACAGTTGTGGGAACGTGGCCCCTGTTTGCATATATATTGATCCTGTTTGCTGTTTTGTTTATGGGGTATGCATAGGCATGGGGAGGGGATTGTAGGATGGGGAGAACAGGGCACCAGGGAGTTGGCGATCTAGGAAGTCAGCTTGCCGGGGGGGGGGGGGGGGGGGGGGGGGGAGGTTTGCCGCAGTTCTCAGGAATTTCTCTCTCAGTTGGAATTATGTCTGGGGCATATGATGTTTTGGCAGATTTTGGTCCTTTCATGTTTTTGCCTTACTCCAGGCACCTTTCTTCCTGGTGGCGGAAGCACACTGTTTTCCTTTTAGTGGAAGGATTGGATGGGAGCCTTCCACTATCTTCAGGAAAGTTTTCTACTGTTTAATTACTTTTCCTGCTCTGAATGGGGGTAAAGTGGAATAGTCTCATGGAATATAGATGGATTAGGTTCTCCTGTTAAGAGAAAGTGCTCCAATCTTTTAAGAGAGCTAAAAATAATCCTTGCTTGCTTTCAAGAAACATACCTTAATGAAGTGGAGAGTCAGAAACTTAGAAGGGAATGAGCATTAGCTTGTTACTATGCTCCAGCGAAAGAGCAGCAATTTTGGTGAATAAAAACACTATTCCAGGTACTGAAGGACGTTAAAGACCCAGATGGTCGATATCTTATTGTCATTGGTAAAGTGGAAGGCAAGATCATCACTATCTGCAACGTGTATGTACACCAATGCAGATAATCACATTTTTTTTTATTAATTTGATAACTCAAGTGATGACTCATATGCAGGGGTCTTTAATACTAGTGGGTGATTAATAACCGTGTACATGTTGCCAGCTTGGATAAATCGATCTGTCCACGGGACCTCTGGGTGAATGCGGATAGGGGCATTGCTTTCTTATGTCAATGTTTGCAATTACTTGATGTTTGGCGGGTGTTAAACCCGGAAGTCAGAGAATATACACATGTATCTCGTGCTCACATGACTATGTCTAGAATTGATTACATTTTGATCTCACAAGATTTATTTGCTAAGGTAGATGTGGCAGAGATAAGCCCTATGGCAGTAGGACAGATTTTTGGTTCTCCACTGACAAATTCCTTCTGACCGTGGCGTTTCCCGGGGCACTTATGGGACGATAGGAAATTTAAATTGTTTTTGGTTCAAAAGTGGGAAGAGTTTCAGCTAAATAATTCGGAACACTGTAATAATCCCACATTGTTTTGGGAAATGTGTAAGGTGGTATTTATTATTTATTTATTTATTTAAAACCTTTTTTATACCGTCATTAGCAGGTCAATACAGTAAAGTGAGGCCACGGTTACCCTGCTTCTAACCAGTTTTCTACTCACAATTTGGCCGCGTTAGTCCAACCCGCGATTCACTATCCCCTTTAACCCATTCTTACCGCCTCTTTAAATCAACGCCCGCGGCATGTATATGAGATGTAAACGATCAGATTAGCTATTCCCTCCCATACAGTAACGCACACCCCGATTATCACTTTTTGAACGTGCAGTTTTGCCGCGCATTTAACCTGCTAACTTACCGCCTACCCTTACCCCTGCGTTAGAGGCAGGGGTAAGGGTAGGCGGCAAACTTTCCCCCAGTCCTCGCCCACCTGCCCTGGCTGCGTCCATGGGTGCCGGTCTCCGCAGCAGCCCAGTCCTCTCTACCCTCCTCCTGAAGCAAAGAAAAGCGAAAAAAGCGGAAAAGGGGAAAAGCGACTCGACATGTAAAGTGTAACTTACTTTTCTTGCAGTCCTCCTCCGGAGACGGACCACGGCTCCCCTGCCTCCCGGGGGCAGCCGGTGGCGAAAGTGGCCCCCGCCGGCGAAGATGGATGCCTGTACGGGCCCTCTGCCACGATCGCTCCCGGGCGAATTCTTTACTAAAGCGCGGCCTCTCCGACGAAGCTTCTTCGCTCTTCCGCCGTGACGTCAATTTGGGCGCTCAAGCCAGCAAAGCGCACGAAGGGCATGCGTGCGAGACGTCACGGCGTACTTTTGTGCGCTTTGCTGGCTTGAGCGCCCAAATTGACGTCACGGCGGAAGAGCGAAGAAGTTTGTCGGAGAGGCCGCGCTTTAGTAAAGAATTCGCCCGGGAGCGATCGTGGCAGAGGGCCCGTGCAGGCATCCATCTTCGCCGGCGGGGGCCACTTTCGCCACCGGCTGCCCCGGGAGGCAGGGGGCAGCCCCCGGGAGGCAGGGGGCAGCCCCCGGGAGGCAGGGGAGCCGCGGTCCGTCTCCGGAGGAGGGCTGCAAGAAAAGTAAGTTACACTTTACATGTCGAGTCGCGAGGGCATTTCAAATGTCATTTGAAATGACAGGTATCAGTGCACCCAGGATACTGTATAGGCGCTGTATATAAGCGCCTATACAGTAAAATGGATTGTGCTTCATGGACGTGCGTTGGACGCGGCTTGAATTTGCATGCGATTTTAATACAGTATCAAGCGGTAGGTGAGCTGGACTGTGCGTGCGGCAAACGCGGGTGCGCCCGGCACTAACGCAGCTCTTCCTACCGCTCCTTACTGTATCGGCCTGTAAGTTAGGTACCATCATAACGGTTTACAATAAGGCACAAATATTAATATTGGAAACAGATTATAAATTCTATTATACATGTGCCGATACATTACGGTAACAAAAGTAGTTATAAAAAATTCATAACTGGATGTGTTATGTTATGACCGTTTATTTTTTGAAGCGGGATTAAAAAGAGAATCTAAGATTAAAATAGAGAGTGTATTCATGTTGATTTGGGTAGTGTGTTTAGGCTGATTCAGTAAAGTCCGCGGGAGAGCGGGCGAGTGCCCGCTCTCCCGGCGCACGCACAGGCCACTCGCCTGTGCGCGCGATGCAGTATTTAAATTAGGTCCAGCGGTAGAAACGGACAAAAGGAGGCGCTAGGGACACTAGCGCGTCCCTAGCGCCTCCTTTTGGCCCAGAGCGGCGGCTGTCAGCGGGTTTGACAGCCGACGCTCAATTTTGCCGGTGTCGGTTCTCGAGCCCGCTGACAGCTATGGGCTCGGAAACTGGACGCCGGCAAAATTGAGCGTTCGGTTTTGGACCCGACAGCCGCCGGCCAACTTCAAATTTTTATTTTTTTTTACCCTTCGGGACCTCCGACTTAATATCGCCATGATATTAAGTCGGAGGGTGTACAGAAATGCAGTTTTTACTGCTTTTCTGTGCACTTTCCCGGTGCCCTAAGAAATTAGCGCCTACATTTGGCTTGGCTGCACATTTTACTTACTGAATCGCATGGGCATACCTAATAGGGCGCCATCAACATGCATTTGCATGTTGAGGGCGCTATTAGGTTTGGCGGGTTGGATGCGCGTTTTCTGCCCCTTACTGAATAAGGGGTAAGGGAAAACGTGCATCCGATGACAAGTTAACAGTGCGCTCTGTTGGAGCGCACTGTACTGTATCGGCCTGTATGTGGGGAAATCATTGCTTATGGGATTAAGAAAAATAGGCAATATTCTCTCCTTGGAAAACCAACTTTAACAGGTAAAGCGGACGTTGGGTACCCAACTTACTCAGACGAATAAGGACCACTATCGAAAAATTCTCAAAAGTTTAAATTCTTATTTGCATCTTAGGACGCAAAAATCTTTGAGGTACTCAGAGGACAATTTTTTCAGATTTGGCAATAAATCAGGTAAGATGATGGCCAGATTAGTAAAACTTTGGAAGTGAAAAACCTTTATCGAAGGTCTGCATCACGACAATGGTCAGATGGCTATGTGGCTATGGGGAGCAAAGAAATTGCTGAAGTTTTGCAGAAATGTTATGAGGTTTTATACTCAGAAGATAGAGAAGGGGGTACAAGTGATTAAGATAGTTTTGTTTTGTTTTTTTAAAGGCCTTCATCTCCCTCAACTACTGGAGTTGCAACTTGACTACCTTAATAGCCCTATCTCTAGCTCTGAGGTAATGAAAGTGATACGGGACAGTAAGCCTCATAAGACGCCATGCCCAGATGGGTATACGGCAAACTTTTACAAGTTACTTTGTTCCCAGATTGCAGGGCCTCTCAGTAATTTCTTCATGTTTGCTCACTGAAAGAAGGCGTGTCTGATGAGATTTAATAAAACCTTTATAACGGTTCTAGCAAAACCTGGTAAAGACCCCAGCCTAGTGCTCTCGTCTAGGCTTATACTGCTATTAAACTGTGATCTGAAACTCTATGCGCATACTCTTCCTGAGAGGCTGAGTAATGTTATACCAGCCTTAATCTCGTCCCATTAGGTGGGCTTTGTTAAAAATAGAATATGGTTGTTTGGTCTATATGAGGGGTTGGTGCTTGGTTTGATTAAGTCTCAGCAATCTTTTTTGGATAGGGTTTCTCTAGTAGCTAAGTGAGTAATTCTATCCAATTAGATTGAGTCCACATCTCTACTAGCACAATGGAAACAGATCCATAAGCTACTGAGTCTGGAGTATTTATCGGCTAAAAAGTCTTCCCCCAAAAAATATGACCAAATGATGGAAATTTGGGGAGACAACGTGCATTCTTTACCTTCTCTGACCAGAAAATTATTTTGAATTATGACTTACAAATATTACAAGAGAAAAAAAATAGGTATCATGAATATTAGTTTTCCTCTGACACTCTGATTTCCTGCTTGCAGATAGATTGGGGCCTTAAGAACGCCAATGTAACTGTTAAATGTCATCTGCTAAAGTTTCTGTGGGGAGGTGGATGGTGAGGACACAGGCACTTTGACTACTTCACTGTTGTATTTGTTGTTGCACTTTGTCAATAAAAATTATTAATACAAAAAAAAAAAGCACTAAAAACTTCTCTCTTCAAACAGAAGTTAAATGGGTTCCGTCCCCTTTCCCTGCCCTTCAACTTTTTTTAGTATTGTCTATTTGTATGACATTTTTACTACCTCATCTATGCATATAACACTTGTAAGCCACAGTGAAGAAATTAGCGCCTACCTTTGGCTTGGCTGCACATTTTACTTACTGAATCGCATGGGCATACCTAATAGGGCGCCATCAACATGCATTTGCATGTTGAGGGCGCTATTAGGTTTGGCGGGTTGGATGCGCGTTTTCTGCCCCTTACTGAATAAGGGGTAAGGGAAAACGTGCATCCGATGACAAGTTAACAGTGCGCTCTGTTGGAGCGCACTGTACTGTATCGGCCTGTATGTGGGGAAATCATTGCTTATGGGATTAAGAAAAATAGGCAATATTCTCTCCTTGGAAAACCAACTTTAACAGGTAAAGCGGACGTTGGGTACCCAACTTACTCAGACGAATAAGGACCACTATCGAAAAATTCTCAAAAGTTTAAATTCTTATTTGCATCTTAGGACGCAAAAATCTTTGAGGTACTCAGAGGACAATTTTTTCAGATTTGGCAATAAATCAGGTAAGATGATGGCCAGATTAGTAAAACTTTGGAAGTGAAAAACCTTTATCGAAGGTCTGCATCACGACAATGGTCAGATGGCTATGTGGCTATGGGGAGCAAAGAAATTGCTGAAGTTTTGCAGAAATGTTATGAGGTTTTATACTCAGAAGATAGAGAAGGGGGTACAAGTGATTAAGATAGTTTTGTTTTGTTTTTTTAAAGGCCTTCATCTCCCTCAACTACTGGAGTTGCAACTTGACTACCTTAATAGCCCTATCTCTAGCTCTGAGGTAATGAAAGTGATACGGGACAGTAAGCCTCATAAGACGCCATGCCCAGATGGGTATACGGCCAAACTTTTACAAGTTACTTTGTTCCCAGATTGCAGGGCCTCTCAGTAATTTCTTCATGTATGCTCACTGAAAGAAGGCGTGTCTGATGAGATTTAATAAAACCTTTATAACGGTTCTAGCAAAACCTGGTAAAGACCCCAGCCTAGTGCTCTCGTCTAGGCTTATACTGCTATTAAACTGTGATCTGAAACTCTATGCGCATACTCTTCCTGAGAGGCTGAGTAATGTTATACCAGCCTTAATCTCGTCCCATTAGGTGGGCTTTGTTAAAAATAGAATATGGTTGTTTGGTCTATATGAGGGGTTGGTGCTTGGTTTGATTAAGTCTCAGCAATCTTTTTTGGATAGGGTTTCTCTAGTAGCTAAGTGAGTAATTCTATCCAATTAGATTGAGTCCACATCTCTACTAGCACAATGGAAACAGATCCATAAGCTACTGAGTCTGGAGTATTTATCGGCTAAAAAGTCTTCCCCCAAAAAATATGACCAAATGATGGAAATTTGGGGAGACAACGTGCATTCTTTACCTTCTCTGACCAGAAAATTATTTTGAATTATGACTTACAAATATTACAAGAGAAAAAAATAGGTATCATGAATATTAGTTTTCCTCTGACACTCTGATTTCCTGCTTGCAGATAGATTGGGGCCTTAAGAACGCCAATGTAACTGTTAAATGTCATCTGCTAAAGTTTCTGTGGGGAGGTGGATGGTGAGGACACAGGCACTTTGACTACTTCACTGTTGTATTTGTTGTTGCACTTTGTCAATAAAAATTATTAATACAAAAAAAAAAAGCACTAAAAACTTCTCTCTTCAAACAGAAGTTAAATGGGTTCCGTCCCCTTTCCCTGCCCTTCAACTTTTTTTAGTATTGTCTATTTGTATGACATTTTTACTACCTCATCTATGCATATAACACTTGTAAGCCACAGTGAACTTCTGAACGTAATGTGCGGGTTCTAAAATTTTTAAATAAAGATAAGGAGGGGTACACAAAGAGGGAGAGAAAAGGGGAGGGATGGAAGATCAGAGAGGAGAGAGATGAGACAAGGAGAATGAAAGGAAGAGCAGCAGATAGGTAGGCATGAGAGAGCTGCACAGTAACAACTTCTAATTAAGTTGCCAGCAGTTAAGTTTTCAAAATAAAAGCTTCCAACAGGATAACCCCATTTAGAGCAGCAATGCAAGAAAACAAATCCTACATAATAAAAGAAGAAGATGTCCGTCTGCATGCTCCCATAAAAGGAGTCTGATGTCAGTCTCTCACCAATCAGCCTTTTGAATCAGTTGTCAAGCAACCAGGCAACCAAACTTCAGCCAGCTGCAGAAAGGCCCAGTTTTGTATCTCCTTCCAGTTGCTGAAAGGAGCTGCCCTCTTCTGTTCACATACACACACACACACACACACACACACTGCTGGGGGGAGTGAAGATGAGACTGAGGGAGACGGGTGACTGAGGCAGAGAGGGGCTGCTGGGGGATGAGCGAGTCTTGGAGAGGCACACGGGCAGGGGTGGGAAGAATGGACTGAGGATTGAAAGGGAGTGGGAGAGAGAGCGGGGACTGAGCAAAACACTGGCACAGCCACATGGTACACAAAGAATGCCTTTGGAAACCGTGCGCACCACTGCAAGCTTGAGGGGGAATAGATTGCATGTGTACTGCACCATGACATTTTTGAACACTCAAATTCGGCCATATATAACTGGTATCTTTTACTATTAATATAATTCAGACCATTAAAACATAAAAACCCATAAGGAGTTACCTTTGTTTCTGATTTGTGGTTCATTTCTAAGGAACGATTGGTACCTAAAATTTGCAGAAGTTTCTCTTTCTTAATAACTCCCCCATACTGCACAGAAATAAACAGAGAGCTGCTGTGCTGACCCTCAGGATCCCTTGAAAAGCATCACCATGGCAGAGAGGACCCAAAAGCAGACTTGGGGGTAAGTGATTTGCAAGAACGAAAACAGGGGCACTCCTTTTATCACAAAATGTGTAATGAAATAGAAGAACTAAAATGTGTCGTGATAAAGGAGAGAAAGGAACTGGTTGATGTGAGAGAGGTGAGCTGATGCTCTAAGCAAGCTCTCTACTGTCCCCAGTATTAATAATGCCATATATTTGCAGCAGACTGCACACAACACTTCTCTTCAGCATGGTTACAGTTCACATACCGACCAATTTATAAAACACATTTAGGAAAGAAAAGCAGGGCCACTTGCAAAGTAAAAACCATCTAAAAAGTCCCTCTCCATGTTTCTAGACTCTGAACATGAACTGATATTCTTTGAGGAACCTAAAATGTAATCTAATTCCCTCACCTTGAGGAAACTGAAGTAGCCCACTATGTGTTTTAGAGTAAATGGCCTCAACATTAATTAGCTAGTATGATGGATTATACCGACAACTCTCTCGTTCTATCTTGAGGTTCCCGATTCAAGGTTTCAACTCAGTCCCTCCTTAATGCAGAAGGGATTCCGAGTGAAGGGCAAACAATGATAAAGGGGATGGAACAGCTCCCCTATGAGGAAAGGCTGAAGAGGTTAGGGCTGTTCAGCTTGGAGAAGAGACGGCTGAGGGGGGGATCTGATAGAGGTCTAAAAATGAAAGGGGTTATTTACTCTTTCAGATAACAGAGAACTAGAGGGCATTCCATGAAATTAGCAAGTAGCACATTTAAAATGAATCGGAGAAAATTCTCTCACTCAACGCACAATTAAGCTCTGTAATTTGTTGCCAGGGGATGTGGTTAGTGCAGTTAGTGTATCTGGGTTTAAAAAAAGGTTTGGATAAGTTCCTGGCGGAGAAGTCCATCAACTGCTATTAACCAAGTTGAATAGGGAATAGCCACTGCTATTACTGGCATTAGTAGCATGGGATGTGCTTAGTGTTTGGGTACTTTTAACCTGTATTGGCCACTTTTGGAAACAAGGTACTGTCTGATCCAGTATGGCAATTTCTTAATAGGACCTCACAATTCACCCAGAGGGTGGCTGTTTACCTATTAGTTGTGCCTAACACAAGGTGAGCTACTATCTTGATTCTTGTATGTTTGAAGCACTGTAAATAAATATCTGCACCATAACTAACTAGGTCCAGTCTTATTATACTCCTGAACTATTCCTGCAGCCGCAGCAGGCCCAGATACACTACAGCTGGTTTAGGCTTTACAGTAGGATAGGATCAGACACTAAATATATCACGGAAAGGCAGTAAGAACTTACACACCAAAAGAGGTAATATTTTTCAAAAGTACTAGAATGCTTATCAGTATTCAGGAAAAAAACATTTTGAAACATTTCAAAAGCTTTCTCAAATGCAAGGTAGTAGTAGGATACATGTTGGAGTGCTTGGATGCACAAGGAGAGAAAACATCAGCAAGAAAAAGGAAGAAATGCTGCCCTGATATAGATCACTAGACAGACCCCACCTCAAGTACTGTACAAAGTTCAGGAGATCATATCAAAAGAACATGAGAATTGCTATGCTGGGTCAGACCACGATCCATCGAGCCCAGCATCCTATCTCCAACAGTAGCCAATTCAGATCGCAAGTACCTGGCAGATCTAATTGCTGTTAGTCACTCCCAGAGATAGCAGTACAACTTTCATTAGTCTTACCTGGCTAATATGTTATGGACTTTTCCTCCAGGAAATCTCTTTTAAGCCCTGCTATGCTAGTCACCTTGATCTGGTGAGAAATTCCACAGCTTGATAGTGCGCTGAGCGAAAGTGTTTTGAGTCTGCTGCTTGTTAGTTCATGGAGTGTCCCCCTTGTTTTAATATTGTTTGCAAGGTTAAATAACTGTCCTTTATTTGCCTGTTCCACCCCACTCATGATTTTATAAACTTCTATCCTATCCCCTTTTCAGTCGTCTCTTTTCCAAGCTGAAGTGCCCTAGCTTGTGTTGCCTCTCATCACAGAAGAGATATTCCATCCCCTTTATCATTTTTGTCGCTCTCCTCTGCACCTTTTGTAGTTCTGCTATGTCTTTTTTGAGATAGGGCAACCAGAACTGCACACAATACTCAAGGTACAGTCTCACCATGGCTCAATACAGAAACAATATGATATTTTCCTTTTTATTCTCCATTCCTTTTCAGATCATTCCTAACATTCTATTTGCTTTCTTGACCATCACTGCGCAGTGAGCAGAGGATTTCAACATACTGTCCAGAGGGACTCCAAGGTCCTTTTCCTGGATATAGACTTGTGTACCCTGTAAAAGTTATTTTTCCCTATGTGCATCACTTTGCATTTTTCTACATTAAATTTAATCTGCCATTCAGTTGCCCAGTCTCCTAGTCTCACACAATCCTTCTGCAGTTCTTTGCAATCTGCTTTTTTAAATCATTAATAATTGTGTCATTTGCAAATTTGATTACCTCACTTGTCATTCCCTTTTCCACATCATTTATGAAGATGTTAAACAGCCTAAGTCCCAGTACCAATCCCTGTGGTACTCCACTAACTACCTTTCTCCATTTGAAAAACTGACCATTTACTCCTACCCTCTGTTTCTGGCCTTCTAACCAGTTACTAATCTACAATAGAACACTATCGCTTATCCCATGTATAGGGGAAATCTCTCATGGGGGACTTGTCAAATGCTTCTGAAAATCCAAATAGATTATATCAATCAGCTCACTTTTTTCTATATGTTTATTTACACCTTCAAAGAATTCTAAAAAGATTGGTAAGACAAGGCTTCCATGTTGACTCTTCTCCATTAAGCCATCTCTATCTACATGGCTAGTGATATTTTAAGAATGGCTTCTACCATTTTGCCCGGAACCAATGTCTAGCTCATTCATCTATAGCGTCCCAGATTGCCCCTGAAGCCATTTTTAAAAATTGGCATCACTTTGGCCACCTTCCAGTCATCGGGCATCATGGCTGTTTTAAATGATAGGTTACAGATTACTAGTAACAGGTTAGCAATTTCATGTTTTAGTTCTTTTAGAATTCTGGGGTGAGTGCCATCTGGTCCTAATGATTTGTTATTCTTCAGGTTGTCAATCTGATCTATTATATCCTCCCCTGTAACAGATATTTATTTCAGTTGCTAGAAACACCGCCTTTAAAGAAAGTTTCAGGTGTGGATATGTTCCCAACATCTTCCTCTGTAAAGAGCAAGGCAAAGAATGCATTCAGGTGGGGTTTTTTTTTTGTTTTTTTGCTATTTCCTTGTCCCCCCCCCCCTGAGCATCCCTTTTGCCCCTCTGTTACCTAGTAGCTCTACTGACTCCCTCACAGGCTTTTTGCTTCAAATGTACTTGAAAAAATAAGGACATAAGGATCACCAAAATGGTATACATCCCACAGCACATATCCTAAATAGAGAAGCCTATGAAACTCAAAATGTACCCACTGGAAGAGACAAGGAGAAAGGGGAATATGAAAGAAGCAAAGTATTTAACAGGCTTCAAAATCAAGCACAAGAAAGTGTAATTCTCCATAAAAAAAAGAAATTTAGAGACAAGGAGTTCTGATATGAAGTTGGAGGGGGAGAAGCCCAGAAGAAATATGAACATAAGAACATAAAAAGTTGCCATGCTGGTCAGACCAAGGGTCCATTAAGCCCAGTCTCCTGTTACCAACAGTGGCCAATCCAGGTTACAAGTACCTGGCAAGAACCCAAACATTAAATAGATCCCATGCTACTGATGCCAGTAATAGCAGTGGCTATTCCCTATGTCAGCCTGATTAATAGCAGTTAATGGAGTTCTCCAAGAACGTATCCAAACCTTTTTTAAATCCATCTATACTAACTGCCCTAACCACATCCTCTGGCAACAAATTCCAGAGCTTAATTGTGCGTTTAGTGAAAAAGAATTTTCTCCTATTTGTTTTAAATGTGCTACTTGCTAACTTCATGGAGTGCCCCCTAGTCTATTATCCAATTCACATTTACCCGTTCTAGACCTCTCATGATTTTAAAGACCTCTATCATATCCCCCTTCAGCCGTCTCTTCTCCAAGCTGAACAGGCTTAACCTCTTTAGCCTTTCCATCCCCTTTATCATTTTGGTTGCCCTTCTCTATACCTTCTCCAGATAAACTATATCTTTTTTGAGATGCGGCGACCAGAATTGTACACAGTATTCAAGGTGCGGTCTCACCATGGAGGGATACAGAAGCATTATAACATTTTCAGTTTTATTCACCATTCCCTTCCTAATAATTCATAACATTGTTCTGCCATAGCACACTGAGCTAACGATTTCAAGATATTATCCACTATGATGCCAGATGTTTTTCCTGGGTGGTAGCTCCTAATATGGAACCTAACAATGTGTAACTATTACAAGAGTTATTTTTCCCTATACGCAACACCTTCCACTTGTCCACATTAAATATCATCTGCTATTTGGATGCCCAATCTTCCAGTCTAACAAGGTCCTCCTGCAATTTATCACAATCCACTTGTGATTTAACTACTCTGAATAATTTTGTATCATCTACTAATCTGATTTCCTCACTTGGTCTCGAGTGGCCCCATTAGATTTAAAATATGTATTACATGCTCCATCCACTAAACTACATAAAGGAGTAGCATGCTGTGTTCTGCCCTGTTAGGTGGGCTTGGAAGCGGTTGACTACTCTATACCAGAAGTCGTCTCAATATTCACAGTTGTTGCCCCTCCAAGGGAATTTGGATTTTCTACCTGGCAGTCACTGTAAATATTTTTTGAAATGGAAAGCATGCAGTATTACCCAACTACGTCATGTTTTATAGGATGATGGTTTGTTGCTTCCTTTTTCCTCCTTGCAGAACACTTATGGGTTTGTCAGATGCAAGTTTTTTGGGTTGTTTTTTTTTACTTTCAGTTGCACCATTACACTGTTTCCTTGTCGAGAGAAGATCTGACTTCTGCATTTGTGGATGCTATGGAAGAATATAGTAAGAGATCTCTATCCCACCTGACAAAATTGCTACAGCAGCAAGCTCCTGAAGTTAGCCTGGAACCATTTCCAAGATGGTCGCAAGATGGTGGACTTAACATGCTGGACACCACACTACGAACCAGCTTTCTTCACCTCTGAGAGCTGTCCGGTAATGTTTCTTTACGAGAACTGCATCACACGTTTTTGAGAGGTGCATATATTTCTCAAGCTCAAGCATACCGGGCTGGCTTGACAGATTCAGATTTATGTATATGCTGCAAGCTGGAACCTTATTCCATACCTTTTGGGCTTGTCTGAAATCCCAATCTTTTTGGTCTCGACTGACAGGTTATGATTCTAACCTTATGGGTTACTCAATTCCAATGCACCCAGAACTTCTTCTCTTTGAACATTTTTCTCCATCAACCTTTAAAAATTAGGGAGAGGCCTTATTTTTCAGAAAGGTATGTTTGCTGGGTACAAAAGCTGTTTTGTTGTCTTGGAGGGAATCGAAAGGCCCATCTTTTTGGCAATGGCTATGACTCGTCTCCTACCACCTTGTGAGCTGTTTAAAAAATTCCTAAAAGAGAACCTATTGTATGAAGATGAGGAGATCCCAAAACTTTCCAAGATTTATTTACCTAAAATGGTCTCCCAATTAATTGGGAGACAAGATGTTAGGGATGCCTCACCTTCACCAGGTATATCGACATTCTTAGAGGAGTTGATAGACCTGATTAATAATAGAGCTACTCTAATTATTTCCTGTGTTGCAGAAGACAAGGAAAAATTGTTTAAAAAAATTTTTGCTGTTAGAGATATATTGGGGTAGATTTTATAATTTTGTGCGAGCGTGTACTTTTGTTTGCTCACCAGGTGCGAACAAGAGTACGCGGGATTTCAATAGATACGTGCGTAGCCGCGCGTATCCATTAAAATCCGGGATCGGCGCGCACAAGGCTGCCGATTTTGGGCAGCCTGCTTGTGCCGAGCCGCGCAACCTGCCTCCGTTCCCTCCGAGGCCGCTCCGAAATCAGAGCGGCCTCCGAGGGAACTTTCTTTCGCCCTCCCCTCACCTTCCCCTCCCTTCCCCTACCTGACCCACCCCCCCGGCCCTATCTAAACCCCTCCCTACCTTTATCGACGGATTTACACCTGCTGGAGGTAGATGTAAATCTGCGCGCGCCAGCAGGCTGCTGGCGCGCCAACACCGACCCGGGGGGCTGTTCTGGAGGGCGCGGCCACGCCCCCGGAACGCCCCCGCGCCGAAACCACACCCGCGGCGCTGCCCCCGAAACATCGCATCACCCGCACCACGCCCCCAAAACGCTGAGTCACGACGGCACGCCTCCCCATGCAAGCCCAGGGACTTACGCGCGTCCCGGGGTTTGCGCGCGCCGCCGAGCCTATGCAAAATAGGCTCGGCGCGCGCAGGGGGGGTTTGGGGTAGGTTTTCAGGGGTTATGCGCATATCCTACGCGCATACCCCTTTGAAAATCTACCCCATTATTCTATGGTTATAGAGTCCAAATCTTTCCTGATGTGGCAAGGGCCACACAGGCAAGAAGGAGGACTTTTTTGTCTTTGAAAAGTTGGGTGCTAGCACTGGGTGCAACATTCTTCTTAAAATTCCCATGTTTATGTCGGATCACTTATAGAGGAAAGAAATTTGGTTTTGTTAACCCAACCCAGCTAGAAACATTTATAGTAGATAAAAATCAGGTATTACTATCAGAGACAGACGCCAAATAAATTAGTAACAACTCCTTTCTCCTAATAATTTTTTTCTTTTCCTTTTTAATTCCAGTAAACTGGATATTTCCTTGGTTGATTATTTCTCTTTCTTCCCAATTATAAGGTATATGAGCAATGTAATAAATGAAGTGGTTATGATATCTTTTAAATGTATTGCATTGAACTACATATTTTCTGGCTTTTCAAGATGTATATCATTGATGAAAATCAATACAAAATTTAAATACAAAAAAGAAAATAACCACTGCTGTTACTAGCATCAGTAACATGGGTTAGACTTAGTTTTTGAGTACTTGCCAGGTTCTTATGGCCTGGATTGGCCACTGTTGGAAACAGGATGCTGGGCTTGATGGACCCTTGGTCTGACCCAGTATGGCATGTTCTTATTCACTGCAGATATCCTGAAAACCCAACTGGTTTAAGTCTGCCTCCAGGAGAGGGTTGGGAAAAGGTAAACACAGTTCTGAAGGTTTTACAAGGTAAGTGGCAATGCATCCAACTCAAGATGTAGTATTTTTCAGGAACTGAAAAGTTATTTTCATTATACTATGAAACCCAGTCCTCAATCACTATCCTGGAGGTTGCAAAGCAGGGTCTTAATAAAAGGACATCACCCAAAGTGCCAACTGTTAGACTTTGCAGGAAAGTATTAGTCAACAAGTCTCATGATGGCAACAAATATTCATCACCTTTTTAGTCTGAAATAATACGCTGAAGGCTGAAATGTGCAAAAGCAGCGACTCAGACCTGGAAAGAGTCCTCACCTGTCCGTCTCTGTCCACGGTGTGCAGTCTGTTCAAGTTCTCATTTAAAGAGATGTCCTCAAAATCTGAAAGAATTCTGGTCATGCTGCCTTCCTGGAACAATCTGGATTTCTGTTTTGATCTTTGAATATCTCCTTGGATCCAGAGGGATGTCTGTTTCCTGTAAATTCCAATAATCACAGCAGCACATTATATACATATTTTTAGTAAAGAAGCAGAATTTAGAACATAAAATAATATCACTAAGAGAATCGTTTTTGGACATGTCATTTGCTTAATCAGCTTGAACATTCAAGTCTTGTATAATATTTGTTTAAAAATTGTATAAACCACATAATCAGTACAAATTACAATAAAATTCAACGCACATTAGAAACTAGGCAAGTCCAATCACAATACTAAAATTTCATTTGTACCCCAGCACTAGCCCTATTGCCACCACCCCACTCCCAAAAAACCTCCCCACTCCACAGATCATATTCCTACCACCACCAGCAACTCTAACTCAGGCCAGCCAGCCCTCTCATTTGATGACAGGAACAGAATGTAGTTTCTGAAATTTCATATAGCTCTGCTTTTCTTTTTAAATAAATGTTTATTCTGCATCCGCACAATACAGTAACACATGAATTGTATCAGTATACCAACACTGTACATATAATATATAATATGATGCATGCCAACAAGTTTCAACAGGAAACACTGAAATGCCTTGCCTGGCCACAGATTTTTTTTTGTTTCAAACCATAGCGTTGGGGGGGGGAGGTTTGAAAGAAAGGATGGGCTGGTACAGAGCGGTTTGGGAGATTGCTGGGGACCAGAGCCGCAACAACAGGTTAAACAAAGAGGCAATAACATCAGCCACAGCTATTACGGCGTTGCTCTCACCAGTACTACGCAATAGCACATAGGGAGGATAATTTTTAGCAATCTGCATACAGCTCAGTTTTGTACATTCAAAAGACAGGCAAGCTATACCCGAATTTTAATCCACAGCCACTGCTGAATATCCTGGACAATTTAGCCATATATGTATTATCCACTATGATGCCTAGATCTCTTTCCTGGGTGGTAACTGCTAAGATAGAACCTAACATTGTGTAACCACAGCAAGGGTTATTTTTCCCTATATGCATCACCTTGCACTTGTCCACATTAAATTTCATTTCCCCTTTGGAAGCCCAATCTTCCAGTCTCACAAGGTCCTCCTGCAATTTATCACAATCCGCTTGAGTTTTAACTACGCTGCATAATTTTGTGTCATCCACAAATTTGATCTCTCACTTGTCATACCCCTTACCAGATCATTCATAAATATATTAAAACGAACCGGTCCTAATACGATCCCTGAGGCACACCACTGTGAAAACAGACCATTTAATCCTACTCTCTGTTTCCTGATGTTTAACCAGTTTGTAATCCATGAAAGGACATCGCCTCCTATCCCATGATTTTTTAGTTTTCTTAGAAGCCTCATGAGGGACTTTGTCAAACACTTTCTGAAAATCCAAAATACACCACATCTACCGGTTCATCATCACCTTTGTCCATACGTTTATTCATCCCTTCAAAAAAAAAAAAAATTGTAGATTTGTGAGGCAAGACTTTCCTTGGGTAATATCCATGCTGGCTGTGTCCCATTAAATCATGTCTATCTAAATGTTTTGTGATTTTATTCTGTATAATAGTTTCTACAAATTTTCCCGGCACTGAAGTCAGGCTCACCGGTCTATACAATCTTTGCCATTTCCCAGCAGTGGCATGCAGGCTGATAGCGAGCACTGTGGAGACTGAAGATGCATGTCTGTATGTACTCAGTGACCCAAAGGAAGCTCCCACTGTGAGCAGGAGGCGGCAGGACCGTCGCGGAAATGGAAAGCATGTGTGTGTCTCAATGTCCTTATCAACCTGCATTACTTCTCTCTTTAAAAACATTTCTTACCCACCTGTCTACAAACCTAGGCAGGTTAAGCAAATTAAGACTAACAACCTACACCTCGTGGATTTCTCAAGTTTCTTGGGCTCAGCACCCATAGATGGCATGTTTCTTGGGCTCAGCACCCATAGATGGCATGATGGCATCATCAGATTGACCAAAATAAAAAAAAAGAGCTGAATAAATCACATGCTGAACAATCACAAAAAAAGGGAAATGCATGCAACGTAACTTCACTATGTAGGTACTAAAAATGTCACTTTTTATTTTTTTGTTTTTTGAATTTTACTTCATAAATAATTTATCAAATGTAAATATTATTATTAATATTAATGCCACATCAGCAAGCCTGTCAGCGTGTTTCTGCAATTAAGTCAGAGACTTCCCAGTCTATTCAATCATTTGCGGCTTTTGATGGTGTAAATCATACCTCCCCCACAGTCTTTGAAAAAAATCTTAAGGCATTAAATATCTCAGTGGAGGAAAAGTAAGAGTTGAATGTCCAGGACACTCGTCTAAGTTAGCTCGACGACGGCCGAAGTTTCACGTTACCCGCTTCATCATTTTGCCTCCTTTCATATTCCAACATGGGACGGTATGTCTCCCTCTTATTGTCTCCCGCTTATTGAGTTGAATATCCAGGACACTCGTCAAAATAAGCGGGAGACATACGGTCCCATGTTGGAACATGAAAGGAGGAAAAACGAATATCCAATTGTAAAATGATATACTTAGGCTCCTGATGAAGCGGGTAACGTGAAACTTCAGCCGTCGTCGAGCTAACTTAGACGAGTGTCCTGGACATTCAACTCTTACTTTTCCTCCACTGAGATATTTAACGCCTTAAGATTTTTTTCCAAAGACTGTGGGGGAGGTATGATTTACACCATCAAAAGCCACAAATGACTTGACTTAATTGCAGAAACACGCTGACAGGCTTGCTGATGCGGCATTAATATTAATAACATTTACATTTTGATAAATTATTTATGAAGTAAAATTCAAAAAACAAAATAAAAAATGACATTTTTGGCACCTACATAGTGAAGTTACGTTGCAGTTCCCTTTTTTTGTGATCATCAGATTTACAACATTTATATTGTCGCGCTTGTGCTCCCAGCCCACTAATACACAATTCCTATATGCTAAAAGCCTACTCAAATAGAAATCCCCTTCAGCTTTTTCCTGAAGGATATGACACACATCTCGGTTCTCAGGTTTGCGCCCGTCAGCAGATCCAGGTTTTACGTCGGCATTGGTGACTGAATTTTTGGGGGGGGGGTTTTTGGAGCAGAGTAGGTAGGGGCTTTACACTGGTGCTGGCCCAAAAGGAAGGCAAAATCCCCTACATCATGCAGCCAACCTGCCAAACTGATGAATTTATTATTTCTAGGAAACGGAAGGCGGCTTTCTTTCACTGTAATACATTTTTCTGTGCTCTCTCAGCTACCCACACAAATGTTCCTGAGTTGAGCAATGATCCGTTTAACTTTCTCAGAGAAGAAAAACTGATGGAAATGTTCCTTTGCTTTCTGTTCTCTCCTGTGTGGCCACTCTGCTACAGCTTTTGTCAACAGTTTTTAATTTGTTAAAATAAAATTGTCAGTTTGGGGCTGAACAGGCTCCCTCTGAAGAAAAGCGTTAACAGTCCCTTTATTTTCCTTCTGATTTTTAATCCGTTCCTTCCACAGGAGATAAGTTAGGTTTTACAAATGGGGGTCCTGACTGAAAGCAATAGGGAGCTACTGTACTGATGCCGATCCAAACTCCAGACAGACTAGACCAGCCACAATGCAGAAACTTTTCTGAAGTACCTAGCCAGGTAGATTCCCCTGCATGATAATTAGAACGTAAGACCCGCCACACTGAGTCAGCCCAAGAGTCCATCAAGCCCAGTATCCGGCTTCCAAAAGTGGCCATGGTTGGGGGGGTGGGGGGGTAGAGAAAAAGTACATAGAACTGAATTTTCAAATCTATGCATGTTCTTTTCTCCAGTTCCACTGCTCACAGAAATTGAATATTCAAAGTAGGTGGATACTTTTTACCTGGATGTCTCTCATAGGCTATTTGGAAAGGAAAACAGCAGGTAATTTCCCTGTGAAAATTAGCTATAAGATCCACGAGTACACCATGACTGTGGCTGCCTGCGAGATGTCACTATTTTTTTTTTTAATGCTCTACAATGAATGCATTGCCACAAGTCTATACACACTGGAGAAACATATTCAGCATAGCTGTGTTGTTCACAGCAGGGCATGTGCTGGCCTGTAGATTTACCACACTCAAAAGCAAAATCCCCCTCCCAATACTGGAATCAAAGCAACACAATCAAAGGAGCAGGCAGCTGCAAGACGGAGTGGGAGTCTGAAGAGTAAGCAGCCGGAACAGGGTAGCTGGTGTTCTGAGAAAGTTCTCAAAGTGCCCTATACTCCAGTTTGGAAATACTTCAATAGATAAGGACAAACAGATCACCAGTGAAGGGAAACAGAAAAGATAAGGAATATGCAGTGGGAGGCTCAGTGCTCTAATAACCTATTATGATAGAAACTATGGCAGGAAAACTAAAGCAGCCAGTGCAATAAGTCCTGTACTGGGAATGTCTTATTTCAAAGCTCATCTGCTAACAGCAGGATTTGTCAGTATCAGCAGGAGACAGTGTGCTTTTCTCATCTGCTGTGATTCTGTTCAATGTACTATTCAGTAAAAGTAGTCTTTTTATGTGAAGAGGATTTCTGGAGTTTTTGTCCAGCTTACATTGCCTTTTGGCATTATTAACCTTTCCATCTCTCCAGTGTTTGCAACAGCAATTGCAGCTTCTGCCATAGTTTTCTAGCCTTGAAGAAAACTGATTCTTTGCAAGCTTCTGGTGCAACTTTGATTTGAGGTCTGATAGATATGTATGATTCCTTTGTATAAAGGCCCTTTGATTGAGACAGCAGACAATGACTCCAGAAATGGAATCATTTTTCATCAGTCTTAGGCAGAATAAATGCAATTAAGATAATCCTACAGGCACAACTGAACTATGTTCTCCCACTTTAACTTATATATCGCAGATAACTATTTTATGAAGCTAGACAAAATGGCAAAGGAAGAGACCAAGGATATAAACGCCGTACCCTTCAAACGCCATGAATTAGAGGAGATCTGGAAGTAGCTCACACCACCTTTTGCCATTGGGCATTTTGACTATCTTACTGTGTAAGGGTGAATCTGCAAGAAAAGCCTACACTGGACTGGCTATTAACTCCTTTTTTGTTAGTAGAGGAACTATGTCAGAAATAGAGACAAAGCCAATAAGATTCAGTAACTGAGGCCTCTTGGCAGACTTGGAATATGGCATATAAATACAATTTTTCCAGGGAGAAAAAAGGAAGTTCCACTAAGGAGAAATCAAGAATTAGTTATAGCAGTGAGACCTTTTTTATGGGACGGCATGGTATATATATCAAGCATTAGGTATCTGTAACTACTGCAACATGGAGTGCTGAAATGCTTTTTGAAGACTACAGGAGTTGTTTGGCCATCCAAGCCAAGAATCTTTACAGGTATTTACAATAGAGTTGTCTACAGAATAAGAAGTGTAGAATAGGGAAATGGTACTTCTGCTTTGGATAATTATTTAGATGCCTGGAGATCACATTTCAAAGCTATCCGTGTATAAGTTAGTCAGATAAGTTTTACCTGGCCAATTTAAATGGGATATTCAGCAGCATGGCTATGCTGCTGAATATCCCCCATATTTGCCACTGCTTGTTAGTTATATCTGGCTAAGTTTAGACATGTTGTTGAGCAGGTCTAAAAGTCTGAATATCGGCATTTATCTAAGTACCTGATTTAATAAGGGTTTTTCCCATAGACAAAATGGGAGAAAAGTTAGCTGGATAAGTAGTGCCACCCAATCATAGAAACAGAGGTGACGGCAGAAGACGACCCTATGGCCCATCCAGTCTGCCCAGCAAGCTTTCACAGTTATTTTTCTCATACTTATCTGTTACTCAGACCGCTGAGGTCAGGGCCCTCATTGGTAACTTTTTGGTTCTAATTTTCCTTCCACCCCTGCCATTGATGTAGAGAGCAGTGCTGGAGCTGCATCAAAGTGAAGTATCAAGTCTAATTGGTTAGGGGTAGTAACCGCCGCAATAAGCAAGCTACTCCCTCGCTTATTTGTTTACCCAGCCTGTGCAATTTAGTCCTTTGTTGGTTGTCTTAATATAAATCCTCTTTTCTTCATTCCCCTGCTGTTGAAGCAGTGAGCTGTGCTGTATATGTATTCAAAGTGAAGTATCATGTTTAATTGGTTAGGGGTAGTAACCGCCGCAACAAGCAAGCTACTCCCACGCTTATTTGTGAATGCAAATCCTTTGCCCCACTTTTCCTCTTGCCGTTGAAGCATAGCGCAATGTTGGAGTCGCATTAACCATGTGTATGTTTATTGAATGAGGGTATTAATCACCAGGTAGTAGCAGTCATTCCCGCAAGCCACCCCATGCCTCTTCTCTTCATTCACATCCTCGAGACTTTATGGATCCACAGTGTTTATCCCACTCCCCTTTGAAATCCTTCACAGTTTTAGTCTTCACCACTTCCTCCGGAAGGGCATTCCAGGCATCCACCACCCTCTCCGTGAAGAAATACTTCCTGACATTGGTTCTGAGTCTTCCTCCCTGGAGTTTTAAATCGTGACCTCTGGTTCTGCTGATTTTTTTGTAATGGAAAAGGTTTGTTGTTGACTTTGGATCATTAAAACCTTTCAAGTATCTGAAGGTCTGTATCATATCACCCCTACTCCTCCTTTCCTCCAGGGTATACATATTTAGATTCTTCAATCCCTCTTCATAAGGCATTCGATGAAGACCATACACCTTTTTGGTCATCCTTTTCTGGACCGCCTCCATCCTGTCTCTGTCCCTTCGGAGATACGGAATCCAGAACTGAGCACAGTACTCCAGGTGAGGCCTCACCAAGGACCTATAACAAGGGGTTAATCACTTCCCTTTTCTTACTTGATATTCCTCTCTCTATGCAGCCCAGCATTCTTCTGGCTTTAGCTATCACCTTGTCACATTGTTTTGTCAACTTCAGATCGTTAGACACTATCGCCCCAAGGTCTCTCTCCTGCTCCGTGCACATCAGCCCTTCACCCCCCATCAAATACATTTCTTTTGGATTTCCACACCCCATATGCATGACTCTGCACTTCTTGGCATTGAATCTCAGCTGCCATATCTTCGGCCAGTCTTCCAGCTTCTTTAAATCCAGTCTCATTCTCTCCACTCCTTCCAGCGTGTCTACTCTGTTGCAGATCTTCGTATCATCCGCAAATAGACAAACCTTACCTTCTATCCTGTCCGTGTTGTCGCTCACGAAGATATTGAACAGGACCGGTCCCAACACCGACCCTTGTGGCACTCCGCTCATCACCACTCTCTCTTCTGAGTAAGTTCCATTTACCATCACACATTGTCTTCTGTCCTTCAACCAGTTTGCTATCCAGGCCACCACCTTAGCACTCACTCCCCATGCTTCTCGTTTTATTCACTAGCCTCCTGTGCGGGACCGTATCAAAAACTTTGCTAAAATCCAAGTAGATGACATCGAGCGCTCTTCCTCGATCCAATTCCTTAGTCACCCAATCAATCCAACAAGCTTACTCCATCACACCCCCTATTACATAACTCCCCCCCGACCCTTACCCTTACTCGGATTTCCTGTTATGACCACCTCTATGCTTGGCGATTTGGTACTGTGCACTAATTCTGTATATAGTTTTGATGTAAATAGTTTTGATGTAAGGGCTCCCCCCTAATTTCAATTATATGTTTACTAGTTCAGTATATTATCTGTTTTATGTAAGGGCCCCGCCCAATGGTTTTGTGTTCACTGTAAACCGATGCGATGTGCGAACGGTCATCGGTATAAAAGAAACGTTAAATAAATAAATAAATAAATAAATAAAAAAGTCTATCAGATTCGTCTGACAGGACCTTCTCTTGGTGAAACCATGCTGCCTCTGGTCCAGCAATTCTGCTGCTTGTAGATAGTTCACTATTCTTTCCTTCAGCAGCGACTCCAATGCTTTTCCCACCACTGAGGTGAGGCTAACCGGCTTATAGTTTCCAGCCTCCTCTCTGCTCCCACTCTTATGAAGAGGGACCACTGCCGCTCTTCTCCAATCACTCGGCACCACTCCCGTTTTCAGGAATCTATTGAACAGGTCACTCAGCGGAGCCGCCAGCACATCTCTGAGCTCTTTCAGTATCCTGGGATGAACCTCATCAGGCCCCATGGCGTTGTCCACTTTCAATTTTCCTAGTTCTTCCCATACATTCTCTTCTGTAAACAGAGTTTCATCCATTCCACTCCCCTCCCGTTTCTTGCTAACTAGCGTCTGTCCTTCTCCAGGGTCTTCTTTAGTTAACACCAAACTGAAGTATTCTTTTAATATTTCTGCCATTTCTTCATCTGTCTCCACTCACTGATCCTTTTTACCTTTCAAATTCACTATACCACTTTGGACTTTTTGCCTTTCACTGATGTATCTGAAAAAAATGTTTTGTCACCTCACTTTACCTCTTTGGCAATCCTTTCTTCTGCTTTACTTTTCACTTTGATTACTTTCTTCGTCTCCCTCAGTTTTACCAGTTATTCTTCCTTGTGATCCTCCCTTTGGGATCTTTTATATTTCTTAAACGCTGTACTTTTAACTTTTATTTTATCAGCCACCTCCTTTGTGAACCAGATAGGTTTCATTCTCTTCTTGCTTTTCTTTACTTTTCTAACATATATATTAGTCGCTTCAGTAATTGCTCCTTTTAGTTTGGCCCACTGTTCCACATCTCTCGTTTTCTCCCATCCTGCCCTTGAGTTAGCTGGCTAACTTAGCTGGATAAATTACTACCCGCTGAATACAGCCGGATAGCCAGCAGTCGCCACTTAGCCAGATAAATCCCACATTTGGCTAAGTAGCGTTTGAATATCGGCCTCCTGGAAATTAATGCTAAGGCATCTTCTAGAAATTATGCTTCTTTACTGGGAGATCTAAAAAATAACCTTGAAACATTCAGGATAATCTAGGAAAGAGAATTTAATATTGGACTTGAGATCAGTTGGAAGAAGATCCTAACATTTTGCTAAAGACAATTATTCTAGATTAATTGCATCTGAGATATTTCTTAGGTCACACTGGACCCCCTATTAGATTCTGTATGATTCCTCAAGCCTTTGCTCCTTTGCAGTGCAGTCAGTTGCTTTGGCAGTGCAATGTGAATGAGTTTTATGTGAGTAAATGGCCTTTTGAAAATTGCCCAGGGCTTGTGCTTGGAAGTACATGTACAAAATCCATTCTGTGCCTGCTTTTATGCACAATACAAAGAGGCAACCCAGAGGGAGAAGGCAGACCTTAAGCACATTCTCTTGGTTTTTGAAAGTATTTTTGTGCAGATATATATGCACAAAGTTACAGCCCGTATGTTGGCGCTGGTTACGCGCACCTCAGAGAATTTATCCACAATGTGGGGGGCTGCTTAAAGAGTACCCTCTCTGGGGTAAAGTTTCAAAATTACCAAAAAATCTCTTGTCGGCTTTTACACTTTACTAATTAGCTGTGGAAGCTAATTTACACTTTCTTTTGGATAGGAGGTCTGGGTGGAGTGCTAGATACTCTTGAGTAAACTGGCAGCAGTACCAGTGAATGGGTAATTGCAAATATACACACAAGTATGTCAGAAAGTATTTCTTCACAGAGAGGGTGGTGGATGCCTGGAACGCCCTTCCGGAGGAAGTGGTGAAGACCAAAACTGTGAAGGATTTCAAAGAGACGTGGGATAAATACTGTGGATCCATAAAGTCTAGAGGATGTGAATGAAGTGAAGAGGCTTGGGGGCGGCTTGCGGGAATGACTGCTACTACCTGGTGATTAATACCCTCATTCAATAAACATACACATGGTTAATGAGACTCCAACATTGCTCTATGCTTCAACGGCAAGAGGAAATGTGAAAAAAAAAAAGGATTTGCATCCACAAAAAAGCAAGGGAGTAGCTTGCTTGATACGGCGGTTACTACCCCAAACCAAATAAGCCTGATACTTCACTTTCAATGATATCCAGCATAGTTCTCTGCTTCAACGGCAGGGGGAATGTTGAAAAGATGATTTATATTCGGACAACAACCAACAAGGACTGAGTTGCACAGGCTGGATAAACATGCGTGGGAGTAGCTTGCTATGATGGCGGTTACTACCCCTAACCAATTAACTAGATACTCCACTTAGATGCAGCTCCAGCAGTGCTAACTACATTGATGGCGGGGGTAGAAGGGAAATAGAACAAAAAAAAGTCACTTACAATGGACAAGAATAACAGTTAAGTATGGGGGGGGGGGGGGGGAGTGAAAGCTTGCTGGGCAGACTGGATGGACCATTTGGTCTTCTTCTGCCATCATTTCTATGTTTCTATGTAAGTGTTTTCAGCAGCGGCATACGTGCGTTCTTCATAAAATATATGCCTCCGCATATAATTCTGCATTCTTACACACACATCTGATAACTATTATGTGCATTTCCCTGCATTCCAAATGCACAAGTGTGCTTTCGGGCAGAAATGCAGGGTCCCTGCCACACAGATTATAAAATGCTAACACTGACTAAGGAGTGTTAAGTGTCACTGAGTTCCTCATTGATAGGACCCCTAAGTTGGCTTTATTTGGTATCTCTTTACACATTGCTTTGGGCGATTTTTAATCTGGAAAGCGATTAAGAAATGCTGTTAAATAAATAAAATTGCAATGCACTTAATCCAAAGCAGGAGAAATAATAGACACTGTACAACAAACTCCACACTATTACTGTATTATACCTCATGCTCGTCTGCATCATGACAAGTCAATAGATCAAAGTTTAAGGACCATCATCCTTTTGACTTCGTTACATCGTAACAGCTCCTGCAGCAATTGTTAGTTGCAGTGCCCTTATATGTGCAATCACTGGTCCTAGGAAATGACTACTTGTAAATCTTTTTTTTTGTTCATTTTCTGTCTGCAATTAAAAATATCAATCTCTTGTGCTAATATATATGGTTACAAAAGTATTAGAGAGTTTTCTAACCCATGACTTGCAAAGTATCCAATCATTATTCGTCTAGTCTGTGGCATAGAAAGCTTACTAATGTCATACATTTCTTCCTTCCATTGGTAGGGACTTTTTCCAAAAGGGAAAGTTGTACAGTGCATGTTATACTGTGACAAGAAGCGGGATTAGGCACCCTGGTTCTGGAACCAAGAGTGTTGTAGTAAACGTCCCTCACACACCAGTCAAAAGCCTGGTTTCCTAAACCCTCACTAAAACAACTAGAATAATTGGTTCCTGATCAGGAGCCAGATCAGACTTGGTAATGCTGTACAAACAGGCTAAAAGGTGAGGAGGCCTTGCCAACGGGAATTCTGTTTGAGCACACTTAGCAACAGACTGAAAGGCTCACTGGGGAGGTAGTACCAGCAAAATATTTACTTAGAAAAACGACGTTGACCAAAAATAAATGATGATTCTGCTTTTCATTTTTGACTTCTATTTCATTTCTGATGATACTGAAGTTTCAGAAAATTCCAGTTTCGCGTCACCCACATTCTGACTGTGTGGACCCAGATCATGCAGGAATCTCAGCAATACAAGTCCGCAGAGAGCACTCAGGGAGTTTTTTAAAAGCACGGAAATGGGCATAAGGAAAGACCCAGACCTTTCCCTCAAAGAAAATGCTAAATTATATAGAATAAAACCTACCAGGAATGAAAAGGGATGAAATGAAAATCCAAGATCAAAGCAGAACAAAGATGTAATAAATAAATAAATAAATAAATAAACAAATAAACAAATAAATAGTCCCCACGCAGCCAATGCAAACCTTTAACAGCGCCAAGATAGAAGAGGATGGAAGGACATCAGAAAAGCAGGTCCACCAAGCAAAAAAGGCTGAACTTATACAAACACATCAGACAACGCTGCATGAAAATATCTAAAAAAAAAAAAAAATCATGACTTACTGGAGTCTGCAAATGGAACAGCAATGTCCACAGAGATCTGATGGCAAACATCCAACAAATGAATAAGTAAGACCCCCCCTCACTTTTCACTCACATCCCTAAGCCTCGTGCGCCCGCCTCTTCCTGAAGCTATTGCTGTTTCAGCTCCTTCTTTGCGGACGGAGGCCATTGGCCGCTTTGCGAGTCTTGTAGCACGTTCCTCATTTCAAGAGGCATGCAGAAAACATTTCATTTCTTGGGCACTTGCATCCTTTGACACTTTACATAGCTTGCTATTTCGTTTCTTAACTTCTATCTCCCCTTAAAATGTACATTTAGACTGGAACCAGTTTCCACGGAAGACTTTGCACCTCTTTACAAACACCAGTTTATCACACTTAAAAAAAATATATATATATATTTTCATGTAGCACCTCTACTGAAATTGTCTGAACATTATTTTGATGGTTTTAGCTTTGTTATGCTCTTCTGATGTTGATATTCCTCCTTCTTATATATTAATGCCATACGCAAAAAAAAAAAACAAAAAAACTTTGTGGCAATGACAGATTTTTATTTTATTCTGTAAAGTTACATAATTGATTTAACAAGCATTTGTTTCCTTAATCTTTATTATACAATATACCCGGATCTAGGGAGAAGACCAGAAAAGGAATCGATCGTGCTATGACGGAGGCACGCTGCTCATCCGAAATCTCTAGCTGCTACTGCTAGCTCTAAGCTGGAAATGCTGGCTGCCAATTTTATGCCCACCCCAGTGGTAATGGCTTTACCTGGCGATGGAAGAACAAAGAGATTAAGAGAAACAATTGGCGAGGGAATGTGATAAAGAACACAGACCCTATTTCCAGCTAGGCCAGATTTTCACCCCAGAAGGTGTTTAGTTTGGCAGCGGAGAGTAGCTTCTTGTAAATGACAGCAAGGAAAAACAAATTTGCTATTGTGCACAGCAGTCAGGACAACGATGGGAACTGCGGGGAAGGTAGGGGGGCAGGAGATGGAATGGAGACCTGCTGCCAGCTCAATTCTCAGAGGAAAACAGAGAAAAGAAAGCAGGTCAGAGCGCAAAAGCACCAGCTTCCTCCTCCTTCACTGGTGGTCCTCTCCTCCTGTCTCTCCTTCCCTCTACACCCTCAGAACTTCTCAGCTTCTTCAGAGAGATCAACACCTAAAAAGGATTCTACCGTCCTCTGGGCTCATACGCTCTTAATCCTTCAGTCTGCAGAGTCAGCGAGCCCCTGTCTTAAAGCAACAGTACTACAAAACATTTTTCATATACAATTCAGCTGGCATTTATGATAAATAAGATCAGAATAATCCTATTTTTCCTGAAACAGTTTTATTTCATTACTGGGGAGATACCGGGGCCTTAACGATTCGACTACTCCTCCTACTCACTCCCACCATTATGAATCAAAACTGCTCTGCGAACCCTCACCAGAAGCTCAGGCAAGCATCACTTTAATACATGTAAACCAAATAGAGCATGAGGGCACGAGCTTAAGAAAAAAATGCACAGCCTTTAGTTTAAAAAATGTGAAAATATAAAACATGCAAAAGATATCAGGACCAAAAACAAAAAAAAAGGTATCTAGGAATAAAATCAAAAGAAGAAGCTACAGTGCTAAGAAACTGCAGAGTTGTTTTCAAGTAGCAGCACTCCCTTAAACTGAGCTCTGAAAACTGCAAAGAGGTACCTAGTGCTGGTTTTGCTGAACATATTCTTGTTTTACTTTAGAAAGGAACCAGAGAGTAAGAGAATAAAAAAAAAAACAGATTGTCCCAACCAGCCATGCAAGTATTAAACTAACCGTTTCAAAAGTAGAGCAAAGGCAACGGAACAGGCCCTAAGCAACAATCAGAGCTCAATAAAGGTACAGCAAGGTGCAATTTTCTATTGCAGAAAAAAAAACAACATTTCCACAATAAGGAGTCATGATCCGAAGTTAGAAGGAGGCAGGCTCAGAGGAAATCTCTCTTTACAGAGAGGATGGTTGGAATAATCTAACAGCAGAGGCCAACAATGTCACAGAATGTAAACATGCTTGGGACACATACAGAGGTAAGAACAGGTCTGAAAGGTTAGATGGAAGACGTGGCAGAGCGGGGAGTGGTGGCTACGAATTGGGTTAAGTATGGGAACTTGTATGCTTATCTACTCAGATTGGTCAAAACCAAAGAGAGAAAACCACAAAACTATTTTATGTAACATCTTCTATACCACAATTTAAACTTTGATCAGTGTGGACTACACTAATACACTCATAATTTAAAAAATAAACAAAGCGTTACACAAAAGATAAACTAAAAGCAATACATTTCTCTTTTTTCCCCACACTGAACCTGCTATACTGCTGTTTCACCCCAGTGCTTAAATGCTCGTCTAAACAGTTCAGCCTTCAGTCCTTTCCTGAATTTCAGGGAATACCGTTCCTAACATATCACCAATGGGAGATCATTCCATAGTATTGGTGCTGTGATTGAAAATGCTTTTGGTCCTCTGAAGATGATATGGATGGACACACATTGGATTTAGTTTTTTCTACAGACACATTATTCCTTCTGTTTCGACTTTTAAAAACTACACAGTTCATATGGACTGACCACAGTATGCTTACTTTTTCCTTATGTGGTCAATCTTCGCAACCCTCATCATCTAAGGTGAGGGTCCCAGCCAGGAAAACCAAAGATATGGACCAGGACAAGCTTGCCTCCAGCTTTGGAGATTTTTTCTGAGTTTTTTTTTTTTATTTACCATTGGAAGATGAAATTTTATCTTGGAATCACATCTTATCCTCTGCTTATGAGCAGGCCGCCCCCATTCATTTTACAACACTAAAATCTACTGATGATGCCCCTGGTATCGCTCTAGTTTAAAAACTTTGCAACAGCAGACATGTCAATTAGAAAGGCCTTGGTGCAAAAATAATTACTCTATTGATGAATTAATGCTGCGTAACAGCATTAGGAATTACCTCAAGGAGATTAAGTGTAGTAAAAAGATCTACTATAAAAACCTCGAGTGAAGCCAAGAATAGACCAAACCTTCTCTTCAGACTTGCCCCAAGCATTTCAGGGACGCAGTCTGCATTGTCACATACAGACAGTAATTCTGCATATCATTTTGAGGAAAAGATTAAAATATTCAGCCTGAATTCAATTCAGATTCTCTTCCCTCTTCTGCTACCAGTCTTAACGTTGCTTTCCACAACTAATAGCGTTTTCATAAGCAAGCTTTCCACGTTCAACTCAATTACACCCTCAGATTTAGCCTTATTGCCGAAACAGATGAATCCTGCATCATCTATTCATGATTTTCTTTTTAAATTCATTGAAAATGTTGATTTGGGTCTCCTGCCTCCATTAGCAGCATTAATTAATAATAGTCTAGAATTAGGTGTCTTACCTACCAGTTTAAAAGTAACCACGGTTTGCCCCATTTAAAAAGACCCACATTTTGATTCTATTAAACCTGAAAGTTACAGACCTGTCTCCAGTTTGCCTATGCTATCAAAAAACCTTGAAAAAGTTGTACACGCACAACTTACTAACTTTCTTGACAAAACCTTGGTACTACACCCTAGGCAATCAGATTTTTTAAAAGGTTTTTGGACCGAAACAGTCCTTATTGCACTGATTTCAGAAATCCGTTTGTGTTTTTTTTCGACGTAAGCGCCGCCTTCGACAATTGACCAGTTTTTTCTCAGCTCTTTATTTGACACTGGCATTCAGGATTCTTCTTTGGTTCACATCCCTCCTAGAACAAAGAACTTTTCAAATGCACTGGAATTCATAGACTTCATCTAGTCACTCACTTACTAGTGGGGTACTCCAGGGCTCTGTCCTTTCACTTGCTCTTTTCAATTTGTCTCTCTCCCCACTTGCTACATTGATACAAAGTCTTGGTTTCGGCAGCTATAGTTATGCAGATGACATTCAGGTTCTTGCTAGTAATAATTTAAAAAAGGGTGACTTTCTTACTAAATTCAATCATTGCCTCTCTGAGATATCCACTTAAAGTTAATCCTGAAAAATCTGAGGCCATTTGGTTCACTAGAAACAGCGCTTCCTTGGACTTACCTACTCCTATCATGGCTGGAACTTCAATACCCCTGAAGAATACAATCACTTCTTTACAAGTTCAACTAGATTCTTCACTCAAATTTTCCTCGTATGTTTCTACTCTAGCTCAGCATTCCTAAGAACATAAGAAAATGCCATACTGGGTCAGACCAAGGGTCCATCAAGCCCAGCATCCTGTTTCCAACAGTGACCAATCCAGGCCATAAGAACCTGGCAAGTACCCAAAAACTAAGTCTATTCCATGTAATGGCAGTGGCTATTCTCTAAGTGAACTTAATAGCAGGTAATGGACTTCTCCTCCAAGAACTTATCCAATCCTTTTTTAAACACAGCTATACTAACTGCACGAACCACATTCTCTGGCAACAAATTCCAGAGTTTAATTGTGCGTTGAGTAAAAAAGAACTTTCTCCGATTAGTTTTAAATGTGCCCCATGCTAACTTCATGGAGTGTCCCCTAGTCTTTCTACTATCCGAAAGAGTAAATAACCGATTCACATCTACCCGTTCTAGACCTCTCATGATTTTAAACACCTCTATCATATCCCCCCTCAGTCGTCTCTTCTCCAAGCTGAAAAGTGCTAACCTCTTTAGTCTTTCCTCATAGGGGAGTTGTTCCATTCCCCTTATCATTTTGGTAGCCCTTCTCTGTACCTTCTCCATCGCAATTATATCTTTTTTGAGATGCGGCGACCAGAATTGTACACAGTATTCAAGGTGCGGTCTTCACCATGGAGCGATACAGAGGCATTATGACATTTTCCGTTTTATTCATCATTCCTTTTCTAATAATTCCCAACATTCTGTTTGCTTTTTTGACTGCCGCAGCACACTGAACCGACGATTTCAATGTGTTATCCACTATGACACCTAGATCTCTTTCTTGGGTTGTAGCACCTAATATGGAACCCAACATCGTGTAATTATAGCATGGGTTATTTTTCCCTATATGCATCACCTTGCACTTATCCACATTAAATTTCATCTGCCATTTGGATGCCCAATTTTCCAGTCTCACAAGGTCTTCCTGCAATTTATCACAATCTGCTTGTGATTTGACTACTCTGAACAATTTTGTGTCATCTGCAAATTTGATTATCTCACTCGTCGTATTTCTTTCCAGATCATTTATAAATATATTGAACAGTAAGAATCCCAATACAGATCCCTGAGGCACACCACTGTCCACTCCCTTCCACTGAGAAAATTGCCCATTTAATCCTACTCTCTGTTTCCTGTCTTTTAGCCAGTTTGCAATCCACGAAAGGACATCGCCACCTATCCCATGACTTTTTACTTTTCCTAGAAGCCTCTCATGAGGAACTTTGTCAAAAGCCTTCTGAAAATCCAAGTATACTATATCTACCGGTTCACCTTTATCCACATGTTTATTAACTCCTTCAAAAAAGTGAAGCAGATTTGTGAGGCAAGACTTGCCCTGGGTAAAGCCATGCTGACTTTGTTCCATTAAACCATGTCTTTCTATATGTTCTGTGATTTTGATGTTTAGAACACTTTCCACTATTTTTCCTGGCACTGAAGTCAGGCTAACCGGTCTGTAGTTTCCCGGATCGCTCCTGGAGCCCTTTTTAAATATTGGGGTTACATTTGCTATCCTCCAGTCTTCAGGTACAATGGATGATTTTAATGATAAGTTACAAATTTTTACTAATAGGTCTGAAATTTCATTTTTTAGTTCCTTCAGAACTCTGGGGTGTATACCATCCGGTCCAGGTGATTTACTACTCTTCAGTTTGTCAATCAGGCCTACCACATCTTCTAGGTTCACCGTGATTTGATTCAGTCCATCTGAATCATTACCCATGAAAACCTTCTCCATTACGGGTACCTCCCCAACATCCTCTTCAGTAAACACCGAAGCAAAGAAATCATTTAATCTTTCCGCGATGGCCTTATCTTCTCTAAGTGCCCCTTTAACCCCTCGATCATCTAACGGTCCAACTGACTCCCTCACAGGCTTTCTGCTTCGGATATATTTAAAAAAGTTTTTACTGTGAGTTTTTGCCTCTACAGCCAACTTCTTTTCAAATTCTCTCTTAGCCTGTCTTATCAATGTCTTACATTTAACTTGCCAATGTTTATGCTTTGTCCTATTTTCTTCTGTTGGATCCTTCTTCCAATTTTTGAATGAAGATCTTTTGGCTAAAATAGCTTCTTTCACCTCCCCTTTTAACCATGCCGGTAATCGGTTTGCCTTCTTTCCACCTTTCTTAATGTGTGGAATACATCTGGACTGTGCTTCTAGAATGGTATTTTTTTAACAATGACCACGCCTCTTGGACATTTTTTACTTTTGTAGCTGCTCCTTTCAGTTTTTTTCTAACAATTTTTCTCATTTTATCAAAGTTTCCCTTTTGAAAGTTTAGCACGAGAGCCTTGGATTTGCACACTGTTCCTTTTCCAGTCATTAAATCAAATTTGATCATATTATGATCACTATTGCCAAGCGGCCCCACCACCGTTACCTCTCTCACCAAGTCCTGTGCTCCACTGAGAATTAGATCTAAAATTGCTCCCTCTCTCGTCGGTTCCTGAACCAATTGCTCCATAAAGCTATCATTTATTCCATCCAGGAACGTTATCTCTCTAGCGTGACCCGATGATACATTTACCCAGTCTATATTGGGGGTAATTGAAGTCTCCCATTATTACTGCACTACCAATTTGGTTAGCTTCCCTAATTTCTCTTAGCATTTCACTGTCCATCTCACCATCTTGACCAGGTGGACGGTAGTATACCCCTATCACTGTAGTCTTCCCTGATACACAAGGGATTTCTACCCATAAAGATTCAATTTTGTATTTAGTCTCATGCAGGATGTTTATCCTGTTGGACTCTATGCCATCCCGGACATAAAGCACCACACCTCCTCCCGACTGCTCCTCTCTGTCATTGCGATATAATTTGTACCCCGGTATAGCACTGTCCCATTGGTTATCCTCTTTCCACCATGTCTCTGAGATGCCAATTAAGTCTATGTCATCATTTACTGCTATACATTCTAATTCTCCCATCTTACTTCTTAGACTTCTGGCATTAGCATACAAACATTTCAAAGTTTGTTTTTTGTTTGTATTTTTCTTCTGCTTTTTAATTGATAGGGATAAGTTAGAATTTTTTAGCTCAGGTGAGTTTTTAGTTACAGGCACTTGGACTACTTTTCTAATTATTGGAACCTCACTGTCGGGATGCCCTAATTCTAATGCATCATTAGTATCCTTTAAAGATACCTCTCTCCGAACCATGCGCTGCTGAGCGACTGTCGGCTTTCCCCTTTGTTTCCCCTTCATCCGAAGTCTCAGACCATTTTTAGATATTAATGATTTGAAGATACTCACCTTTTCTCTTATACTCAACAGGCTGGACTACTGTAATGCCATACTACATGGCCCCTCTTCCAACCAAGTTCGCAGACTTCAAAAGGCACAGAACAGCAGTGAAAATAAGTTTTGGTAAGAAAAAATGTGATCAGGTCACACCACTTCTCACTGAACTTTACTAGCTCCCTGTTTCTTACAGGATTCAATTCAAGATTAGTAGTAACTTTCAAAGCTTTCTGCTGGGATACTAAGTCATATTCATACAATCTTCTTATCCCATACCTGCCTACATGCAATCTACGTTCCTCACAACAAGAGCCATTAGTTCTCTCTTCACCTTAGTTGATAAGACTGGAACATACTTGTGAAATATTTTTTTCTGCGTTTGCTCCCAGTCTTTGAAATTCTTTTTCTGACATCACACCTTGAAAAAAACAAAACTATCTTAAATTTAGGAAGCCTCTTAAAACCTTCCTTTGTGAAATGGCCTTCCCAGATTAGTGTTTTTCTGATTTTTACATGTATTTAAGTTTTACTTATTATAATTACAATTGCTTGTATCTGATTTTTTATTTTGTTACCTTCTCATTGTTTTAAGATTCCGAATTTTAGTTTTAAGATCCTGAATTTTAAATTTGTTTTTAACCACTATTAGATTTAATGTACAGTATATGTTTTTGATTTTGTACGTTGCATTGATATGCATATGTAAGAAATGTGATTCATACAAATTAATAAATAATAATAATCTTGAACTGAAGGAATGTGACAGAATAAATGCTGAGAGAATGAGCACAACACTCTTGGAACATAATCCACAATCCTATCCCTTAGAACAAACTACTCCAAATATTTACCCCATCATTCATCAAAAAAATAAAAGTTAACGCATGCGTCATCAAAAAGGGGCATGTTTTTGGAAATTTGTAAGTTACTGCACCACACAGTAGGTATTCTCATGGCATGGTAAACTGGGTACCATCAAGCTAGGGTGAGAGAACATAGTACAAATTTCATCATTGTGAGACTTTCCTCATTCCAAAAGATGTTAAATCTTCACCAAGGTGTACTGTGCTGTTCATACGTCTCACTCTACATGCAAAACTGGCCCCTAAACCATCACTAAACATACCTCGACCTATCAGGTGGCCCCTCCTATAGAGATATAAACAGGTGCACACAGTGAGGCCCTCCCCAGTGGCTCTCTCTCCCCCTACCCCACTCCTCTCCCCCTCTCTCAGCCCAGAAATGGCCATTTCAGACATAACTACAGCTTTTTCCCTGGCGTTAAGCTGTGCAGTATTTCCAGCGTTAAAACCGTGCGATAGCATGTGTTATGCTATCGCACCGCGCAATATGGCCCCTAATTTAACTAAAACCTGCCCAAACTCTTCCCCCGATCTCACCCACCTCAAAAATTTGCATTTGTGCCATGCGCTACTATACTTTGCACATGCATTATGGCATTAATGCGTGTGATAACGCGTTAACACCATAACGCATTTTGATAAATGATCCTATTAACTTGTAAACACTATACAGACCTTAAACTGAACCCTATATGAAATTGGTAACCAATGCAAATTTTGTATGTAGGGCTGAAGGGTCACTTTCCAGGGAAAACCAAAAATTATTCTAACTGCTGGGTTCTGGACTAACTGTAACACTATTTTAATCGGAGCTCCCAAATATATAGTTACAATAGTCCAGGCAGCTTAACCCTAAGGTCTGAACTACCAATCTAAAATCCTCCACATGTAAATCTCATCTCAATGATCTAAGCAGCTTCAATTTAAGAAAGCTACCTTTGCTACCCTTTTAACATGACATTTTAAAGATTGAGGATTTCGCTGGACTCTTCCATAATTATCAGGCCGATTCAGTAAAGTCCGCGGAAGAGCGGGCGAATGCCCGCTCTCCTGGCGCACACACAGGCCACTCGCCTGTGCGCGTGATGCAGTATTTAAATTAGGTCCGGCGGTAGAAACAGGCAAAAGGAGGCGCTAGGGACACTAGCGCGTCCCTAGCGCCTCCTTTTGGCCCGGAGCGGCGGCTGTCAGCGGGTTTGACAGCCGACGCTCAATTTTGCCGGCGTCGGTTCTCGAGCCCACTGACAGCTATGGGCTCGGAAACCGGACGCCGGCAAAATTGAGCATCCAATTTTCGACCCGACAGCCGCCGGCCGACTTCAAATTTTTTATTTTAACTTTTTTTTTTACCCTTCGGGACCTCAGACTTAATATCGCCATGATATTAAGTCGGAGGGTGCATAGAAAAGCAGTTTTTACTGCTTTTCTGTGCACTTTCCCGGTGCCCGAAGAAATTAGCGCCTTTGGGCAGGCGCTAATTTCTGAAAGCAAAATGTGCGGCTTGGCTGCACATTTTACTTTCTGTATCGCGCGGGAATACCTAATAGGGCCATCAACATGCATTTGCATGTTGATGGCCCTATTAGGTTCAGCGGGTTGGACGCACGTTTTCTGCCCCTTATTGAATAAGGAGCAAGGGAAAACGCGCGTCCAGTGACAGGTTAACAGTGCACTCCGTTGGAGCGCACTGTACTGTATCGGCCTGCATGCGATTTCTGCTGTTATCTGTAAATTATGGTTTTCAAACCGTATAGCTGGAAACTTTAACATCAAAGTTTTCCCTACCCATAGCATAATTGTTTTCTCACAATTTAAAACCAATTAATTGAGTTTGATAGTGAGTGGTATCTTGCAGTCAAGCTCCTATGGCTGACAACTGGGGTACATCATTGGCAAGAACACCACAGATGCTGTCAGGGTGGGTCAACAGGTCATCTGCTGTCATCTACTATGTAAATGTGCACATCACTCAAGCCTTCCATAGAACTTGCAATCAGAGCACATGGCGGAGAAACCACCTATTTCATCTCCTGACCAACTCACCACTCAGCCAGACAGATCAGAAAGGTGAAGACACTGCCCATGGCTGTCCAGCACTAAGGTACAGTACTCAGCAATCACAGAAGCAGAAATTTACTTTCTAGTTAAAGTTATTTTCTCTGGTCAAATGTTCTGCCCCCTCCCTCCAGTCCAACTCAGGTGCTCTCAGGCCTCTGGATCACAGAATCTTCCGGAACACGACCTCCAGGGAGTTACAGAGCATGCCACTCAAAACACAAAGCCTAAAAGATTTGAGAATGCAACTTTTAATTTCAAGGTTATGCTCTGCTCAAAGCGCAGCACTATAATGCAGGCATCCGTGGGAGCATTTCAGTCTAGCCAATGGCCCCTTTATCTTCCCTACTTTGGTTACTGGATGTCAGCTCTGTAATTATCTCCTCAAACCTGCTGCATAGATTCAGCAGTCCACAGAATGCCTGTGTTAGTAACACATCCCAGAATACCACCTCACTATACTTACTCCTCCAGGAAGTGCTGCTGAGGTCCTATAATAGATCCTGGGCGGCATATTCGAATCCAAGCAATGGCTTCAGCGTGTGTGAATCTGTAGTGCTTCATTATATAGCAGGCTATCAAGGAGCCGGTTCTTCCTAGTCCAGCTACAGCACAGAAGTAACCAACAGAGAGAAAAACACATTGCATAATGAACTGAAACAAATATGCATCTCAGTACAAAAATCCAGCAGATCTACTAAACACTTTTTTTTTCTTTTAAACGGGTGCTCTAATCCTCCCAATCTGATCAGGATGCTAACAGATTTCTACCCATAGAGAGGTTGGATGGCAGCATGTTAACCCCCATGTTGTAGGGGTTCTCAATCTCAGCCGTGAGGTCAAGAAGGCAGCACCCTCCCCCCCCCCCTCCACCCCTCACTGCTCGGAGCTAAAGAGAGGCAGAGTACTTAGACACATGAGAAGCTATCTGGAAGCCCCAGCTTACTGATCTTTAGATGAACTTGTATCTGACCCAGAGAGTCACTGTGCCTCCCCCCATCCAGAACCCAAGCCCACATACCTTCTACCTCAGAGGTGACAGCACACGGCTGTCCAAGCATTTAAGATAATCTGTTAAAAAACCAGAAAATTCAAAGCAGCCAGCTAGAGAGGATACCCTAACAAGGCAAAGATAGGTTTGCAGATACAGCTATTTGAGATCTCCCCGGGTACAGTTTTAGAGCAATGATGTGTTCTCACTAATTGCCAGCGTCTCGTTATTGAATATTCTGAAAGAATTGTTTTTGTTTCTGGGCAGAAAGGAAAAAGATTAAGCCTTCCCGACACATCACACCTCGGACCCTGCAGCAGAGAACGGTAAGAAAAGCCGACGTGCACTGCTCCCTATACACAACCAAACTCAGTCTGTCACACACTGAACAGGCACAAAGCGGATCTTTTCTACAGCAGGAGTTAGCGCTTCTGCCATCACATCCCTGGCACTGCAGAAATCTTTAGAATCATTTTTTCACTCTTTTTTCTCGGAGAAGATACCAAGTTGGGCTTCCTTTAGGAAGACGACTCCTTCCTCAACTGACACAAGGTCTTAACTTGTATGGACTCTCTAAAGAGCACAGCACACGTAACAAAAACACTAAGGGAAGCAATGTAATAAAAGCCAGGATAAAATTGGATTTAAATGTTAGCACAGGTTTTGGTTTACTCATGCAGTAGGGACCCCTGGCACAGTAAGTCAATGGCATGCAAATGCCTCATTAGTCAAAAACAAACACACAAAAAAAGCACATTAAATGTAAAAAGCACACCTTATTTTCCCCCACTCATGGTCCGTTTGCATTCTATTAAACAGCAAATCTATTTTGGAGGGAGAGAATGGCTATTCAAAGCGAGTAATCTCCCCCATAAATCCTCCCTCCAGTTTCAGTAAGGAAGCCAAGAATGGTGAAGATGAACGAGCAATGGCCGCCCCCTCACCCAGCGCCTTCCCAGACCTTCCAGAGGCTGCATTGTCAGCGCCCAGCCGGGGGCAGAGACTCCAGCGGGAAGCCCGGGTGATGGCTGGGATAGCACAGGGAACCACAGGCCTGCTCCCCACCCGAGCCGCAGGGAGGGAGCGCGAGGGGAACACCTACAGTGGCAGAAGCAGGGCCTCTGATATTTGGCAATCCAGAATGGATGAGCACTCTACAGGCGACAATGAACCTTTTTTTTTTTTAAGAACTCCTGCGAGTGTGGACAGAATCGTCCTTTATTAGCCGCCCAGCTCCTTTCCCAGACAGACATTTGGTTCAGTGTGGGCATGATCTGTAATTAGTTCAACAAGCATGCTAAGAGGCAGCACACATAGGAATCTGGCTTCAGTGCCAACAAATCAGTACAGATACACAGGGCACAGAAAAACCTGCCCTCTGATATACTCAGGCTCGCAGCTTATAAAACAAAACGGACTGCCTCATTTTCTGCCACTACAATTTATAATCTGCAACACAGTTTCGTTTTCTTCCAGATCAGCACTGGGTATCTCAGATATTAACACTGCACTGCTTGTCTTTTCTTCTCATCGCTGTGGGGGCAATCTGGGCCTTAGAGAGCACAGGTGCCAGGCTTCTGACCTGTAGCTGAATCTCACCGAGCAGTTTATCTCCCGCAGGGAAAAAAAAAAAAAAAAAAAGTGGACAAAGCAGTCCTTCCTTTAGCAACCCGCCCTACACTGCAGGGAAATAGCTAGTCGTTGCATTTACACAGGCCTTGCTCAGGTATTAACCTGCATTTTAGGGCATTTTCTCTGAGCAAAAAATCCCGTTAAATACCAGGGTTAAGTTTGTGTGGAAATATGCGTGCTACAACACGGGATTAAAAAACGCATTAAGGTCAACGTGCCTACATCAGCACTCCCCCTGAGGGCCCGACCCGCTAAGTTTTTCTCTGAGAAACACACCATGGAAGAAAAGCCTTAGGCAATCAGTTCCAAGTTGCCAGAACTTTAAACTCCCCAAACTGGTTTCATTAAAATACAGCAACAGCTGTACTAATATGGACGGTGCCAAGAAAAGCTTTTGCTTTCCATTGAAAATTTCATTAGCATTGTGTTTACAGAGCGTATCTGTGGCTCTGTCCTATCTTCCTCTTCTAGGCCTGTATGGACAGTGTGCACGATAGGCAACGACTGGCTCAGTACAGGGGAACAATAAAACTGAGGTGAGCTGCTAGGGTCTGGGCCGCGCTACTGCAGGGCAAGTCCATCGCACAGTCCACACCATTGCTGAAATACTTCAGGGGAATAGTGTGGCTGAAGGGTTTGCTGCGTTTGATCTGGCCATCAGCATTTAATAAAACAGCCACTGAAGTCTCATGTACTTTCCCACATGAAAGACCCTAAGAATAACGTCATGCCCTGACAGCCAACTATTTAAAACACAAGCTAAGTACGTTACTGGATACTGACACATTTTCATCGGCTCACTGTATTTTCCTTTGGACTATGGTGGTATGTTATGACCCAGTGATCATTTTTAAATGCACTGAAAAATTAAAATTAAAAAAATAATCAGAAAATTGGCCCAACCATATTCAGCCGGTGTATGGTGAATAGTTTGATAAATTAGCAGTCCTACAAAGAAATATACAAAAATAATCTTTCTTCAGCAATTGACATTTATTAAGATACATAACCTGGATTTTTGCATAGCAATGCTCTATGCTAAGCTTTATAGCAGCGCATTTATACAGAGCTTCAATGGACTGTATATTAGCTTTTCAGAGTTGGGTTCCCAGTTTCTGAGCAATTAACAGAACCTGCACAGTAGGCATGCACAGAGGCAGGAAGAAACCAAGGGGGAAAAAAAATCTAAAGATTGCAGAGCACATGCCACGGAGATGCCATAAAAATGTCCCTTTATGTCCTAACAAAAGCCAAGGGCAAACAAGTTGAAATGACAAAGAGCAAACAGCTTTTAGTTTAACATTCAGAGAGCAATTTAAATTTCAGGCATAAAAGTATAAAAGGCCTGCAAGTCAGTTTGCTGGCACAATTCAAAAAGAGAACATCTTTTGAACAAGGATTACATGTCCTACAATTTCTGAAAGGGAAAAAAAATGTGGACTTTTTTTTGTGAAACAAGAAAACTTGTACAAGATGTACCATGAAATAAGTGTGAAGGTGCAAGTAAAGGGGCGAATGTATAAAGAATTCTATTAAATTAGGACATGAGATGGTGCGTCTGGTGTAGATGAGATTCTAGCTGTAGATGCAAATGTCGGTGGATGCATGTGACAGCCTTCCCGTGGAGGTGGAGGAGACAAGGACAGTACCTGAATTCAAGAAGGCATGAGCTAAACAAACATTGAGGATTTCTGGGGGAAATGGTAGTGACTGTAAAGCTGAACAGTTGGTTTAGATAGGCTGTAACGTTCATGTTTCTATGATTACTGCAAAAACGCTGGAGAACTTTAGAAAAAAGACAAACAGCATCACCTGGTGGAAAGAAGCTGAACTGCAGAGCTCAGAAAACCAACAGGAAAAGCACAGCGAAACCTCAGGAAATGCAAGTATTCCCTTTCCCTAAATGCTTAACGATTATATTATAAACAGCAAATATAAAGCACTACTTTAAAAAAATAATGTGCAGTCATGCAAGCATTTGACGATTCTTATCTTGAACTCCTCGTGAAATCTGCTGGGGTTGCGCTTACCTTTGCAATGCACCGCCACCGCCCCAGGAGCGCTCTCACACAGAGTCAGGAATCTCTGCACTATGCTGTCACTCGGCGTGCTGCCGTCCACAAAGAACAGGTCCCAGTGCTCAAAACCAGCATCCGTGAAGCGCTTGGCATCATAAATCTTTTTATTTAGCCTTATAACAGTGGTAATGTTGTGCTTTCTAAAATAGGGGAAGTAGGCTTCAGGGGCATGGAGCGGGTAACCTAGATTTTAAAAAAAAGAAGGAAAAAAGAAAAAGAAAGAACAAACAACATCTGTAAGAACTTGTGAAAAAGGAAACCCATAGCAGCACTTTAAGCATTCAACCTAGTAACAGTTCAAGGTAATTCTGAAACATGTATGCGTACAGGAATACTGCTTCCCAAAACAAACTGCTCCCAGCAGTTTCTATGAACATCAATGTAACCAGGAGGGGCTGGCTTCCATCTCAGGGCCGCATCCCAAGGCAGGCACTTCTGCTACAGAACTGTGTAAAGTTTCAAAGGTCAGACCCTGCTTTTTGACTGGTGCAGGCTGTGGGTGTGTTTGATGACATCACGGCCAGTATGGGTCAATCACGTCGGGCGGGGAAGCAATCCAACTCTGGCTGCACAGGAGCAGCCCAAGGAATGTAAAACAGGAGGACTGAGAAAGCTCGGCCAGGAAGGGTGGAGGGAAGGGAGCCTTTTAGGAATCTTCAGCATGGTGGGCATCATTTTCTTAAATTTATTTAACGTGTTTTGTATACCGTCATTTGGTTTCGCCATCAGAACGGTTTACAGACTCATAACAAGGCAAGTTTACCTCCATTTTACGGTTTACCCTCCTATAAAAGCATTTCTTAAACACTTTCTCAGCACGGTCTAGGGCTGATTTATAAAGTAGTTCTCAATGTCCACATTTGTAGGAAAGGTTATGGGGAATTGTACAGCATCACCCTGTACTGTGCTTTAGGGCCTGATGTAATAAGATAAGTAAAAAATGTGAGCTAAATTTTAGTTCACATTTTATTTGCTCACATGGTAAAAAGCGAGTTAACTCCCAATGTAGTAAACTAATGGTATGCAAATGCATCCAGAGTTTTAAAAAAAGCATGTAACCTGAAAATGTGCACAGAAGGCATGCTTAGCAGGCAGAAAATACAATTTAGGTGCATGAAACAATTTGTGCACATAAGTGTACAAAACATTCTCTGCACATAAAACATTCTCTGCAGAGAAAACTTTAATCATGCACAGATTGTGATTTATGCCCATAAATTCCTAGCACAGGTCGCCGCACCATGAACTTCAGGTTCAATCCCACAGATTAAAATTAGCCGGAGTAACTTCACACTAGCTCTCCCCAGGAGTTAAATTTCCAGCATTAAAAAAACATGACTTAAGCTTATGCACTTCTCTGCATCAGGGAGTAATAGTCAATATCTTCATTAATATGGGATTTAAATGGAGGAAAACTAATTTGTGTGCACAGTTTTATGGTGTGCAGAGTTTTTGTGCACAAAACTCCTTGCTGCCTCCAGAGTACAGTCTGCACACAAAAAAAACCAAAAACGTGTGCACACATTTGTAGGTAAAACTCGGCACACACCTTATTACATCGGGGCCTTAGTAAGCAGTATGGAGATTTCACAGCTTTTTGCTGTTCTTAAGAGCAAGTCCACTTGAAGAAATAAAGGTCCAAGCAAATGGTAGGTGAGACTTATGCAGTACATCTGTCACTTTTCTAACATTCACATGGACCAACACAGCTAGCCTTACAGAACAGCAATAATTAAGCTGGGTTCAGATAAGACACTCTTTGTGCAGTCAGAAGGTCTGGCACTTGGAACTCCTGAGTAAAGAAGGGAGGAGAAGGAATATCATGAGAAATATCAGATCTATAGCAACATATATTTTCAATGGATTCCATGACCGTAGCACATCTGAAAAAAAGAAAAAATTAGAAAAGGGCTTTTTGCATGGCCAGCCAGAGAGCAGCTTATGGCAAAGGGCCTCCTCGGGGTGCTCCTTGTGTAATGTTCGGGAGGGGGGAATCTCTAGGAGATGCATAGCTTTAAAACAGAAAGATACATTTTTCCTTACTGGTGGCTACAGAAAGGAAACTCTCTTTTTGGTAAACACAGAAACAGACCATACAGCCTCTCTCAGCTGCCGATCCCTATCATCCCTGCCACTCTCACCGATCCCCTGTGCTTTTCCCATGCGTTCTTGAATTTCGATCCTGTCCTTATCTCTACCACCTTCACCAAGAGGCTGTCACAGGTATTCACCACCCCTTTTTTACATTGATACCTTAGAGGTATTTAAATGTCTCCATCATATTCTCCCCTACCTAGACAGGGACCGATGAGTAATTCTTCATGACTTCTGATTGGTTAAATAGTCGTCATCCTCATTTGCGATTTGATTTTCACATCCATTCCTCACAACTGCCTTTTCTGGGTACTTCAGTGCCAGCTGGACAGCAGTCGTTTGTAACTTCTATTTACTGCAAATCTATGGTAAATAGTTGCCTCATTATTCTAGTCACCACCTGTGTTCCCTCCGGGATAACATTCCTGTGGGACAATTTTTTTTTTTAGATTTAGACGTCTTTGCTCCATCTGGAGCGATTTTGTTGCCAAAGCAACATTCATGATTGCTTGCTTTAAAGCAAGAGGGAATCCCTTCTGGACTATTAAAAATGCCAACAAACGAGCTTTATACATCAACAGATATCTTTTGTTTCTTTCATGGCCTAAGGTCTCTTGGGCTACATTAACCCGTGTCCTGCTTTTCTCTAATTGTATTTCCCAGGTCTGTTCTATGATCCGTAAATATTGGTCCATCTTGTGTCCACATAAGTTATTTCATTCTCCGCCATGCTTATCTTTTTGTAGGGGTGGTCACTTACGGGACCCGTCTGGACCCTCCCTTTGGCTACACCTCAACCTATGGGACACCACCCATGCAACTAATGCTCTGCGTGGCCTTCATCTCTCTTTCTTCTTTCATTCATCCTACTTCACCAAAAGCCTATTACTTAAAACATTGCTTGGATTGTGCTTCCACAGGTGTGATCTATGTTATCTTTACATCGGTAAAACTGAAAGACCTCTATGCACTCAGATCACTGAACTCCGCTCATGCCTAAGACCGGGCCGCTTAGAGGCTCCTTAAGTATCTCATTGGCAGAACAGTCCCATACTATCTCTGATCTTAGGTTTTATATTTTAGAAGTATGTAAGCCTTTTAATAGAGGAGGTGATTTCTCTACATATCTCCTCAGTCGTGAACAGCGGTGGGTTTGCAAATTACAATCTCTGGTTCCTTTTGGTCTGGATAAATAATAAAGAAACTGAATGGCAGCATTTTCTATGACTCCATTTCCTTCTAGGACTGTAATTCCCTTCTTGCGCATTTGACAGCGACACACACCCCGGGTTTCCCTTCTTTCTGTTTAGCTCTTTTTGGCCACAGCATATCGCGTGATCTCGTGTTGATTGGCCCAGTTCTTGGTGCCTTTTCCTCTTTATATTCCTCCCCTCTCTAAGTGGGGCCCACTCGGTCTTCATTCTGATGCAGCGGTGCTTTTCCCTTGCTGATGATCCAAGTAACCTCTTTTGTCATCTGTATGCACTCGTTGTTCAGGTTTTCCCTCTTACCTGCCTTTTACAAGTGGTGCAAAAGTCTTGCCCCTGTATTACACTGTTTTCATTCTCCTAGGCTAAGTTTGCCTTCAGACAGGTTTGTTTTTTTACTCTGTTTAGCTTACCTGATTCTTATTTATATTGTGAAATTCACTATGGGCATAACGCAATTGTTTATTTTTCAGCCGTCTCTTCACCAGCACCAGTGCATGGCCCTGGCTAACTTTCTGCCTTACTCTTAAACTGTCTTTACCCGTTATCTGAAGGTATCCTTCTGGGTTGCATTACATTTATCTTTTGAATGCATTTATTGGCTGCATGTGCCCGGGCTGAATATGCTACGATACTGGGGGTTCATGTATTACAGTCAATGTCTTTTTTATAATGCTTAGCACCTCCATTGAGCCTTTAATGTGTTTAAAGTTTGTACATTAATCTATAGTTACTGTAACTGCCCCCATAGTATAATTGCTGATTGTGTCCCCTGAATATGCAATGTATAGTTGCCTCGGTTGCTGTGCTAGCCACTGTTCAGTTATTCTAACATTTATTTTTATCTTCATCCTAGAATCACTTGTGGGTCCCTCCCGTCACAGCCCCACCGGCAAAACACGGCCGTGTCGGGGGATTGTATTGATGTGAATACCTTTTACAACAAATTAGTTCAGCCAGCATTTTGAAGTTTTCAATAGTATCCTTTGCATGTAAAGATTGAACAGGACTTAATTTCACTTCACATATTTTTACTTAAATGTATTGTCTCATGTGTGAACCTTTTACTCCACCTATGCATTGTGCCTTTGCAAGTAATATTTCCTGACATTTTTCCCTGAGTCTCCCCCCTTTGAAATTCCTTTCTTGATCCCTAGTTTTACAGCTTTCCTTTCCATTGCAGAAGGTTTGATTTGCACGAATCAATTCCTTTCAGGTATTTGAAAGTCTGTATCATCTCTCCCTGGTCTCTCCTCTCCTCCAGGGTATACCTATTTAGGTCCTCCAGTCTCATCTCACATGGCTTCCATGACCCCACATCAGTTTGGTCACCTTTTTCTAGACTGCTTCCATCCTGTCTTTATCCTTTTTGAGATACGGCCTACAGAACTGGACACAGTACTCCAAGTGAGGCCTCAACAAGGACATCATCATCTCCTTTTTCCTGCCGGCTGTCTCTCTGTTCAATATTCCTCTGGCCTTAGCTGGTGCCTTGTCATATTGCTTTGCTGCCTTCAGATCAGACATCATCACCCAGAGATCTCTCTCCTGATCTGTGTTTTGCTACCCCATGGCATATAGCTCCTCTGGATCCCCAAATGCATGTCTCTGGGCTTCTTGGCAATGAATCCTAGGCTGCCAAACATGTTAGAAATGTGTTTATAGTTTCACATTAAAAGGTGAATTTTAAAGGCCCAGTGCACCAAAACCGGGAGATATGCGCACGAGTCAGGCCAGCACGCGCCACTCGGATTTTAAAAGGCACCCGTGTACGCGCTTATCTCGCGCTATGCCCACAAAATTTCTGTCAAAAAGGGGAGGGGCATAGGCATGCTTGGATTTCTCAATGAAACCAGCGCCCAAATACTTACGCGCACCAGTGCACTGGGGTCCCCTGCCACGTAACCTTTACTTCTGCTATTGATGGTGTGTAAGTCAGAAAACAATAAAAAGTAAAGAGGTGAGCAGGGTTTTAAAGGTCGGGGTTAACAGGGGAAAGGGAGGCTACTTAACTAAGGGGGTTCGGAAGTCCTAATCCTTACCTGGGCGAACTGAGAAAACTGGTAATTGCGTCAGCGCACGTCTACAAAAATCCCCCCACTTACGTGGTAGAAGAGGCGTTGGTGTTCATAGGCGTGCCCCTACTTAAAACTGCGTGCACATGTGCAGCCGGTCAGCTTATTTTATACCATGCGTGCATATACGTGTGCATGTTATAAAATAGCTGCGTCCTTTGGCGCAAGCCAGCTAATTCGCGCACACGTACACCCGTGCGCCTGTTTCAAAGTTGCCATCTCTTTGTGGTAACTCCCTGTTTAAAAAAAAACAAAACTCTCCTTCCTTGAACTCTCTCCTTAACTGTGTTCAGACCTTGCATGTATTCGTGTGATGCCCGGAGGTAGTTCTAACCGCGGTCAGCAGAGAAGAACCTAAATTATATTCATTTTAGTGAAAGCAGCCAAATAAGAACAGTTTTTCAAAAGCTTAAACATTACTATTGGCTCCAAAATGCAATAAATATTAGAATAAGAAAGGGGATGTGAATTTTTTTGGTTTTACCTATTGACTTATCTAAGCAACTCTCATGCTAATCTTTCTGCTTTTAAAGTAATGGCTTTATGAGAAGGTGCCTTTAAAAGCAGGAAGATTAGCATGAGAGTTGCTTAGATAAGTCAATATTTAAAACAAAAAAAAATTATTCAGATCCCCTTTCCTATTCTAATATTTATTGCATTTTGGAGGCAATATTAATGTTTACGCTTTTGTAAAACTTTTTTTTTTTTTAAACTTATCTTGCTCTTTTCAGCTCCTTTTTATCTCACATAACATAGCCCACAGTAATGCAAATGCTTTAATAAAAAAAAAAAGCTGGTACTACACCTGTGTCTGCACAGCACATCCCTGCAAGCCAGTGTCAATCAGCTCCAAAACAAAGGGAACGCAGACAGACTCCATACATCCTGCTCTACCTTCCCCAAAAATGAGATGACTTTGGGAAGCAGTTACATTCCCTGCACACGGAGACTGCTTCAGCTCCCTTTCTAATTCTGCAGTCTCTGTACCTATCACAGTGACCTATGATTTCTGAAGAACAAGATCTTCTTAGGAAAAATGTTTGACATTCATTCCTTCTACTGGAAAATCACTGTAATAGATAAAAGGATCTTATAATAGAATGTTATTGATCTTTTATGTCAATTCTGTTGCTGCAAAACCATGAAGTCAGCCCATAAATGCAGTTGTTTTCTTGCTGGCTGTTTTGCTTGCAGGAAGTTTGCCATGCACATTACTAGCAAGGAATAAGCATGCAAGCAAGCATGCAATAGGAATCCCTGCTATCCACAGGTGTTGCTACAGGGTGGCAAGTGCCATCCCCAAAAAGGATAGGCTTGCCACCCTGTTTTAGGCATTTGATCGCGTGAGGGCATGTTGCTGCCCATTCTGACGAGGTGCAGCAACACACTGATTCTCCCTGTGTGAGCCAACAGCAGGGGCACCGTTTGAGCAAAGTCATCTCCTGCTGCTATAGGATCGGTCTTTCGATAGAAGCAGAGAGATCTTGTAGCTTCTACCATGAGATTGGGCTTGCGGCAGCAGATGTCTTTATTCAAACGCTGAGAAGGGAGCCATCCGGACTCAAGATCCCCATCATGAAATGAGAAATCATATCCATTGTGTGGGTGATGATAGGCAGCAATAGCACTCACATGCATTCTGACCGAAGCTGTTGCCAAGTCCGACTGGTAGAGAGTGAGATGGTACTCCTGCAAGGTTTCTGGTGAGCAGGAGAATGGATTAAATTTCCTTCGCCTGGTACCAAGTCAAATAATGGTACCATTTCCTCGTTAATTTTTCCTTGTAAATGATATGATGATGTTCTCAACCCCTGCTGAAAACTGCAGATGGTTCAATACTGTTCTTTCAATTGCCAAGCTGTGAGATGAATGCATGGGGTGCAGCAAAGTCCCCCCCTTCCTGCGTTAGAAGATTTGCACTGTTTCCCAATGAATAGCAGCAGCGATGGACAATTGAACTAGATAGGCATACCAATGTTGTCTCGGCCACACCAGAGTGAAGAATTATCAGGTTGTGACATCCATGATGCATTTCTGTATGGTCCAGGAGATGAGAAGTATCAGGGGACATAAGTGTTTAGAAGACCCCGTGTCCACAGGATGAGGAACACATCCTGCACAAATCGTTCTCGGCTGGCATAAACTGAGCAGAATGCCGGAACCTTTATGTTGCATACTGTGGCGAAGAGATCCATGCAGGGGAGATCCCATCTCTCAAAGAGGTCATCCACCACGCTTTGGTTCGGAGTCCATTTGTGTGGGTGGAACACCCTGCTTTAGGTGGTCTGCTGTGATGCTGGCCACCCCTGGAAGGTAGGTCACTTGCAGGGAGATGGCGTATCTTTCTGCCCATTCGAGGATCTGGATCGCCTCCTTGCAAAGAGGCCAAGAACCTGACCCTTCTTCCTTATTTATGCAGAACATAGCTACTTGATTGTCCATGTGGATCATGACACACTTCCCTTCGATCTGGATTGAGAAAGTGAGAAGGGCATTTCGAATCGCTCTGAGCTCCAGTAGTTTTATTTGGCAACTAGACTCTGATGGGGACTACAGCCCCTGCATTTTTGGCCAGCCCAAGAGTGCTCCCCAGCCCTTCGCATCAGCTAGTTCTGTCCACAGATGCTTCAACATCGGGCTCCAGAATAGTGCTCCCACGGAGAGGGTGGATGAGGATGGCCACCATACTATCTCCTATGTAACAGTTGAGCGAACTGAGTCCACTGTGACTTTAACCCCCATTGCAGGCGCCGCATATGGAGTCTGTGTATGGTACTACATATATCACCACCGCCATTTGGTCCAGCAGGATCAAAATCTGGTGGGCAGAGGGGTGAGTCATGCTCTGCAATTGCAATACCGACGATTGAATGGTTTGCACTCTGTCCCCTGGAAGATAAGCTCTTCCTGCGACTATCGATTTTGGCTCCAATGAACTGCAGAAGTTGCGTTGGCTGGAGGTTGGACTTCTCATAGTTTATTAGGAAGCCTAGCACTTCTAGACAATTGATCATCTGTTATAAGTGAGCCCACAGAGAATTCACTTCTGAGGCTACCAGAAGATGTGCTGGCGGGTCCCACTGAAGGACCTGTTCAATAGGTCGCTGGAAATGGGAGTGGTGCCGCGAGATTTGAGAAGAGTGGTGGTAGTTTCGCTTCACAAGAGTGGGAGCAGAGGCTGGAAACTACAGGCCAGTTAGCCTCATCTCAATGGTAGAAAAATGAATGGAAACTCCGCTGAAGGAAAGGATAGTGAACTATCTATAATCTGGTGTATTGCTGAACCCAAGGCAGTATGGATTCACCAGGGGAAGGTCCTGTCAGACAAATCCCATTTTTTTTGATTGGGTGACTTAAGAATTGGAACGAGGAAGAGCGCGCGATGTGATCTACTTGGAATTCAGCAAAGCTTTTGATGATGTTCCGCATAGGAGGCTTGTGAATAAAATGAGAAGTTTGGGAGTGAGAGCCAAGAAGGTGGCGTGGAATACAAACTGGTTGACTGAAAGGAGACAGAGTGTAATGGTAAATGCAACCTACTCTAAAGAGAAAACAGTTTTAAGTGGAGTGGCACAGGGTTCAGTATTGGGACCGGTTCTGTTCAATACCTTTGTAAGCGACATCTTATTTGCGGATGATACTAAGATCTGAAATAGAGTGGACATGCCTGAAGGAGTAGAGAGAATGAAAAGTGATTTAAGAAAGCTTGGAGAGGGCAAAGACTTGGCAGCTAGGATTCAATGCCAAAAGTGTAGAGTCATGCATCTGAGGTGCAGTAATCTAAAAGAGCTATATGGAGGGTGAAAGACTAATGTGCATGAACCAAGAGAGGGATCTTGTAGTGATAAGAATCTGGAGATCTGAAGATGGTGAAGCAATGTGACAAGATAGCTAAAGCCAGAAGAATGCTGGGTTGCATAAAAAGAGGAATAACCAGAAAGAAAAAGGTGATAATGCCCTCGTACAAGTCTTTGGTGAAGCCTCACTTGGAACACACCTTGTTCAGTTCTTGAATCCATATCTCAAAGGGGACAAAGGCAGGATAGAGGTGGTCCAGAGAACAGCAACCAAAATGGTGTGGGATCTGTATGAGAAGACCTATGAGGAAAGGCTGAAGGATCTCAATTTGTATACCCTGGAAGAGAAGAGGCCTTAAGGTACCTGAAAGGTTTTAATGATGCACAATCGACAAACCTTTTCCCATGGAAAGAAATCAGTAGAACTAGGGATCACAAAATGAAACTCCAGGGAGGGCGACTCACAACAAACGTCAGTATTTCTTCACAGAGAGGGTGGTGGATGCCTGGAATGCCCTTCCGGAGGTGGTGAAGGCGAAAACACTGAAATAATTCAAAGGGGCATGGATCCCTTAAGACTAAAGGATGAAAATAAAGAAAGGAGTGCATGGGGGTAACTTGCTGGTGTGGTGGTTACTACCCTCAACAGATAAGTCTTCATACTGTTGATGTAACTATCATCACTATCTGCTTCAACGGCAAGGGAAAAGGGGAATTGGATTCAGAGAGCAACTAACGAGGGCCCAGACTTCTACGGTCTGGGAACCTGTTAAGCATGAGGGGAACCTGCACAGCAGATATTACCATAAGCTTGATGGGCAAACTGGATGAACCATTTGGTCTTTTTCTGCCGTCATTTCTATGTTTCTATGATTTACGCAGCCCTGTACCTGGGTTCATCTTTGTAACGGCTGCGAATTAGTGAGGACAATAAGCTGTTATGTTCAAAGAATTCCTAGAGCATCCAATTCTGAAGAAGGACTACTGTGCAAGAAACAGATTATTTAAACAGAATACAAAGTTCTCCATTAATCTAATCATTTGCACTTTACGTAGCTATTCAAGCCAGGTTGCCTTTCCTGAAGGAGTTGACAGAGGTAAAGATGTCAGAAACTTTCTCCCATCTATCACCCGGGGCTCAGAACAGCCAGTCACGGCTTCGGTAGCAGCTTCACTTCATCGCTGCCCGGAATTACAGCAGCTTGCTCATTGCAATGAGGTGAGCATCTCGATTTTCCAACACAAGCATTTGCCAAGGTGTTTTCTTGTCAAGAACACTTCAGAAGGACTGAAATCCTAGTCCCTCTGGGTGGAAGGAAACCCAACACTCTGGGCTTTCCACGGAGCCTGGCAGAAGCAACATGAGAATGGAAAAGGCTCCACGGAGGGGAGAGGGATACTGCAATATAAGCTCCATATATACTTAAAATCCGACTGGAATGAGGCACAAAGAACAGAGGCCTCTTTTCTTCAAAATTCAGAGAACTACAAAAGTCCAACACAGCACAGAGCCAAATATCCCCAGAGCCAGTCTAAAGAGGTTTTTTTGTTTTGTTTTGTTTATTGTGCTGCCGGAGATAAGAAATAGCCAGGGCCAAAATATCTACAGATATTCAATCTTTACATGGCTCATGAATTTCACACAATAGAGGCTTATTTGTATCAAGGGATAAAATGATTATAAAGGCAAGTAAAGATCTTTAACTACAGTTTAAAACACACAAAGTGTAGAGAACATTTAGGAAGAGCTGGCAGTAGGGACTGCACACTCCCAGTCTATTAACAATTGCAAAGCCAGAGCTTCTGCACAAACTTCAGGTAGCAGTCCTACAGACTCATCTATTTTATAGTTTTACGTGTGTGTTTTTTTAAAAATCTTGGTTTATTAACTGTGAAAGAGCACAGGGCCTCCTACTCAGTGTGAAAATTAATTCTGATGTGAGCTAAAAGTCTAATGGGAAAGAGCTACTAAGCTTAAAACTGAAAGGTGCTAAAAATAAATAACTCGGCCTGAGGGACTGCCGGGGAAGCAGAGCATTAAGCAGGCTCCAAGGTAGCAGACTGCAGTACCTCTGGCCCCCTCTCAGCTCCTCCTGTTACCAACGGGCAGAGGCCAAGCACCACCTGGCAGCTGAGTCACCAAAGAGACAGAGAGGAGGAGCTGATGCTGCAGTCCCCTTACCCAGCAACTCCTGGACCCCCGCAAGCTGAATAATGGGAGCTAGGATTTTACCGCTGCTGGTTCATTCCCATGCACTATCCCTCCTCCTCAGTCTTCTAATCACCAATTTCTACAAGAGTTAGGAGGCCTCAATGCATGGTCTTCCAATTAATGGCACAAAGGAAAGCAATGTTTCAGGAAAATTCTGCTTTTGTCAATCATGTGCATTTCACTTTACAAGGCAGTCAATTCATAATCCAATATAACTAAATATAATTTAAGAATACAATGGAAAAGAAAACACCTACCATTTTCAACTTTACTTTTGGGATGTGGTCCACTGAAGGCCAAAAACTTTCCTGGAACAATCCAATTAAAGTCTCCATTTTCCACCCGCTGCGAATAATTTCAAAAGAGAAGATCATTAGGAGGGGAAAAAAAAGGCAATATACAATTGTGACAATGATTTAAAAAATTCCCCACTGCATCGTATCACCTTTCCTGTCATCAGGACTACAACAGTCTGGGAAATGCATAATACATGAACCTATTAGTTCCAGAGTACAGGCGAGTCTAGCATTTCACAGAACGGTTAGCAGGGATTCAATGGCCAGGGTCACCTTTCCTGCCACAGTGAACTTTCCAGGAAATACTTCCAGCTGTTCTCACTTCAGCAAAGCTGGCATCAAAAGAAACTAACTCTCCAGCTACCACCAGCAGTGCAGGAGTAGCTCAGTTGTTAAGAACAGCAGGCTGAAAACCAGGCAAGTCAAGGTTCAAATCCCACTTCTACTCATGCTCCTTGTGACCTTGCACAGATCACTTCTCCCTCTACTGCCTCAAGTACAAATTTAGATTTTTAAGTCCTTTAGAGACCTACCTACTGGACCTGAATTGCAACTCACCTTGAGCTCTAATTTGTAAAGGCAAGTAATTAAATCCACTCCAAACTAGAGAACTATTCACTGACTTCCCTACCTCTCCAAATAAATACTTTAAAATCTTCTCTTAGAGAGAGAGAAAAAAACGCTAGACTCATTCCAACATAAGCAAGCAGCTCTTTGCCAGGTCTTGGCATAGTAAGGAAGTGGCAGTGCCATCAGGCTTCTATTTAAAATAAAAGTCTGTGCAGCTTGGACAGACATCCATTATGGCAGTGAGCTGTCCTGGTTTACAGCACTTGCTCATCTATCTCCTGTGCCCCTCTAGCACTAGCCTATCAACACATGAGAAGACAAAAGTGGCCACATGATATTGAAAGGAGAGGCCAACCGTGCCTGAGAGTGATAACGTCCAGTTCTGTAGGCACTTTGCTTTGCCTTTTTAAAACAGCAATTATCAGCTCATTTTAGAATTCTGGCACAATACCCGGCTGTACAATAATAATTTCTAATAAGGTCAGATAAAGTGCCTGCTTATAAGGTGAGCTGGTATCCTATCATGTTTTGATGGCAATTGTACATTTTGTTTTTCACTAAAACATAAAAGATATACTATTTTCTTAGTTGTTATTGTACAAGAATTCAGTGTAAAATTTGGTGAACAATCTAGCATATGCATAAAACAGATCAAATATTTCAGGCATAATTCAGTCCATCTGTCTAAAGACAAAATTAACTGGTAAAAATTACTTTAAAGCAAACTAAGTATGTGCCAGCTACAGAGCATCACAGGGTGCAGGAGCTCCCACAAGCAGGGCTGTCTGGTTCAGTGCACTGGCATTCCTAGTCCAGTCTCCCCTGATGCAAGTGAAGTCAGCTTGCTGGTCTTGATGCCACAACTAGCTGATAGTCATTTGAGCGTCCGCATCACAAAACTAACACAAACACACACACACTCTCTCTCTCTCTCTCTCTCTCGCTCTCTCCCTCCGACTGCAGCTTCACAGCTGAATTCAGCAGGACCTGTGGCAGAGGAGGAGCTTGAAAGCTCAGCTTGTTCCCAGTTCTTTAAGCCTCTCTCAAAACACTTCAGGGTGAGTAAGAATAACAAAGGACAAACCATGTCAATTACCTGTTCTGCATTAATGTCAAGCACTGCTACAGAACTGAGCCATTATATAGTTTTAACCACTTGTCCCTAAATTGGGACACTGAGACGTGAGTGTACCTGGCAACCCCTCATGGAAAAGAAAATGAGCTTTAAGGTTTATTGCAGAACCTTCTCAGACAGACCAGCAGAAGGAGCTACAATTTTGTGTCTAAACACTTCCAGATCGTATGCAACTTAAAGGGGAACCATCAATATGCATTCAATAGTAACAGCACTGCTGGGGTCTAAATTTTATACCTACCTATATTATTGCTCATTTGGGTGTGCGTATATTACACCTTGCTTTCTTATGCTCTCCTTATGGTCTTTGTTTTTCTAAGCTGTGGTTAGCACTTAGGAACAGTAAACCACATACAAAATGGATTTGAGGTTTGGAAAAGGGCTGCTGGATTCTTTATGGGTTGTGCCACCTTTCTCTGGAGATTTATGAGCTCTTTATGATCATTTGAGAACACAAAGGTCCCTTCAAGTGTTAGGTGTCTGAACAGACCAACAGGACGACTGGAACTATGGACTGAAAAAGTGCTGTTGAAATCCATTCAAACAACATTTACAAACCTCCCCCACCCTCCCCTCCCCCACCCAAAATAACAGTCTGGTTAAATTATATTGTACAAAAAAAAAAAGCTACAGGTCAAGCCTGGATGGCATCTGAAATTTACAAACCTCATAGTGCTCATACTCATCCACATCAAATGTTTCAAAACTGAAAAATCCATGCTGCAAGGCCTAAAAAAAAAAATAAATAAAAAATAAAATGAAGAATGTGAATATCTCCAACTGGAATCTTAATATTATGTAAACATAAAGCGTTTTTTTTCTTTTTTTTTTCAGGCTGATGCTCCTTATAGTCTAAGAGGCTCCATTCTTGAGGAAGACATGTTGCATTCCAATCTAATGGTGGAGAAACTGTGTTACAGGAGGCCTTTGCTCTCAGAGGCAGAGGAGAGACTGGTCATATTACATGGTATAAAGAGAGGGGACAGTAACCATCACTGCCTGCTACTACCCAGCCTGGTTATCAGGGGCACGGCCTGGAAACCCTGGAGGCTGGGTGGAGAGAGAAAGTGATCAGAAACTGAAGAGGGCTACCAATGGGTGCTGTAAGCATGAAAGCTTCGATTTCATTTCAGGCTATTAGCTACACAAGAGTTAAAACACAGATGTCTGGGCACGCTACAAGAACCAGTTCAGACCAAAACATCCACTTCAGCCTCCAGCCCTTCTAAGTATGTTAAATGCACCTAACTGTGAAATTTTATATAGCCTAGAGATCATTAGTATTAGCATCCTGCTTTTTCACGCAAAGAAACGGAAGATTCTCTGCACAAAAATCTCTAGGATTCCTCAATATGAACAATATGAGGAGCCTGACAGGGCACAAAGAGTTTGACATGCAGCACATGGGATAACACATCATGTGCTGCCCAGACTTCTCTCACTCTGCAACACATGCGCTGGGCCTAAACTAAATAGAAAGGGGCCAGCGACCTGCTTTACACTCAATTTGCTGCCTACTCTGTAGCCTGGTGGATAAGGAACCCAACCCTGACCCCCTGCAACCCAGCACAAAAAGCAGAGGGTGCCCTGAAACCTTGGCTGGCAAGACCTGCATTAATATGGATGGACGGTTGTTTCAGTGCTTTCCTGGAAAACCATTTGTGTCTAGTAGGCACCACTCAAACAGTTCTGCAAGTCTGCTCATAAGTACCTAAGCATACACCTTAACATTTAATACTGTTCACTGAGCACATCAGTAAAGCAAATGTTGCTTTCCTGTAACAGGTGTTCTCACAGGACAGCAGGATGTTAAGTCCTCACATATGGGTGACATCACAGGATGGAGCCCAATCACGGAACACTTCTGTCAAAGTTTCCAGAACTTTGACTGGCCCCTACTGGGCATGCCCAGCATGGCACTAACCCTGCAGCCAGCAGGGGTCCCCCTTCAGTCTTGTTAAAAAGCTACAGGTAGTGCCGAAAATAATATAAGAAAACGTTACGAACCAAACACCGCGGGGCAGGTTTCGTGAGGACTAACATCCTGATGTCCTGTGAGAATACCTGTTACAGGTAAGCAACATTTGCTTTCTCACAGGACAAGCAGGATGGTAGTCCTCACATATGGGTGAGTACTGAGCTGAGGATGTCAGAGTATGCACCAAATGTACTCAGGCTTGCAAGGCACTAGGCCTGGGATGAAATTTGGCAGAGGGTATCCTGAACCCCACCGGGCAGACAGAAGGGTGTTGGTACGTCAAGTTGTGAATAGGTTACACAGGACAGATTGGCCGAAGAGGGAATCTGGTCTTCCGGCTTTGTCCAAGCAATAGTGGGCTGCAAAGGTGTGGAGAGAACTCCAGGTGGCAGCCCTGCAAATGTCAGGAAGCGGCACCGAGCGTAGGTGTGCTACTGAAGTCGCCATGGCCCTCACAGAGTGTGCTTTAACACGGTCTTGAAGTGGAATGCCCTCTTGCTGATAGCACAAGGATATGCAGTCCGCCAACCAGGAGGAGAGAGTCTGTTTACCCACAGGCTGCCCCAATTTGATAGGATGGAAAGAGACGAACAATTGAGTGCTTTTCCTGTGGGTAGCTGTACGGTCTAGGTAGAACGCTAGAGCCCGTTTGCAGTCAAGGGTATGCAGAGCCTGTTCTCCTGGACTGGAATGGGGCCTGGGTAAAAAGGTAGGTAGTATAATGGATTGATTGAGATAAAACTACGAAACTACCTTAGGTAAGAATTTAGGGTGAGTGTGGAGTACTGCCAGGTCCTGCAGAAGTTTAATGTAAAGTGGATAGGTAACTAGAGCCTGTAATTCACTAACTCTGCGAGCCGAAGTGATTGCCAAAAGGAAAATCACTTTCCATGTGAGATATCGAAGGTCACAGGATTGAAGAGGCTCGAATGGTTGTTTCATGAGCTGACCCAGAACTAGGTTGAGGTCCCAAGAAGGGGACACCTTTATGGAAGGCGGCTACCGCACTGTCATGCATCCTGATGGAGGATGTTTTCAGACCTGACTGACAAGTGCCAGAGATAGTCCAGAAACTTTGTGATTGGACAGGTAAAGGGGTCAAGGTATTGAGAAGAGCACCATGACGTGAACCTGGTCCATTTGTAAGAATACGATTTTCTTGTGGAAGGCTTCCATGAAGCAATCAGGACACAGGAAATTGGTTCAGAAAGGTTAAGTGGCTGAAGGATTAACCTCTCAACATCCATGCAGTCAGGGACAAGGCTTGAAGATTGGGGTGGCGTAGGCACCCGTCGTTTTGAGTAATTAGAAGTGGGTCCTTTCCCAAGGGAATGTGCCTGCGAATGGAGAGATCCTGAAGTACTGGAAACCACACTTGGCGCGGCCAGTGGGGTGCTATCAGGATCATGGTTCCCTTGTCCTGACGTAACTTCATGAGAGTCTTCGAGAGAAGTGGGAGGGAATGTATATAGGAGACCGGTTGCCCATGATAGGGAGAACGCGTCTCTTGGTTGATACTGTTGGCTGCGAGTGAGAGAGCAGAAGTTGTCTACTTTGCGATTTTGTGGTGATGCAAAGAGGTCTATTTGAGGATGACCCCATTGTTGAAGATTGAGTTCGCTACTGAGGGCTTGAGAGACTACTCGTGCGGTTGAAAGGAGCGACTCAGCTTGTCTGCCAACACATTGCCCACTCCCGGCAAGTAGGTGGCCCTGAGGTACATCGAGTGGGAGAGGGCCTCCGCCCATATCTGTGTAGCTTCCTGACACAGAAGGTAGGAGCCCATCCCTCCCTGTTTGTTGATGTACCACATAGCCACCTGGTTGTCCGTCTGGATCAGGATGACTTGATTGGAGAGGCAATCCTGAAATACCCTGAGAGCATATCTGATTGCTCGCAGCTCCAGGAAATTTATTTGGTATTTGGCTTCCTCTGGAGACCAAGATCCTTGTGTCTGCAGATCGGCCACGTGGGCTCCCCAGCAGAGGTTGGAAGAATCGGTGGTGAGAGTTATTTGAGGGTCTGGAGCCTGGAAGGGCAAGCCCTGGAGGAGATTGACCTGATTTCTCCACCAGGCAAGAGACTGACGGAGTGAGTCGGTTACGTGGACAATGGTCGACAGGGTCTTAGTAGATTGAGTCCATTGTGACCTTAGAGTCCACTGCATGACTCTCATAGCCAAGCGGGCCATTGGGGTGACCTAAACTGAGGACGCCATGTGTCCCAGGAGGATGAGAAAGTGGTGTGCAGTCGTGGAGTGCTGAGACTACAGCTGGTGTGCAAGAGACACAAGAGTGAGAGCTCACTGTTGAGGGAGAAAAGCCTTTGCCTGCAAGGTGTCCAAGTCTGCCCCAATGAACGATGAGGTTTGAGATGGGATTAAGTAGGATTTGTCGCAGCTGACGAGAAATCCGAGTGAAATCAGGGTGTGTAAGGTAAGATGTTGGGACGACAGAGCAGCTTGCTGAGTGGGAGCCCTGATTAACCAATCGTCTAGATAGGGGTAGACGTGAATACCTTGAGTCCTGAGGAAGGCTGCAACTACAACGAGGCATTTTGTGAAGACTCGTGGTGCAGATGCGAGGCCGAATGGAAGGATTCGGTACCGATAGTGCTTGTGGCCTACTAGAAACCTCAGGTATTTGTGATGAGATGGAATTATCGCGATATGAGTGTATGCGTTCTGGAGGTCTAGAGAGCAGAGCCAGTCTCCTCTTTGTAGAAGAGGAAGAAGAGAGCCCAAGGTTACCATTTTGAACTTCTCTCGCTGGAGGTACTTGCTGAGGGCACGTAGATCCAGAATTGGACGAACGCCTCCTGATTTTTTGGGGATTAGAAAGTACCAGGAATAGAACCCTAGGCCTTGCTGGGAATAGGGCACTGGTTCTATTGTCTTGGACTGGAAGAGGAGGGAGATGACCTGTTCCAGAAGGATGGAGTGATCGGATGTTCTCCACATCGGTAGAGGTGGGGAGTCCGGTGGAATGGAGAGAAAGTTCAGACGATGACCTTGAGCAATTATCGCTAGGACCCACTAGTCTGAGGTGATTGAGTGCCACCTGTTGTTGAAATGGCACAATCGACCTCCCACTGGAATGTGGGGCAATGGAAGCTGGCTGCTGCTCTCTATGCAGGAGTCAAAAACCGGAAGCAGGGCCCAGCTTAGGAGCTGTTTGCGGGGTTTTTTTTCGTGTCTGACGAGACTGGGCTTTTTGAAACGGTCTCGTAGAACGGGTTCTAATTGGTGGCGGGTAGGACTTCTTCGGGCGGAAGAATGACTTCTTAGAGTCCTTCCGAAAGGGCTGTTTTGAAGAGTAATCAGAAGGAATCAGAGAGCTGTCTCAGGGTCTCATGATGGTCCTTGAGTTCTGCCACCATCCGTTGAATCTGCTCGCCAAACAGATTGTCTCCTACACAGGGCAGGTCCGACAATCTATCCTGAACTTCAGGGCGAATGTCGGAAGGCTTGAGCCAGGCCCATCGTCTTGCCGAGATAGCAGCTGCAGATACTCTGGTAGCAGTGTCAAATATATCGCAAGATGATCTGATCTCATGCTTGCCTGCCTGAAAACCCTTGTTTACTAAGGTTTGGAGTTGCTCTTGAAATTGCTGTGGTAGGGAGTCTGATAAGTCTTGTATCTGCTTAAATAAGACCCTATTATATTGGGTCATATAGAGCTGATAAGAGGCAATTCTGGAGATGAGCATTGATCCCTGGAAGACACAGCAACCAATGGCATCTAGAAATTTCTGTTCCTTCCCTGGGAGAAAGGAAGTGTGAGGTTTTGATCTCCTTGCTCTTTTCTGGAAAGATTCGCAACCACTGATTGGTGATCCAATTGAGGTTTGCGAAAGCCTGGAGCTTTCGCAAACCTGTGGACTGGAGCCACAGAACCAGGATGTTCCCAGTTCTTTTTGAAGAGATCCAGAAGAACCTGATGGATAGGGATGGAGGTTATTTCCTTGGGAACATCCAGGAATTGTAACAGCTCCATCATTTGATGCCTGTCATCTTGTTCAGTCTGCAATTGGAAGGGAACCAATTCAGACATCTCCTTCACAAAATTTATAAAGTAAAGGTCCTCTGGAGGAGAACGCTTTCTGCTTTCAGTAGGTGAAGGTGGTGAAGGCAAATCATTGGTGTCTGGTGAAGAATCATCAGTCCAGGTGTTGTAGGGATCAGCCCCTGCTCCTCTAGGGTCTAGAGGAGGACTGGGTGGTGGGATCCCTGAAGGTCCTGGTCGAGGCTCCGAAGGACTCGAAGGAATAATTGGAGGCACCGATGAGGGCATCGAAGGCACCTGTGCAGGCATCGATGGATGGCTCAATGGTGCCGATGGATGCGTAGTCACCGATGGGTGGATCGGTGGCATAGACGGACATATCGGCATCGACGGCTGAGGCATCAGTAGAACTCCCGATGGAGGGATGCGGAACAGTGTTTCTCCTCCCGATGACAAAGCAAGCGGGGAGGGCACCGGAGCCATCGGTGACCCGGGGTCCATCGGTGGAAAAGTGGCCATAAGCGCTTCCATCCTCGAGAGCAGCGGTGTCAACACTGCTGGAATCGGGTCGGTGGTCGGTTCCGCAATCGGTACGGGTGTCGGTGCCAGAGGAACCTGGAGTCGATGCAGCGCCTTGTCGATAGCCTCCTGAACCATCCGGTCCAGTTCTTCTCAGAAACCTGGAGCAAGCAGCCCTGGCTCCGGAACAGAAGAAGGAGGCAGAGACGTAGCCGGAGGGACCACTGTTAGAGGCGGAGTCACGGCTCCCGATACCCTGTCAAGTGAGGGTCGCCTCGGTGGCCTGGTCGCTGAAAAGGTCTGTGCCTTTTCTGGACAGGGTTTCTTCGACGGCAGCTTGGACGATGGCGAGGTCGATGATTTCACTCCCTCGATGGTCCGAGACTTTCAATGCCGGTGGCGATGTTTATCTCTACGATCCCCTCGGTCCTGAGGGGGAGTAGAGGGTGTCAAAGGCCGAGAAGTCATCGATGCCGGGCGGTCACTGGCCGGAGGTCGATGCTGGCGCGAAGTTGATGGTGATGGTAAGGGCACATTTGGTGCAAGTTAGGACATCGTGCTCACATTCAAGACACATTACACAGAATTTGTGAGGGTCTTGATGGACATGGTGCGATCACAGTCCTGGCACCGGCGGAACCCCGATGCCATGGCCATGAAAAAATTGAGCTGCGGTACGGTCGACGGCCAGTAGACCGCAAGGGCCAAACTCGACGGTAATAGACTGAAAACGGGTAAAAACTTACCGGAGTACCGCGGCTTGAGACAGTTGAAAGAGGGACCCTGGTGGGGTAAATTAAATTTTAGTAATTCCGTGAGGAAAATTCCTGTCAGGAATCTCTGCAGAGCTCCATATCCGCATGGCTACTGCTGCGCGGAAAAAAGAAGACTGAGGGGGGAGACCCCTGGCTGCAGGGTTAGTGCCATGCTGAGCATGCCCAGTAGGGGCCGGTCAAAGTTCTGGAAACTTTGACAGAAGTGTTCTGTGATTGGGCTCCATCCTGTGATGTCACCCATGTTAGGACTACCATCCTGCTTGTCCTGTGAGAATGTTCTTTAAATAATAAATATTCAAAGTCTAATCATTTTCCCCCAAAGTTTTCCAGTTCTTACATTGGTCAAAATGGAAACCTTTTTGAAAAGTAGCTAAAGGTGTAAGAGCCTTATCCAATTTTGTGGCACAATCAGAGGATAGAAAAAAAAAGTTATAATTGTTTTCAAGATTTTGTAATTAACTTGGTGCTTGTGAAAGGTGCCAGACTGACAGCACTAGAACCAAAAGCGTTTCATTTATCCACAGAATTGATAAGGAACAGGTAGCGGCAGTACAAGTTTCTGCCCTGCCAATGAAGAGAACATCCAGAAGGGTGAGAGGGTATTATATGCTGATCTTTCTGCCAACAAGGACAGAACTCAATTGTCAAAATATTTTTCTGAGGGGGAGAGAAGGGGTTAAGTCATGTAGACAGCTGCTCACTAAGAATTGGATTGAGCCACCAGACAGTATTCAGAAGGTAAATTACTTTGGATTAATACCGACCTGAGCCAGATTTGAACCAGTGACTTAAAAGGGAAGCGCTCGTATCACTATCCCAATCCAAGCCAACCATGTTTCAAACATATCCACTCCCCAAGACAGTATATTTAATAAAGCTGATCCAAATCAGCAAAATCCACAGACATAAAAAGCAACACATTTCATCTACAGAAAGATAAAAAACTTCACATTCTTACCTTTCTTATTCCTTGCAAACAGTCTAGTATTGTCAGGTTGTATGCGCAGTTCCCGAATGAAGCGTCCCTATAAAGTGAAATTAAAAAAAAGTGATCAATGCACTCCATGTCTAATCTATTGGCCTGTGTAATTTAATTATTTCCATGTGTCGAGAACCCATTTTCACAAAACCTGCTGTGTATGTAAAATGGCAGATGAAAATTAATATGGACAATTGTGTAAAGTGATACATGTAAATTTTCTCTAACTACATGCACACAATTCTGGGTTCCATAATAAGAATCACCACCTAGGAAAAAGATCTCAGAGCTCTTGTGAACAAAAAACTTTGTAATCTTGAACTCAATGTGCTGCAGCAGTTAAAAAAGCAAATAGAATATTGGGAATAATTTGGAAAGAAATGGAGAATAAAACAGAGAATATCATAATGCCTAGGTATCAATCCATGGTGTAACTGTACTTTGAGTATCATGTGCAGCTCTGGGTGCCCATCTTAAAAAGACACAACAGAACTAGAAGAGGTACAGAGAAGGGCAACAAAAATGATAAAGGGGGTGAATGTGTCCCTTATCAAGAATAGAGATGTGAATTGGAACCGGAATCAGTTCGGATTCCGGTTCCGATTCACATGTGTTTGTTTTTTTCATCGGGCCCGATCGCGGTTTTGTTTATCGGCTGCGCCCGAGCCGATAAACAAAAAACCCACCCCGACCCTTTAAAACTAATACCTTAGCTTCCCCCACCCTCCCGACCCCCCAAAAAACTTTTTACAGGTACCTGGTGGTCCAGTGCGGGTCCCTGGAGCGATCTCCCGCTCCCGGGCTATCGGCTGCCACTAATCAAAATGTCGGTATATAAAAATTCTAAATAAATAAATAAAATAAATGACTTCAATGCCCTTTTCACTACTCTTCTTCACTATCCTGTGGCAAATAGCAGGGAAGATCGTAGACCACAGAGTTCGGTTACTTCAAGGGAAAAATGCAAAGGGGTCAATTTGCTGATGAAGTTGCTGGGAACTCTTGATATATGGAGAATTCTTCATCTGGGTGAAATGGACTACAGCTTCTTCGCTAATCCCCATCAAAATTATTCCAGAATTGATTATATTCTTATTTCAGAACAATTGATTTCCAGGGTTCTCAGTGCTTCTATTGGGGACATCATGTCTGATCATGCCCTGGCGTTTGTAGTTTTAAGGGTAGGGAAGGTTGAGAAAAGGGAGGGGTAGGTGGTGGATGCAGCCAGGTCTATTCAAAGATTGAAAGTTTCATGAGTACTTGCAACAGAAGTAAAAGGATTCTAAACAGTTTAACAATGCATCTAAGATCTCCCTTACCCTTTTTTGGGAAGCGGGGAAAGCAGTACTGAGAGGTGACATAATTGCTTATACTGCTAGGAGAAGGAAGGTGAGAGATGCAGTGCCTGTCTAACAAACAGGCCGATACAGTGCAGTGCACTCCGGCGGAGCACACTGTTAGCCCACGTTTGGACGCACGTTTTCGACCCGCTAGCTTTACCCCTTATTCAGTAATGGGTAATAGCACGTCGAAAACGTGCAGCCAAACCCAACCCCCACCCCCCCCCCCCCCCCCCGAAACTAATAGCGCCCACAACATGCAAATGCATGTTGATGGCCCTATTAGTTATTCCCATGCGATTCAGTAAGTATCATGTGCAGCCAAGCGGCACATTTTACTTTCAGAAATTAGCGCCTACCCAAAGGTAGGCGTTAATTTCTGCCGGCACTGGGAAAGTGTACAGAAAAGCAATAAAAACTGCTTTTCTGTACACTCTCCGACTTAATATCATGGCGATATTAAGTCGGAGGTCCCAAAAGTTAAAAATAATGAAAAATTAAAAAATAAAAAAATTTTAAATCAGTCCACGGTTCGCGGGTTGAAAACCAGATGCTCAATTTTGCAGGCATCCGGTTTCCAAACCCATGGCTGTCAGCGGATTTGAGAACCGACGCTGGAAAAATTGAGCATCTGCTGTCAAACTCGCTGACAGCCGCCGCTCCTGTCAAAAAAGAGGCGCTAGGGACATGCTAGTGTCCCTAGCGCCTCTTTTTACCGCGGGCCCTCGTTTGAATACTGAATCACGCGCACAAGAGTGTGGGCTGTGCGCTCGCCCACGACTTTTACTGTATCGGCCTGAAAATTAAGAGTTAAAAAGGAGTCATATTTCCTCCTTGTCTGAAGAGAGTAAACAGGTACTGAATGAGACCAAAAGAGTTGCTGAATCATCTGTTGTATCTTAAGGCAGTGTGCTTTAATTATTATACATTTCAGTTTTATAAGTTTGGGAATAAGGACAGGAAAGCTAATATCTAAATTGGTTAAGGGATTAAAATCCAAAGCTTATATCATTTTATTTATTTATTTAACAGTTTTATATACCGACCTTCATAGTAAATAACCATATCGGATCGGTTTACAATTAACAAGAATAAAAAACTGGGGTAACTATTCAAGTAAACGAAAGATAAACAGTAAGTAGGAATGAGTCAAAGTTACAATCAACAGGGAAGAGAACTTGGAAGCTTGCAACAAGCTGGAAAGAAGATAAGGCAGGAAATAAATATGAAGTGATGCCATAGGGCGTACGGGTTAAAGCTTAATGGTGCTTTAACCTGGGAGAGTGATATCATGGGTATATCATGGGTATATCATGGGTATGAGAGATTAAACAGGGTATCCATTTACAGATACAAAAAAAGTTCTATCCATTTTTAGAAAGTTCTATCCATTTTTAGAAAGTACTACCAGGAATTATATGACGAAGCCCCGGCTGATAGAGGGGATGCCTTTTTTGAAGATATTATTCCCCAGCTGAGGGAGGATAATCTAAAATCCCTTAATTCACCAATAACAGAGATAGAGATTTTTAGAGCTATAGGCAGGCTGAAGCTGGGGAAAGCTTCTGGAATAGACGGACCGGGCTTTGAGTTCTATAAGACTCTGAAGGTTCCATAATTGATCCCTCTGAAATAAATGTTTAATTATGCATTACAATATTGTGTTGCCAAATAAGGGGAGAGATCTTGAGACCCCTGAGACATATAGACCTATTTCTCGTCTAAACATGGCTATTAAACTATTGACTTCCATACTGGAAAACAGACTGGGGAAGTTTTTGCCCACTCTTATTGAGTCTGATCAAAAAGGATTTGTACCAGGGTGATATGGGGTTAATAATATGCAGAAATTATTAGCAGTCTTCGGTCAAAATCGTGGAACTTGACACAAAGCATGATTCTCAGTTTGGATGCAGAAAAGGCCTTCAACAAGGTCAATTGGTCTTATATGTTCTAGGTGGTGGCCAAGTTTTGGAATCAAGGGCCCTTTTGTGGAGTGGATAAAGCTTTTATATACTAACCCTCAAGCAAGTATAATGGTTAATGGAGCATTATCAGGAATCTTCCTGCTACAAGGGGGCACAAGATAGGGGTGTCCCTTATCCTCTCTCCTATTTATCTTCACCTTGGAATCTCTGGCTATTAAAATGAGGCAGATTATGGCTATCAGAGAATTAAGATGGGTGGGAAGGAATGTAAAATATGTCTATTTGCCGATGACATTTTATTTTTTATTGATAAAGCCCCCAAAGACCATTGAATCCATTATGGACATTTTCAAAGCTTGCCATTCCTTTGCTGGGCTAACCATTAATTTTCATAAGTCAGAAATGTTGCCCTTATGGAGTGGTCCTTCCTAATTCATGGAGGGAATGTTTTCCTTTTAAATGGGCCCTCTCTCAGATTCAGTATTTAGGAGTCTGGATTCCCAGAGACTTAAGGATAGTGCATAATGTAAACATACAAGGGGTTATAGATGGATTTTCTCACCAACTTAACACTTGGAAAGATCTACCTGTTTCCATGACGGACATAATACTCTTTTTAAACCGGCTTCATTTCCCAAGCTGCTGTATAAACTGCAGATGTTACCTTGCTGGCTGACCCCTGCTGACTTAGCAGCTCTTAAATCGATGTTTATATAGTTTTTGTGGAGGGAGAAACAACTAAGAAAGGAGGAATAGGTGCTCTCAATTTTCAGCTTTAAAATTGTGCTTGTCAACTCCGCTTCATAGAAGAGGGTGGTAGATGCCTGGAATGCCCTTCCGGAGGAAGTGGTGAAGACCAGAACTGTGAAAGACTTCAAAGGGGCGTGGGATAAACACTGCGGATCCATAAAGTCAAGAGGCCGCCAATGAAGAGTGGGTGACTCGCCAGAATGATGGCTATTGACACAATACCCTTATTAAATAAACATACACATGCTTACTGTGACTCCTACATCGCTCTAAGCTTCAACAGCAAGAGGTAATGGAAAAAAGGATTTGCACTCACAAAGAGGGGAGTAGCTGGCTTGTTACGGCGGTTACTACCCCAAACCAAATATGCCTGATACTTCACTTTCAATGCATATACAGCATAGCTCTCTGCTTCAATGACAGGGGAGAAGAATAACTGATACTTCACACATCCAGCAGAGCTCTCTGCTACAACGGCAAGGGAGAAGAAAAAGGGTTCGCACTCAAAACGCGGGGAGTAGCTGGCTTGTTACGGCGGTTACTACCCCAAACCAAATGTGCCTGATACTTCACTTTCCATGCATATCCAGCATGGTTCTCTGCTGCATCGGCATGGGAGAAAGACTGATACATCACGCATTTCCAGCATAGCTCTCTGCTTCAACGGCAGGGGAAAAAAAAAATTAACAAACAACAAACAACGGCAGGGGGAAAAAAAAAACAAAAACAAAAAACTGATGCTTCACGCATATCCTGCATAGCTTCAACGACAGGGGTGAAGAAAAAAAGGATTCGCAATCACAAAGCGAGGAGTAGCTGGCTTGTTACGGCGGTTACTACCCCAAACCAAATGTGCCTGATACTTCACTTTCAATGCATATCCAGCATGGCTCTCTGCTTCTACAGCAGGGGAGAAGAAAAAAAAAACCAACAAGAGCTGTACAACATAGTCTAGGTAAAACAAATAAGCATGGGTGTAGCTTGCTTATCGCGGCGGTTACTGCCCCTACTACCCCTAACTAATCAAGCTAGATATTTCACTTGCATGCAGCTCCATCACTGCTCTCTACATTAATGGTGGGGGTGGAAGGGGAATAGAACAAGGAGCTAAGAGGAACAGATAAGAATGAGAGAAAAAATGTGTGAGGCTTGCTGGGCAGACTGGATGGGCCATTCGGTCTTCTTCTGCCGTCATTTCTATGTTTCTATGTTTCTATGTTTCTATGAATTGCTAAGTGGGATCTATAAATATATGATAGGATGCAGTTACTGGGGGAGACTAGTGCCTCTACTACACCCATGGGACTCCTCCCACTTACCAGATGCTTCCATGAGCTTTGATGTCAAGGGGAATATTTTGTAGAAATCCGTGTTATCCCTTTGGAAATAACTGCATCGAATTATGGGTTTTTCTCCTGTGTTGTCTCTCTTCCTCCCCATAACAGATAATCCAAATTTTTCCCCAGGAATGGACAACAAGATATTTAAAATTTGGGGAGAGCTGGGACTCTGAACTTTGGCAAATAATAGATGAGAAGATGGGAGTAGTTCTGAGTTTTGAACAGGTGCGGAGAACATTTCATCTTCCACATATACACTTCTACGGCTATTTACAAGTATGTCACTACTTCGTGTCTGTTCTCCACGGTTCAGATATAGAGAGAACTGAAGCTCACTGGGGAGATGGACATAAGAACATGCCATACTGGGTCAGACCAAGGGTCCATCAAGCCCAGCATCCTGTTTCCAACAGTGGCCAATCCAGGCCATAAGAACCTGGCAAGTACTAATTCCATGTTACCGTTGCTAGTAATAGCATGGCTATTTTCTAAGTCAACTTAATTAATAGCAGGTAATGGACTTCTCCTCCAAGAACTTATCCAATCCTTTTTTAAACACAGCTATACTAACTGCACTAACCACATCTTCTGGCAACAAATTCCAGAGTTTAATTGTGCATTGAGTAAAAAAGAACTTTCTCCGATTAGTTTTAAATGTGCCACATGCTAAATTCATGGAGTGCCCCCTAGACTTTCTATTATCCGAAAGAGTAAGTAACCGATTCACATCTACCCATTCTAGACCTCTCATGATTTTAAACATCTCTATCATATCCCCCCTCAGCCATGTCTTCTCCAAACTGAAAAGTCCTAACCTCTTTAGTCCTTCCTCATAGAGGAGCTGTTCCATTTCCCTTATTTTGGTAGCCCTTCTCTGTACCTTCTCCATCTCAATTATATCTCTTTTGAGATGCGGCGACCAGAATTGTACAGTATTCAAGGTGTGGACTCACCATGGAGCGATACAGAGGCATTATGACATTTTCCGTTTTATTCACTATTCCCTTTCTAATAATTCCCAACATTCTGTTTGCTTTTTTGACTGCCGCAGCACACTGAACTGACGATTTCAATGTGTTATCCACTATGACGCCCAGATATCTTTCTTGGGTTGTAGCACCTAATATGGAACCTAACACTGTGTAACTATAGCATAGGTTATTTTTCCCTATATGCATCACCTTGCACTTATCCACTTTAAATTTCATCTGCCATTTTGATGCCTAATTTTCCAGCCTCACAAGGTCTTCCTGCAATTTATCACAATCTGCTTGTGATTTAACTACTCTGAACAATTTTGTATCATCTGCAAAATTTGGTTATCTCACTCGTCATATTTCTTTCCAGATCATTTATAAATATATTGAAAAGTAAGGGTCCCAATACAGATCCCTGAGGCATTCTACTGCCCACTCCCTTCCACTGAGAAAATTGTCCATTTAATCCTACTCTGTTTCCTGTCTTTTAGCCAGTTTGCAATCAACGAAAGGACATCGCCACCTATCCCATGACTTTTTACTTTTCCTAGAAGCCTCTCATGAGGAACTTTGTCAAACGCCTTCTGAAAATCCAAGTATACTACATCTACTGGTTCACCTTTATCCACATGTTTATTAACTCCTTCAAAAAAGTGATGCAGATTTGTGAGGCAAGACTTGCCTTGGGTAAAGCCATGCTGACTTTGTTCCATTAAACCATGTCTTTCTATATGTTCTGTGATTTTGATGTTTAGAACACTTTCCACTATTTTTCCTGGCACTGAAGTCAGGCTAACCGGTCTGTAGTTTCCCGGATCACCCCTGGAGCCCTTTTTAAATATTGGGGTTACATTAGCTATCCTCCAGTCTTCAGGTACAATGGATGATTTTAATGATAGGTTACAAATTTTTACTAATAGGCCTGAAATTTCATTTTTTAGTTCCTTCAGAACTTTGGGGTGTATACCATCCGGTCTAGGTGATTTACTACTCTTCAGTTTGTCAATCAGGTCTATCATATCTTCTAGGTTCACCGTGATTTGATTCAGTCCATCTGAATCATTACCCATGAAAACCTTCTCCAGTACGGGTACCTCCCCAACATCCTCTTCAGTAAACACAGAAGCAAAGAAATAAATTTAATCTTTCTGTGATGTCCTTATCCTTCTCTAAGTGCCCCTTTAACCCCTCGATCATCTAACGGTCCAACTGACTCCCTCACAGGCTTTCTGTTTCGGATATATTTTAAAAAGTTTTTACTGTGAGTTTTTGCCTCTACGGCCAACTTCTTTTCAAATTCTCTCTTAGCCTGTCTTCTCAATGTCTTACATTTAACTTGCCAACATTTATGCATTATCCTATTTTCTTCTGTTGGATCCTTCTTCCAATTTTTGAATGAAGATCTTTTGGCTAAAATAGCTTCTTTCACCTCCCGTTTTAACCATGCTGGTAATCGTTTTGCCTTCTTTCCACCTTTCTTAATGTGTGGAATACATCTGGACTGTGCAGTAGAATGTTTTTTGTTTTGGTTTTTTTTTTAAACAATGACCATGCCTCTTGCACACTTTTTACTTTTGTACCTGCTCCTTTCAGTTTTTTTCTAACAATTTTTTTCATTTTATCAAAGTTTCCCTTTTGAAAGTTTAGCACGAGAGCCGTAGATTTGCATACTGTCCCCCTTCCAGTCATTAATTCAAATTTGATCATATTATGATCACAATTGCCAAGCGGCCCCACCACAGTTACCTCTCTCACCAAATCCTGTGCTCCGCTGAGAATTAGATCTAAAATTGCTCCCTCTCTCGTCGGTTCCTGAACCAATTGCTCCATAAAGCTATCATTTATTTCATCCAGGAACATTATCTCTCTAGCGTGTCCCGATGATACATTTACCCAGTCAATAAGTCTCACAAAACAGACGTCGCAAAGGTTACAATTTTTTGGATTTTTTGTGCATAGAATTTATCTAGAACTGTGGACCATCATACCACCCTTGGTTGTTTGGACAGTAAGTCACATTTTCAACCTCACAGGGTCATGTTTAATCATCGGTCCATTAAATGTCTTTTTTTAATTATTTCAAAATGCTGCTTCATTTAAATGTTTTCTTTATTACTTTTTTTCTTCTTAGCAGACAGATTTTTACAGTGAGGATACCCTTTATCCAGTGTCAAAAAAGCCTATCGCCGAGCCCTTTATTCCAACAGGGATTTTATGTTTTTGCCGAGACAACGTGAAGATTCGAACCAGCAGACTCTGGTGATAAGACACACACTGGCCACCCCAATGATCAGTAGAGCCATTCGGAGACACTGGCCGATTCTTCAAGAAATTCATCCTATATTCAAGGAACCTATTCGGATAGCGTACTCTCGAGGCAGAAATATCAAAGATCAAGTGGTCCATTCAAGTTTCTATGAACCGGTGAACATAGAGGACCCCATTACAGAATGTACAAATTGCGCCCATTGCGCATTAAAATCACCACAGACAACTATAACTTTACCCTCAGGTCAGACTGTGTCTCTGCCTCAAACATCATGCAGATCCTCTTTTGTAGTATATGCTATCATCTGTCCATGCCCACTTATCTACATGGGCATGACTAAACGTCCGTTCAGAATTAGATTAACGGAACATAAATGTTGTCTCAATACGGGCCGGTTGGAGGAACCTTTAGTTACACATTTTAGAGATTACAACCACAACTTTTCAGATATCAAATGGACAATTTTAGAAGTCATTCATCCACACTGGAGAAAGGGAGATCGAGTTAAGAAATTACGCCAACGTGAACAACGTTGGATTTTCCAATTACGCACAGTGACCCCTGGTGGCCTCAATAAAGAGATTGAGTGGATTCACTTTATGTGAATCCACTCACCTGTAAAATCAAACACCCAGGTGCAGTAGGGTGATTCTATAAAATCATGCCAGATCTCGCGGCAATTCAGCAGAACGCCGACAAGAGGACTAGGCGGCTGAATGCGGTAAGATGAAATGGTAATCCATTGGGAAAAGTGCATTCTTTTGTCAAGAAGTCATTGTGCAAAAATATATGTGTGGTACTATTTCTATTGTTATCTCCATAGGTATTAAATACCGTATGAATTTGACAGAAGCATTTAAACACTGAAACTATTTTGGCGGGAATTAACCTTGCACTTTTTCAAGCTTAGATTCTATAACTTTCCGATCAGTCCCTGAAGCAGTGCAATCGCGAAACGTACGTCGGACTGCAGGAGCTCCAAATCGTGTGAGCGCATTTAATCGGAAGAGGAGCATTTTCGCCTACAAAGCACGGCAGCGCTGGAAACAAAAGCGCAGCAGCGCAGGAGATAAGGGTCGGAAGTGCAGCGGCGCTCCGCACAAGTAAGGAAATTCCGTCTTAAATACACAAGATTTTACAATAAGAAACAAAGAAGAAAAAAAGTAATAAAGAAAACATTTAAATGAAGCAGCATTTTGAAATAATTAAAAAAAGACATTTAATGGACCGATGATTAAACATGACCCTGTGAGGTTGAAAATGTGACTTACTGTCCAAACAACCAAGGGTGGTATGATGGTCCACAGTTCTAGATAAATTCTATGCACAAAAAATCCAAAAAATTGTAACCTTTGCGACGTCTGTTTTGTGAGACAAGTGTAGCTCGTTGCACTTTAATAATTAACTGTTCTTATATAGTGGTAATTGAAGTCTCCCATTATTACTGCACTACCAATTTGGTTAGCTTCCCTAATTTCTCTTAGCATTTCACTGTCCGTCTCACCATCTTGACCAGGTGGACGGTAGAATACCCCTATCACTATAGTCTTCCCCGACACACAAGGGATTTCTACCCATAAAGATTCAGTTGTGCATTTAGTCTCATGCAGGATGTTTATCCTATTGGACTCTATGCCATCCCGGACACAAAGCGCCACACCACCTCCCGGGTGCTCCTCTCTATCATTGCGATATAATTTGTACCTCGGTATAGCACTGTCATATTGGTTGTCCTCCTTCCACCATGTCTCTGAGATGCCAATTAAGTCTAGGTCATCATTCACTGCTATACATTCTAATTCTCCCATCTTACTTCTTAGACTTCTGGCATTAGCATACAAACATTTCAAAGTTTGTTTTTTGTTTGTATTTTCATTCTGCTTTTTAATTGATAGGGATAAGTTAGAATTTTTTAGCTCAGGTGAATTTTTAGTTACAGGCACTTGGATTACTTTTCTTATTATTGGAACCTCACTGTCAGGATGCCCTAATTCTAATGCATCATTAGTATCCTTTGAAGATACCTCTCTCCAAACCATGCGCTGCTGAGCGACTGTCTGCTTTCCCCTTTGTTCTAGTTTAAAAGCTCCTCTATCTCCTTTTTAAAAGTTAGCGCCAGCAGTCTGGTTCCACCCTGGTTAAGGTGGAGCCCATCCCTTCGGAAGAGACTCCCCCTTCCCCAAAAGGTTCCCCAGTTCCTAACAAAACTGAATCCCCCTTCCTTGCACCATCGACTCATCCACGCATTGAGGAGCTCTGCCTGTCTCTGGGGACCTGTGCGTGGAACAGGGAGCGTTTCAGAGAATGCTACCCTAGAGGTACTAGATTTAAGTTTTCTACTTAAGAGCCTAAATTTGGCTTCCAGAACCTCCCTCCCACATTTTCCTATGTCGTTGGTGCCCACATGTACCATGACAGCCGGCTCCTCCCCAGCACTGTCTAAAATCCTATCTAGGTGACGCGTGAGGTCCGCCACCTTTGCACCAGGTAGGCATGTTACCAGGCGATCCTCACGCCCACCAGCCACCCAGCTATCTACATTCCTAATAATCGAATCACCAACTATGACGGCCGACCTAACCCTTCCCTCCTGGGCAGTAGGCCTTGGGGAGATATCCTCGGTAAGAAAGGACAGTGCATCACCTGGAGAGCAGGTCCTTGCTACAGGATCCTTTCCTGCTACACCAGGTTGATACTCTCCAATTATGAGACCTTCTTCCTCCAAGGCAGCACCAGGGCTGCCAGTCTGAAGTTGGGACTTGGCTACTATGTCCCTGAAGGTCTCATCTATATACCTCTCTGTCTGCCTCAGCTCCTCCAGGTCTGCCACTCTAGCCTCCAGAGATCGGACTCGTTCTCTGAGAGCCAGGAGCTCTTTGCATCGCATGCACATGTACAACTTCTCACCGGCGAGTTGACAGAATTCTTCCCTATGGCTATCTCCCAGTGGTATAGGTTTTGCAGGGGCCTTGTGCCTTCTGATACTCTTGATATATTAGCAATGTATTGGACTAGGGAGGTAGAAACTCCTTACACATCTTCAGGAGTGGGAGAACTGTTTCAAACCTTGTTTTAAACTGCCAGTGGCAGTGCAATCTAGGAAAATGCAATTTAAAATATTATATCATTGCCAAGTGGATGGAGTGCAATTGCTTAAAATGAAACTTGTGGAAACAGATACTTGTCATAAATGCAACCTTGAAATAGGCACTTATGTCCCTCTTTCTCACATCATACAAATTATTCATTCTGGCACAAGGTTACAGATTGTTTAACTAAATGCATACAAACAACTTTGCCATTTCGGGGACAGGCATTGCTATTGGGAGCCACTGCATCTGTCAGGGATTTGGGAAATGTGGTCACTAAAAGTAGTTCTTTGTTTTTAGTGATAGCCTTCATAATGGTACGCAAATGTATTCTTAAAGAATGGATAACAGATCAGTCACCTTCTTTGAAAATGTGGAAGGGGTTCATGATCACAACTATGCAAATGGAGAAGTTTGATGTATGTCTTTTAACTAGGAAGGGTCCTCATGATTACAGAGCAGCTTGGAAATACTTTTATGATCTTTTGTCATCTGTCGAACAAACTTATTTGCAATCAGTAGGTTATGATGCTGAATGGAGTTGGAAGCATAAGCCTGGTCCTTACCAGAAATAGCTCGTTTCTTGATGTTGGAAAGCATGGTGGGATGAATGGTGGATGCGTGTGGAAGGGGAGGGAAGGGGGCTGGTTTCTTGGCTTCTTAGTCAAGGGTTTATATTTTGTAGAAATGACATGTAGAAAATATTTTGTTAGTTTTCTACGCAGTCTTATTATCCTGTTTTGCTGTATTTGTTCTGTTTTCTTCTGTGTGCTTTAATTATGTCAATGGTGTACTTCTCTTGTTTTAATAAAAATGATTGGGGGTGGGGGGGAAGAGAACAGAGCCCTCCCTCCATATTATCTCCTGCCTTGTGGATCTTTCATAAATCTAGCCAGAACCATGTAAAGGAAAATCTTCATGCTGGGTGAAAAGCAGCCCTATTCTCAGCCAAGTTTGCCTATTTTCCTGGTAAAAGAGTGAGCAAGAAAAACTTCTGCTCCTCAGCTGAAAGGGTCAAATGTTGACAGAGAAAAGGGCATGAGCTTACATCACAGAGTACTTCTGCTCCTGGACACAAAACTAATATGCCCCATAGCTGAGCAGAATTTTGATACCAGTTTACCAGCCAATGGAACTAACATAGTAGATGATAGCATAAAAAGGCAAACAAGACCATCCAGTCTGCCCAGTTATTCCTGTCTGCACTGCTAAGAATACATCTCAGCTGCCAGCAACAGAGCAGTAATGTAAGTGTGACTCCTTGTCCAAGACAGTATTTGTCATCTTCCTCCTTTATAATCCACCTTCTTGAGCAGAAAAGTATACAAGATTTTCACACCCATCACCCCCTCCCTTCCCATGTCTAACCACAAAGCTTTGCTACCAATACTAGTGTGGCTACTGCTCAAACATTCGGCCTCCTGTGGCCCTTCTGGGTGATACCTACTGCCACCACTAACTTGCCATACCAAGCCAGCTGAACTGGGGTGCACCCACGGCCTGCCAGCCAGACCCAGCTGCCGGTTAATTCTATCATCGCAGATCTTTCAGAACTAGTGCCCAGCTGGTAAAGCTCTGTTATTGATCAGGATGCTCATTGGTGTGCGTAAAAAATGTCCTCCAATACATCTTGTCAGAGAGCAATGAAGCAGGATCTTAGCAAGAGTAAGAGAAGCAAAATCTGAAAGTTTTGATCAACCTATCTGAAAATGATCTAATTAATAGCCAAGAGACTTCTTGGCCAACTGCCAGTATTTATTTTCTCTTTTTTCTATACCACCTATCAATCTAGGTGGTTTACAAATTTTACAAACATAAAAATGGGTATATGGCGATGGATAAGAAATCTGCTTGCTATAAAATGGTACACGAAGCTCTTGGCTGCTTCTGTACCAATGATACATAAATAACTACTTTATTTATATTCCGCCTTTTGTGACTGGTCAGCTACTTCACAGCGGATTACATTCAGGTATTCTAGATATTTCTCTGTCCTAGGGAGGGTCTATACATGTTATTATCTGAATGCACAGTAATAGCTTATAAAAGGTAGCAAAACCACAGTAGGTTTCACAAGGGGCACTTCAGCACGCTGCAAAGAATTAAATGTTCTGTATTCTGGAAAATGAAATAAAATGACTCATATGGATTCAGTTTAAAGATTTTTTTGTTGAAATAGAATTACTTTGAATGATCTCTAGACAATCCTAATGTATCTGATATGATACACTGTCTTTCCCTGTATATTTAACAGTGTGACTTGTTTCTGTGATGGCTTACAAAATAATTAAACTATGCTTGGCTACATGAAAATAGGCTGTTGGTTAAAAAGCAAGATTCCCACTGTCCCTTGGAGCAAACAGCTGCGTAAAAATGATTTTTGCATTTCAGAGCTGCTTTTGCTTGGCTGAGCTGGTGGCAATTTGGAGTGGAGGAGTATCCTAGTGGTTCGAGCAACAGGCTGTGAACAGCTGCCCGCTCCTTGTGATTTCAGGCAAGATACAATCACCCTCCACTGCCCCAGATACAAACAGAGTTCAGAAAATCAATGTGTAGCAGCTGACAAGTCAGCAGGACCCAGCTTGTTCCCATCATCCTAGAGAAGATGGGCCCGGGTTGTGAAGATGATTCTGGGAGTCAGACACTGGTTGGGCTCCCTCACTAATCAGTTATTCGCCGGGTACTGCCCAGATTAAAGACTAAAAAAAAAAATCTCCACCTGATAAAGAGCTGTAAAACCACCACATTCTTCACATGGAAAATACCATACAGCTTTATCTGTCACATTTGTTCGGATTATTTTTCAAACCCATATAAAACTCTTCCCCATGTGGAACGTTCAGGGCCAGGACCGGCAGGGTTTTTTTGTGCCTGGGATAGATAGCATTACACATCTTCTGCCACTTTCCCCTTCCCTCCCAAAAAAAGAAATTTATAAAAAGAAAAAACCTAAAATTAAGTGCTTTAAATAGTTTGATAACTCAATAGGTTTAGGTTGAAATAGTATAAGTGTATAAATAAAAGTTACACATCTAACATCCCCCTTGCTCTCTCTCTCTCTCTCCTCCTCCCAGCAAGCTGTAGATTATTTACCCAAATCCTCCCTCCTCCCACTAGCAGCAGCTCTGGGGAAGCACATCCCCTGCCAGAACACTTAGCACTGCAAATATTATACCAGGCCCTACAGACCAACACATCTCCTCTATCAGGAAAACAGATCAAGCCAGCTGCTATAAATCCCTATAGAGAAAAACCACACACTAGCATGGGGGCATCTTTTTCTAATTTGTGGTCACTTATTCCCTAGTTAGTGAGGTTTTGCATGAGTAATCAAAGGAATTCTGCTAGTGCAGGGGTGGCCAACTCCGGGCCTCAAGAGCCACAAAGAGGCCAGGTTTTCAGGCTATCCACGATGAATATACATGAAATAGATCTTCATACAATGGAGGCAGTGCATGCAAATCTGTCATGCCTATTCATAGTGCATATCCTGAAAATCAAGCCCAACTCTTGATTCCTGCTGACTAGCATCCCTGCAGGTCTGACTGTTCTCAGATCTACACAAACATCGAGCAAACAAAAGATGCAAGAGTTTTAATCTTATTTCTAAACGGACAGAAGACCAGCCTTCTCTGTGGGGGTGGATACTTAGGAATCTTCAAAGCAGGGGAAATTGGGTGTCTCAGAGTCGCAGGACTTGTTCTGCCGGAGCCCACTATAAACCCTTCAACATGATCAAGTGTCATAAAAGAAAGTTGCTTCTGCTGGGAGATTCAATCAGAGGAACCAATTTGGGAGCTCATTGTGATGGGGACACAACAGTTAAATGCTTTCCAGGATCCTCAGCTAATAGAAACGCAAACCAGGTGGTGAACGCAATTATAGAAGAAAGAATTCTGTCTGATATCTATGTTATCATCCATCTTAGGGACTAATACCTTTCTATAAATGGTATCCATAAAGTACAGAAAGATTTCCAAAATCTAAGGAAAACAGACACGTGCATGGAGAGGGAAAGGAAAAGTTATGCCATATAGAGAATTTAAATGCCTGGCTCAAAACCTGGTGTAAAATATGTGGATTTGGATACACTGGAAGCTGGGGCCATGTATGGAGCAATAAAAGATTATATAGTAAGGATGGTCTAGCAGGAAAAAGCATAAATTCAGATCATACATTATCAGGCATTTCAACTAGGGAGCGGGGGTGGCAGGAGCTGGCCAGTGAATTTGGCATGTCACCCCCTAGCAAAACAGGAAGATTAAGTAACAAAATCAATCAGTTCAAAAAAAGAAGAAAAGGTGAATACAAAGAGCAGCCGGACAGCTATAACTACAAATGCTCATAGTGTTGGCAACAAAATCCCAGAACTGCAGGCCCTAATGGAGGAGGCAGACTTGGACATTGTTGCTGTTATGGAGACCTGGTTCACAGATTCTCATGATTGGGATACGGCCATTTCGGGCTATAACTTGCTAAGAAAAGATAGAGAGGACAGAAAAGGGGGAGTAGCTCATATCAAAAACAACATACAAGCAACTGAATTTCAAGGGACGTGACGTAGAGAAGCATTGTGGACCTTCCTTAAAAAAAAAAAAAAAAAATATAGAGGAAGATGGTGCTTCCATTTTTACTGGTGTGTTCTACATGCCACCAACTCAAACAGAAGAACTGGACAGAGAACTTACTGAAGACATCCAAAAGCAGGGAAAGATGGAAGAAGTGGTGCTCATTGGAGATTTTAATCTGGCAGGTGTGGATTGGAGTATCCCTTCTGCAGAATCGACAAGAAGTAGAGAGTGTGAATGCCCTTTAAGGGGCTCTGCTCAAACAAATGGTATTGGAACCCACGCGAGAGGGTGTAATACTTTATTTATTTATTTATTTAGGCATTTGTATATACCGAGCATATCGTGTACACGTCACGTCGGTTTACATAAACAATTGGGGACAAGTTATTATACTTCGTCCCGAAAAACATAAAACTCATATATATATATTAAAAAAATAAAATTGAAATGGAGTTAAACAATAAAAACAAATTAAAACCTCATGTAGAGCCTTTAGAATTTTATCACATAACATTCTATAATATAAATTACAAAATAATAAAATAAAAAAAAATAATAAAACCACGCTTAATGGTACTATCATTTAAAACTAAAATTTAGGAAATACTAAGTATTTTTTCTAGGGCTAAATTCCTAGGGGGAGTCACTGGAGATGTTAATCTGTCTTATTAAAAGCTTGCTCAAATAACCATGTTTTAACATGTTTCTTAAATGCTTGTATACTGACCTCTAATCGTATGTTAAACTGGGAGAGCATTCCAGAGTTTTGGCGCAGCCAAAGAAAGAGCCCTTTCCCTGACTACCTTTAAGTGTGCTAATTTAGGTGATGGTACTGTGAGTAATGCCTTGCCCAAAGATCTCAAATTACGTGAAGGAGTATGCATATGGAGGGATGCATTCAACCATTCTGTGTTGTCGCCATAGATAGTTTTATGATAAGAGTCAAACATTTATACTGGATTCTGGCATGTATGGGCAGCCAATGTAGGTCCATCAAAACGGGGGTAATATGGTCAAACTTGTTAGCGTTAGTCAGATGCATGGCCACATTCTACAACAGCTGTAGAGGATGAATAGATGATGAAGGAAGGCCCAAAAGAAGGGCACTGCAATAATCCAACTTAGTTAGAAGAAGAGCTTGGAGAACTGTGCGAAAGTCGTTATGATGTAAAAAGGTTTCAGTTTCTTTAAAATTTGCAATTTAGAAAAGCCATCTTTAACTGTGGCTTTTATAGAAGCCTTTAAATTGAGTTCACTATTTATTATAACACCAAGATCCCTAACTTCCTGCTTGATGTTAGAAGAGAGCAGGTTTGAGCTGATGTCTAATGCAATTTGTTCGGTCACTTTATTGCAAATGTAGAGAATCTCAGTTTTTGAATCATTTAGAGATAATGAAATATGGGTAAGAAGTTGTTTTATAGAATTAGAATAAATTTCCCAAAGTTTCAATGTGCTATGTAATGAATCTTTAATCAGTAGGAGAATCTGGACATTATCAGTGAATATATAGTGAACTAATCCCTAAGCCAGCTAAAAGCCTACATAAAGGGGCCATATAAATTTATTTATTTTATTTTATTTATTTATTGGTTTTTATATACCGCCGCTCATCAGAGATGAGATGAGGCGAAAGGGATGAACCCTGGGGTACTCCTGATGGTAGCATAATATTTTTAGATTCTACCGTACCTATTTTTTACCCTAAATGATCTGTTGGATAAGTAAGATTTAAACCAGGCAAGAGTAACTTTTTGAAGACTAATTTCTTTAAGTCTACAGATCTTGTAGAAATCATGGTTGATGGTATCGAAGGCTGCCGAGATATCTAATAAAATTAGAAGATACGAATTACTATTATCAAGACCTCTCAGCATGATATCTGAGAGAGATGTTAAAAGGGTTTCGGTATTGTGAGATTTTCGAAACCCATATTGGGAAGGAAAAAGCAATTGATGGTTCTCCACATAGTCCATTAGTTGTTTAACAACCTTTTCTAAAAGTTTTGCCAAGAAAGGAAGGGTAGATATAGGTCGAAAATTGGCTAAATTTCCAGGGTCTAAGTTTGTTTTTTTTAAATAAGTGTTTCACCACCGCGCATTTAAGAGTGTCAGGGAAATGGACTTCTTCCAGGGACACAATGATAATGTCGGCTAATGGCCGGGCTACTATGTCTGGTACTGACTGCAATAGTTTAATGACTAAGGAATCCTGGGGGTGAACTGCTGGGTTCATTTTATTAGGAAATTGGCAATTTCCAGACATGAAAGTGTATCAAAAGATGACCAACTATTGGAAGGATTCAAAGGAAGTGAGATAATTTGCTTAGTTGTGGAAGCTAATTGGTTGAGAATAGAAAAGATCTTATCGGAGAAATAATTAGCAAATTTAGTCGTTTTTTCTTGTAGGTTGTCAACTGGTATAGAGAAACTTTTGGCCTTAAGATTGGAGACATGAGAGAATAATATTTTTGGGTTGAATTGAAATGTATGAACTTTTTCTGCATAAAAATCATGTTTGGCTGTGTTTATTGCAATTCTGTATTTATGAAGTGCTGTCCTGTATTGGGTTAAAGTGGTAGAATTGCGAGATTTGCGCCAAGATTTTTCTAGGCGTCTTAATGCCTGTTTGAGAGTTTTTAATTGAGCCGTAAATCAAGGAGCTTTATGAGTCACATGGGGAGTAATTGATTTCCTGAGAGTGGGACAAAGAATTTTTGATAGGTCAGTGGTAATAGATTCCCAAGAATTAGCAGCTGCTAATATAGAAGAAGTGTCTAACTTGGACAAAGCGTCTGGAACAGCAGTCATAAGATCCTCTATTTTACAGGGTTTTTTTAATTCAATTTCCATTGTTGAAGGAGCACATTCTGCAGGCGGAATATTGAATAGCAGAGTAAGTGTAATAAGATGGTGATCTGACCAGGGCACTAGCTGACTGGAGATTTATTTGTATTGAAGGCTCATTTATAAACACCAAGTCTAAAGAATCAGTGAATGGCTGTCTTGATAATTTGCCTAAGCCTTATGCCTCTAGACTAGATAACACTCGCTCGCATGTATCTGATAAAGGTAGAACATCCATGTGTAAATTAAAATCTCCAAAAACAATAGTGGGAATATTTGGATCAAGTGTGGTGGACAACAGTTCAATTAAGGGGGAACAATTACATTCCAAAAGACCTGGAGTATATACTAAATAAATCTGAAGTGACTTAGATTTAAAAAGTGCGACCTCATATTGTGAGGCGATGCTGATATGTTGATGTGTTAAATATAAATTCTTACGAGCTAATAGCATTAATCCACCACCTCTTTTCTTAGTAGATCTGGGAATGGAGAATACATCATATAAAGAGCTAGGGAATTGATTAACTAACACGGAGTCCATGGTTTTAAGCCAAGTCTCCGTGATACCACAGAAATCTGGATTAAAATCCTTTAAATGGTCCAACAAGACAGGAATCTTTTTAGTGAGAGACTGGGCATTGAATAGTGAAAGTGACAGAACGGTAAGGGCCATTAAACTGGCCTTAGAAGTAACTTGTATTGGAGTAAGAGTTCGTTCATGGATAGGCACAGGTCTCCACTTTCTGGTGCAATTATCCGATGGGTAGTAATGGAGAAATTACTTACCTGATAATTTCATTTTCCTTAGTGTAGACAGATGGACTCAGGACCAATGGGTATAGTGTGCTCCTGATAGCAGTAGGAGACTGAGTCAGATTTCAATCTGAAGTCAGCCCTAGTACATATACCCCTGCAGGAAGCTCTGCTCTTCAGTATTTCTCAGTCTCCATAGCAGTTCGGGACTCTATACATGCTTGCACAGTGTTAGAGTATTCTAACCAAAGAAATCCAAAACAAAGAGAAATCTTACCTCTACAGACGAGCCCGCTCTCCTGCGGTGATACCTACGGGTCTCTTCCCCAGTTGAGAATTCCTGTGGGTGCGGCTGAGAGACAGCGGGTGCAACTTCGAGTGCGGCGGTGAAGGTACCTTTCCCTCTCCCTCCGCAGCCGGAGACCGCCCGGAACGAGATCGGGAAACGCCAAGACAAGGTAAGGTAGAAAACTTCCTAAAAGTCTCTGGTCTCCGAGGCTCGAATAGCCGCACAGATCGCCAGCTGGCGTCAGTGCTACCGGGTTGATCAGCCCTGTCCGGGCTAGACCCTGGTCCGATACGAGGGTCCTCCCATGTGAGACCCTCCGAGGTGGTTGCCATATTGCTCGCGTGGTCGCAGACGCCATTTTCCCTTGATCGCCGCCCTGTCCGCCGATCGGAGCCGGGTGTACAAATCACTTGTGCGCACAAGTGCCGTGCGCATAGCGATGCACGCGAGGAGGCCGGGCGCACAGCCACATGCTCAACTGTGCCGGGCGCATAAGTTAAATCTGTGCGCACAGCAGTGAGCGCATCTGATCTACACGCACAACTTTGGCGCGGCGGGTGCGCATAACTTAGCCTCCTGGCGTATACTTGAATGCACAAACCGGGGGTTTCTGCAATTCTACGTGCACAAGCCATGGCGCCACCGGACAAGAAGCTCGAGTCTCAGGTCCTCTGCCCAGCATGCCACATAAGAGCTGCGCAGCACGAACAGACCATGGCTCTACAGTGTGAGGAGGCCCTGGGTGAACCAGGTCAAGGACCTCCCCAGCCAGTACTGGGATCCGGATCCACCGACAGTACACTGGACCTCTCTACCCCCAGTGGGAGCCTCCTTCAAATGGGGCTTACCGGGGATGCAGTGCCTCTCAATTTAGACCCAGCATCTTTCTCCTGGGTAGACTTCTTCAAAGGCCTACATACCTTTGTCCACATGCAACTGGCACCTCCGATGCCACAGCTTCCCCCAGAGGACCATAATATCCCGAGACCCTCTAAACCCAGAGAAGTGCCTTTCCCACCCAAAAGCCCCAACATTGGGGACATGGACACCTTGGATGAGGGTCAAGACTCCCCAGGAACGGAACCTTACTGAACCATGAGGCGGTTCTTCAAAGACAAACTATCAGACCTCGTGGCTCACAGCTTGAAAGAGCTCGCTATCCCAGGCACAAGTGCCACAGGGGAAGCAAAGATGAACCCCCTCCTCGAGGGACTCTGTCAGGCCTCTCACCATTTCCCTTTGCTGCAAGCCGTTCAACAGCTGATTGACCTGGAATGGGAGGCTAAGCCCCGGGATCCATACAGCTACGCACAGTCCCCTCCTTCCTCCCAAAAGTGGCTTCTCACTTCCATCTAAACCAAACCATCTCGCTGCCATTGCCCTCTTTCTTGGGAACGAGAAAGTATATAGAATAATAATCAGAGTTTATCTCCTGAGGAGGTACCGGGGTTATGGCCTCAAGGGCCAGTAGCCTGGCTAGTGTAACTTCCACTGCCGCCTTTTTGGTGGGGTCGTGGCAGGGGGACTCCACAAACGTGTCCGGGGGGGGGGGGGGGCGTAAGAAGTCCAGGTAGTACCCTTCCCGGATGATGGCTAGGACCCACTTGTCCGAAGTTATCTCGACCCATCTTTGGTGGAATAGGGCCAGTCTGCCCCCTATGGCTTCCCTTGGATGGGTCGGCTGATTATCATTGTGGTGGACGGCCGGGCCCTGTGCCCAAGCTGCTTTCCCTCTTGTTGTGCTTGTTCTGAAAGGACTGGTTCCTGCCCGAAGGGCGGGGCACCTGGTAGCTGCTCCTGTATGGGTTGAAGCGCTGCGAGCTTCTGCCCCTGGAAGCCCTGGCAGGCTGTCGTTGGGCTCTCCTTGACTTGTCTTCCGGAAGGCGCGGGACTGGGGATTCGCCCCATTTGCCCGCCATCTTTTCTAGATCGCTGCCGAACAGGAGGGTTCCTTTGAAGGGCATCCTTGTGAGTCGGGTTTTGGAAGATGGGTCGACCGACCAGCTTTTGAGCCAGAGCTGTCTCCTTGCCGCCACCGCCGATGATACTCCTCTAGCCGCTGTGCGTACGAGGTCTGAGGATGCGTCCCGGCACACCGGGATATCTCCCGGTGTGCCGTTCCTGGCCTGGGATAAGCAGGCACGTGTTACCACGGTGCAGCAGGCCGCAATCTGAAGAGACATAGCGGCCACATCAAATGACTGCTTAAGCATAGCTTCCAGCCGTCGGTCATGTGTGTCCTTGAGGGCTGCTCCTCCCTCCACCGGGATGGTGGTGCGCTTGGAGACTGCGCAGACCATGGCGTCCACTCTTGGGCAAGCGAGCATGTCTTTGTTGCTGGGTCCAGGGGGTACAAACTAGCCAAGGCCCTTCCCCCTTTAAAGGCAGACTCTGGGGTGTTCCATTCCAGGTCAATAAGCTGTTGCGCGGCTCGCAAGAGCAGGAAATGACGGGAGGTCTGTCGAAGGACTTCCAGAAATGGGTTCTCCTCGGGATCCCCCTGGGTTTCTGAAACCGGGATCGCTAGTTCTGCCAGGCATTTGGAAGACCAGGTCCGGGAGCTCCTCCCTTGTGAAGAACCGCCTCATGGTTCGGTGGGGTTCTGTCCCTGGGGAGAGTTCTCCTTCTTCTAGAGGTTCGGCTTCGTCTTCTGAGAAGTCCATGCCCTCGAAGGTAGGACTACTTGGTGGTAAGGGCCTATGCCTGGGTCTTGAGGGGCCTGGGGCATAGGGGTCCTCCTGCGACATATGTGGTTGGTCTGCCCGGGAATCTGTTTGCATCTGGACAAAAGCGTGAATCCCCTTGAAGAGTTCCACCCAAGAAATAGACGAGGGGTCCACATTGAGTGGCGCTGTTTCCCTGGGAGCCTCCGGCTGGGAGGGGGTCCTGCTGGGGGTTGCTAGCTCCAGGGAGCCCCCTGAAAAGCTAGTCCCCGGCCCTGGGCGAGTCTGAGCTTGTGGTGGATCTCCCAGGGCCTCCTCGCATTGGGTGCATAGAGCGTCGGCTTCCTGGCTCTGGGCGGCCCTGAGATGGCATGTTGAGCAGAGGCCTAGGGATTTTACTTCAGATACTGGCGGCGGCGAGGTTGCCTGCGCGTACATGTTTCGCTCCGGAGCGCCTGGTCGCGTGCGTGGACTTGAGCGCGTATTTGTGCGCTTAAATCGGGTTGTGCGCGTATCTGTGCACTTAACCCCGGATGTGCGCGCCAGTAGTCGAGTGCGCGTAGTCCGTGCGACTGGGACTTGCGCGCGCCGCTTATGCGTCTGAGTGTTCTTGTGCGTGTATCTTAGGCGCAGAAGTAGGTTTGTGCACACAGGTAAATTTTGTGCGCTCGGCCGGCGGCGATGAGAACGGCGAGATTAAAGCCAAGATGGCGACGGCGACCATGCGGGCAAGATGGCAACTACCTCGGAGGGAAGCCCTTGAAAATGCCGGGGTCTGGCCCTGCTAGGTCGGATCAACCCGGTGGCGCTGGCTTCGGCCGATGGCCTGCGCTCGTCCTCAATCCTCGGAGACCGGCACAAGTAAAGATTTCTACCTTACCTTATCTTCAGCGCTTCCCAGTCTCGTCCCGGGCGGTCTCCGGCTGCGGGGGGAGAGGGCAACTACCTTCACCGGCGCTTTTGAAGGTGCACCCGCTGCCTCTCAGCCGCGCCCGAACTCCTCTCGCTCGGGGGCTGTAAGTCCTAGCCGCGATTCGGCCGCTGGACCGAGGCTAACCTCCGAGGGACCACGGAAATCACCTCGGGAATCTCAACTGGGGGAGGGACCAGAGGGTATCACCGCAGGAGAGCGGGGCTTGTCTTGAGTAGAATTTTCTCCTTTAAATTTAGTTCTAACTCTCAGAGAGCGTGCAGATAGCTCCTAACTGCTATGGAGACGGAAAATACTGAGGATCTGCACTTCCTGCAGGGGTATATGTACTAGGGGCTGACGTCAGATTGAAATCTGATCCGTCTCCAACTGCTAGCATGAGTACACTATACCCATTGGTTCTGAGTCCATCTGCTACACGCTAGGAAATGTACCCTTTTAGAGTTTTATGTGATTTTATTTGCTTTTATCTTTCTCTTTAACAGCTAATTTATTTCATATTTTAATAGAGTTAGCCGTTACTATTTTATGATATATTGTATTTCATATCTGTGTTCGATCTTTGTAAACCGTTGTGACGGCATGTCTGATGTAACGGTATATAAATGATAATAAACTAAAAAACATGAACTTGAAATGTCTTGTCCACAGGATAACATGAAAAGGTTGCAGTAAATCAGATTGCAGCCACAAGAACAGCAATTCCAAAAGACGACCTGCTCCCAAATTACCGGTACTTCAAAGGACAGCTGGTATATCGTAAGAATTACACCAATAAAACATGGAAAGAACCAGTGTACTTAGGACCTTTTAACATTGAAGTTGTTACCCCTATTGCCGTTTTGCTTGAAGACGACGAGGTTTTCACTCACTTATTAGATATACGCCAAGCTATATCATGTGGCTGATGTCTGTCAGTCTCATTTGTGCAATCCTCTCATTTTGCAGATGCTTTCCTTTAGGGGGACTTAGTGCATCAAACAGGAACAACATGTGGATTCAGACTGTTCTTGAATTAACAAAAACTCTCCCTGGCAATACTTCCCATTGTATTGTTTGTACCTTCTTCCCAACATCCATGGGGCATTTACCAGCTGTTGCCTCACCCTTTGAACTGAGTCAGATTCAAGGATTCACTATTCATAGCCGCACTAATTTTTCAATGGATCCTTTAGCTGGACAATTGTGGGAACAGTATGTAGGAAATACTTGTTTTCCCCCTTTGTGGTCAGACCTGCCTTCTAATGGTTAACTCTGCACTAGTAATACCACTAGGCAGAACCCTATCTCATGTAATTACACCGGCTTTGGAACAAATAACTCATGTGTAGTAACTAGGGATACCATCCTGCCTCTGCAAAAGGGGCATTGCATCAATGTAATTGCACTAGCAATATTAAAACAAGTAACCCTAATTGCAGCACATGTGTTCAAAACCTTTGAAAGAATGCCAAAAGGGCTGTTGAAACATTTACTACCACTCACTTCAATGACACTTAAATTACTTGTAATGCACATCAATCTAAGGAAAGGAATCCCTCTCCCAGGCCATATGTACTAAAAGTGTCCCCAGGACAAATTGGATTTACTAGTCCCTTTGTATATGGCCCTTACTCTGGTAATGTTACATTCTTAGGGAATTTTTCACACCTTTATGTTGATCATTATTGGCTTTGTCAGGGACAAGCCCTGCGCGACCGGCGCGGACCCGCTGGGATCAGGGGGCTCAACTTGCCGGATGCCACGCGGCCCGATCGTCCTCAGACGGCCCTCAACCAGCCCCAACGAGAGGCAATAGGTCCCGCCCACCACCCTCTATGTCGGCAGCGCAACTGAGCCCTTTAAAGGGCAGACGACAGTCCCAGGCATCGTGCGCCTAAAGTGCGCGACAAAGGGGCCTGCCCCTTAGTGCACCCCTTTGTGCCCCATTCAACGCCCCCCTTACACCCAACTAGAAATCCCCCATCCCCATCCCTTCTACATTCCTCAACTCCACTCTATCCTCACCAATATACCAACACCCACAACCAGCCCACACCTCCCAGCAACCTCAGAATGCACTTGCAACCTATCACCCCCGCCCCCCCCACACACACACACACAACACGGTTTGCTTACTGCATACCCCTACCAACACACAACCACCCCTCCCCTAACACAAAATGCCACATACACCCACACCCCACAAACCACAAACACCACACCAACCCCAACCAACACACACCCCAACGACCAAGACGCCTCATAAACATCCCCATAAACCCAAACACTCACATGGCAACACTATCCCTCCTATCACTACTCCTGATTAACGGACAATCTGTCTCCAAGAAAATCCCCATACTACAGGATCTAACGGACAACCGCCCCGACATCCTCTGCATCACAGAATCATGGCTCAAGAAATCAGACACAGCATTAATCAACCAACTACCCCACTCTGCATACAACATCTTCTCACTACCAAGATCAAAAAGAAAAGGAGGTGGACTACTCTTCCTAGCCTCAAAGAAATTCAAATTCACACAACACTACATTAATCAACCGCCACACCTGGAGACAGGCCTCTACAAAACAAAAAACCTTCAAATCATGCTGGTATATGCTCCACCCAAATCCCTGGACCTCCACCTATCATCACTCATTGAAATCATCCCATCACACATTAACATGGACACACCAGCAATCATCCTAGGAGACTTCAACCTCCACATAGATTCCACCTCCCAGTCTCCCACATGCAAACTACTACTTGACACCATGTCAGCCATTGGTTTCAAACAGATAGTAAAAACACCAACTCAAAAATCTGGTCACACCCTTGACCTCATATTTATCAACAACAAAACAGCATGCACCAACAACCCCCTCACAACGACCAACATCCGGTCCGACCACAAACTCATCCAAACCACACTACAACTCAAAATCATCCATACAGAAACCAACAGCAACAAAAAATACATCACATTCCCCAAACCATGCCCCAGTAAAGTCATCGCAGAAGCCCTCCCCACCACCTTAAAAGATCTTAACCTCAACATAGCAAACACAGCCAAAACTCATGGCTCAACTTCAATGCTGAAATCGCAAAATTAAAATGTCCTATCATCACCAAAGAAATAAGAACTGAAAACACCCATAAAGCGCAATGGTACAAACACGAATTGAAAAACAAAGCGATTACGCCGTCAAGCCGAAAGAAAATGGAGAAAAGATCCTACCCCACCCCACCTGGACAAATACAGAACAATACTCCACATCTACAAAACTGATATAGACAAGGCCAAACGCGAATACTACGCAAAGAAAATCCATGAACACCAATACAACCCAAGAGCCCTCTTCAACTTCATCACCAAGCTGACTCAACCCATCCAAACCCCACCCTCCAATGAGCACGACTCAATAACATGCGACAAGCTAGCACAGTTTTTTCTGGACAAAACCACCAAACTAATAACTTCCAACCCTTAAGCAAGCAAGGAAACACTGACACCCCCCCCCCCCAGCCCAAAACTGTCCCCACTTGGACCACCTTTGAACCCACAGCCTCCTCCGAGATAAAAACCATCATACAAAAAATAAACCCAGCCACCCACCCCCTTGACCCTATACCAATCAAAACCTTGAAACTAATCCCAGATATCATAGCCAAGCCTATAGCTGATATCATCAACGTATCACTAGAGCAAGAAAACTTCCCCGAGGCCCTTAAATGCACCATCATCAAACCTATACTCAAAAAACCACACCATGACACTGCTGATCCTACCAACTTCAGACCCATATCGAACCTCTCTTATCTCAAAAATCCTTGAAAAAAACGGTAAACCATCAGCTCTCCAAACACCTGGAAACCCAAAAGATACTATACCCATGCCAACACGGATTCAGAAAAACACTCAGCACGGAAACACTCCTACTTACCCTTACTGACTCAGCACTCAGAGGTCTTGATGCCGGCCAATCCTACCTTCTTATATTACTTGACATATCCGCCGCTTTCGACACCATCAACCACAACACCCTCCTAACCAGACTGTGAAACTGGACTAGACGGCACCACAATCAAATGGTTCAGCTCCTACCTATCGAACAAAACCTACAAAGTAACCCTCAACAACAAGGAATCAAAACAATTCCCCCTTTCATACGGCATCCCTCAAGGATCATCACTCTCCTCCACCCTTTTCAACATCTACATGCTCCCTCTATGCAGACTCCTCACTGACCTGGGCCTCCAATACTTTGTCTACGCCAATGATGTCCAGATCCTTATCCCCACGAAAGAAAACATACAGAACACCCTCCTACAATGGAACTCCATCCTTACCCAAATACAAAAACTCCTATCCCAAATAGCACTCACCCTTAACCACACAAAAACAGAAATCTTACACATCTCTAACAAACCTCCAGCATGGAATATTCAAGATGGCCCTTCCACGCAAAGCACGAGCCATCTCGTTACAACTGCAAGAAACCTAGGCTTCACCTTAGACTCCGAGCTCAACCTGAAAACTTACATCAACACCATAATAAAAGAAGGCTACTTCAAACTACAAGTCCTCAAAAAAGTCAAACCACTACTACTCATTCAAGATTATCAATCAGTACTCCAAGCCCTCATTTTCTCCAAACTCGACTATTGTAACTCCATCCTCCTTGGGCTCCCAACCTCCACCCTCAAGCCCCTCCAACTACTCCAAAATGTGGCAGCCAGATCCCTCACAAACAGCAAACGCTCCACACACATCACCCCCATACTAAAAGACCTCCACTGGCTCCCCATAACCCACAGAATTCAATACAAAGCCCTTACCCTAATGCACAAGTCCCTTAACAACGAAAAGACAGACTGGCTAAGGGACACCCTTCATCCATACACCTCCCAAAGAAACCTACGATCCAACAACACCGGATTACTTTCCATCCCATCCAAACAAACAGGCCCACCTTGCCTCAACGCGAGAACGAGCAATTTCAATAGCAGGCCCCGCACTATGGAACAAGCTACTAGCAAATCTCAGAACAGAACCCTCATCACAGAACTTCAAGAAATCACTAAAAACATGGCTATTCCAAAAAGCCTATCCAGCCAACAGTTAACCCCATGTCATCCCCAACAACCACCACCAAACAGAACTCTAACCCCGCACATAACATACAATGAGAACACCCAATAGTCAAATCAAACGTTAGCTGTTATATTGTTAAGATAACAAATCGCTTTTATTTTACAATGTTACAATTTTATACGTTACAAAACCTTACTTCGCTATAATTTTACAATGTCTCAATGTAAAGATAGTATGACCTGTTATCACACTATCTCACTAGATATTATGTAAACCGATGTGATACTCTTGGGTGAATGTCAATATATAAAAACAAATAAATAAATAAAACATCCATCCCCACCTCTTTCATGTGATTTTTGTGTCTTGGTAACCTTTGACTGTTTTTCTAAGATCATACCTTTGCAGGACACCCACCCCAAAGGTCATATGCGTAGGAGTGCTCCTGCAGCTATACCTGAGGATAAAGCAATTGAGGGGTCTCTTGAATACATAAATCCTATATACCCCCTGACCAAAGTTAGATTGGACTCACTATCAGGGGACTGCCTGGATTCCCATATTCCAGCGTCCAGCAGTGGTAGCAGAACTTGGAATGGGAATTCGCACGAAGACTTCAATCATTGTTCCATGTTATGACACTTGAGATGAATAAAGCAGTGGAAGCACTCCAATTACAGATTAATGAACTTGCTATAGTCCGCAAATACAACAGACAAGGACTTGATTACATTTTTGCTAGAGAAGGAGGATTGTGTATTTTGCTTAATAGTTGTCATTAACTGTTCTGACATTGCAAAGAATGCTATGAAAAGAATTGTTTCTTTGGCCAAATTATATGTAGATCAATTTAAGGGAGGAATAGATACCTCCTCCTGGATTTGGTGGTATACATTTACAGATTGGTTTAAGAACCTGGGGGGAGGACTTCAGGGAATATTAGGATTTTTGATGATTTTCTTCTGTATCTTATTGCTTATCAGTTGCTTGCCAAGCATGTGTTCCTTGTCTCGCCATCTTTTTACTAGTCTTATCTCAACCTCACAAACCAATAACACTAACTTGTTATTTGCCCAGGCATCCAAAGGATATACTTCCCTGCTCCATTTATCAGAAGCCTACTCTGACTACCCTGAGCTACTTATCCCCAGGAAGAGAGAGGTGCCAAATGATGGGTAACAGGTTGAGTGCTTGTCTGGCTGACCAAACCAAAGACAGGGGCTTCTCGCCTGGGATGTGTACAGTGACCAGACATGTGGTGAAACCTCTGAGTAAGTTGCACACAAGGTTTCAAGAGGGGAATGAAGAATAAGACCCAGATGCAGTTCAAAGCTCTCAGGAAACAACCTGTATGCAAAGCCTTTGATTCTAACTGTTTTTACAGTACCTTTGATCTTAGCCTTTACTATTTCCTATCATTCCCTATACATGGGTCTGAGACCTTTTAACCCCAGTCACATCAAGAGATTTCACATATGTATGCTAAGTAGCACGTAAATACCAAAGCACTGTGGTGACCTGTGCTCAAGAATGTTAGAGATACCAGAGAAAGTGCCAGAAGTAATACCAAACAAGGATAAAGAGGAAATGGGCGTGACAGAGATAAGAAGGGTATAAAGTTTTGGTTCGGACAAAAACATTTGTCTGCCATGTTTTCTCTGCTACTTTACAGGCAGCTGGTGGAGATCTGATTCCAGTACCTCAGAAAATGACTCTGCAGTGTTCTCAAATTTACTTTTCCGAGTTTCTTTTCCTTTACTCCTCTCGATAATAAAAGTTCTTTACTTGAAAGAAGACTAAGTTATTCTTTAAGATAAACCGATTAACAGTATCCCCTCACACACCCCCTTTTTAAAGTTTCTCCACCAACAGTGTCCACACATCACAGAAGGCAACAAATATGCCCATGTAACTTGATCATCAAAACACGTGTGACCTATTTGTTGGAATCTTTACAAAGGCAAGGATGCCCTGTGTGGGGAGACCCCAACTCCAAACCACTCAAAATGAAGTTGCTGTAGTCCCTTCAGTTCAGTATCATCCAGCTGTCTGGACATTATCAGGATTCACTTTCACTCCGCTCCCTGAACTTACTCTCTGCCTCCCCGTTTGTCGCTCTCATAACTATAGATAGCTAGGGAAAAAGTTTCTGAAACATTGTCTTTCCGGTTTGCTCTGCCCTTCTTGTTCGTGCAGAAATATTTTTGGCCACCTGTCATACCCAAATGTATGAAACTTTTGGCCTTTTCTGCCTCTCATGGTGGCAGCAGCTGAGGTTCCCTGCACTGTGAAGCTCTAGATCTTCTCCCATGCCACCCACGGCCTGCTTCTCTTCCTTGTACCACTGAAGAATTTGGCTGCTGGCACCACCAACTCCTTCCCATCACTGCTAGATAACCTTTCAGGGGAAATGGGGGTCTTTGGGATCACCCCCTAAAAGAAAGTCAGGATCATCATAACTGGAACGAGCTTCAAATGATGAATTGCTGCTATTACCCATGAAAAATAGCCTGAGTATTTCTTCAGACAAGCAGCTCTACTTCCTTGACTCTTTGGACCGTAGAAATAAATATTTTTGCACCGTGAAATTATAAAAAAAAAAAAAAAAACACCCCACTATAATAAATTTATTTATTTATTTATTTAAATAGTACCCAAGGTTTCATTTGCAGAAAAAAGCAACAGGGAGAGAAAGTGCCAAACACACACCCCCAGCCCTTGAAGTTTGTTTAGATCTCCTGACACTGTTACGGGAAGCACTATTCCATATCAGATCGAGAGATAATGAGAACGCTGCATCATGAGCTGACAATTTCATAATGCAAGATAAAAATATATATATCGCATAACCTACATTCAGAAGTTGGATCTACCAGGACTTGCGATGAAATTATTGAATCGCTATTTGCATAGCATTCACAAAGCAAAATGAGGTTCTTTGTATGATGGTCCTTTTTTCTGACAGCAGGGTTATATTTAGTGCAAAATATTAAAATGTATAGTATAGCACCGCTGAGCATACCGTATGTATTATTTTTTTCTTCCCTTGGACTGTTTTTTTTTTTTTAATTGTTTCTTACATTTCATTGTAAATGCAAGACACTATTGTCCTTCCCCCACCCCCCCCCCCCCAGCAGTGGAAAACCCCAGGCATGGCACAGCTCTGCCAAGCTAGAAACCAGACAGGATTCCTACTCCCAGAAAGTGCAGGCAGAAAGATTACAATGTTACCCTCATCCATCCATGTCAGAGGCAGAACGCATTGTGTCTTAGATCTGTTCTCTTTCTGCATAGATTCCTCTGCCTTTCTTGTATGTACTAATGGGGCAAAGAAGCCCATATGCAAAAGGAAAGAATACATGTGACTTTTTTTTTTTTTTTGAGAGGCCAGAAATGATTACTTGACTTCCTAGAATCAGAAAGATTATCATAAGGTTATTCTTGATTACTTCCAAGGTGTTCAAACACTCAAGGAGTGGCAATGATGACAATTCCTGAGGGTATAGGTGACAAGGTTCAGATGATTAGAAGCAGAAAAGCAAGGGGGGTTTTTCCCCCTGTAGAAAGGCACTTTGCTTCTAAGCAATTATGATGAACTCTGAACACACCCCGACGCGTAAGTCACCCTAAAAAAAGAAAACATGTAGAGTCATCTCTGAAACCAGAAGCATATATTTGATTGGAATACTAGGTGTTAAGCAAGTTAACATGGGTTCAAGTGGGAAAACCCGACCCCGCTGGGTCAGCGACACATACCTAAAAGGACAAAATTTACAAACCAAACATGTAGTCCCCTTTTAGACCTCTCTGGATTCAGAATGTCCCCATAATCTGCAGTTAAAGTCAAAACCATCCTTCATTCTTTTTATTAAAAGTACTGAGAGTGTTTTAATGAGAAATGTTTCTGAAAGATCCTATTTATCCTCCATCACCATTATGAATCCAAGAAGGCTAGGGTTCTGCTGTACAATCTGCTTAAGAACCTAAACCAAAAAAACATTCTTATTTCTTCTGTCTCTCGATAGCCCTAGCCATAAATCCTGCAGGGTAAAAGATAATACCCTCATTTCTCTTTAGTACACCTATAGGAAAAGATGCAAACGTGGTAGGTAGTTTATCTTAAGAGATGGAAGGTAACTTGACCACAACTTCCTGATACTGCTAAAACTTCCTTAGGCTTTGAAAGTGTCCGACCCCTTGTTTTCTGTGCGTGAAAAGCCTGCAAGCTCTGGCATGCCCGTCTGATTAACAAGCAGCAGGGGTCAACAAGTTGAGTATTAACCCAAGCTTCAGCAATGCTATCTACTCATCCCAGCAACGAAAAAAAAAAACACAAGAGCTGGCAGGTACCCAGCAGCTTACACACTAATGGACTTGGTAGCATAGCAGCACATTCAAATGTTGCATGACAATTTTATACTAGTGTCTATGATTTCTATAAGAACAACATTTGTAAAGGTTTCACTTGCATCAGGACAAGCATCCAGGCTCAGTATATGCTCATGCTATTAAAGTTATTTTAATTGTGTGAGTTTATTGGTAATTGAGGGAGGGGGGAAGTGCAAAAAGATTGAAAAGGAGAGGAAAGCATAGTGTGGGAAGATAAGCAATAGATTCTACACCTTCAGAACCAATATTAATTACTTTTACTTTTTTTGGTACAGCAGTTTTCTTCTGCTCCTTGGACTTTCAGCTCAGTCAGAATTGCTCTCTACAGAGTAATAAAAAAGTATTCATTCCAGTACTCAGGGTTTTTCCTCCTACTTTATACGCCATCCCAAACCGCTTAGCCAGTCCTCAGCCGAAGGCCATGCACCAGGCCTCTTTCTGGAGCTCAGCTAATGTGGTGCCCAAGCCATTCCACTAGGTGTCGCTGTTAGACAATGGTGAGTCGGGGCAACAGAAGCCTAGCCCAGGAGTCCAAACCAGAGTAACCCATTTGGTGATGCTCGCCACTGGGCCAGTTTTCTTCTTTCATGGAGTCAGACCTGAGCTTCTACCCATGCTTACCATCATTTTTTTTTTTTTTCTTTTTGGATTAAAGGCTGGGGTGGAAGCTCCAGAAGCAGCATCAGCAAGGCCTTTTTTTTTTAATGCTTTGAGACGCAACCTTACATATCTTTCTCGTTAGGGCTCTGTAGCCATATCAATACATGTGTCACAATGCAGAAGCCGTTCTTTGATAACTGCAACCTGTGACAGTCATCGCTGAGTCTGTGACCCGCTATCAGGTCAAATCTTTTTGATGAGCAGTCCAAAGTACTAATATGACCTCAGGTCATAGTACTAATATTTGAATTTTAGAAATACCTTCAGAATCTGAAGCACTATCAACCTGGATTACAACATCCTAACCTATGGTGGCCCATCTAATGAGATAAGCTTGCACTCTTACAGGACGTAATAACTCAAGACAGACAGCTGCAGTTTCAGTGACAGACTGTCTCACAAAGGCATCTGTCTAACCCAACCTGCAACAGCTGAGTTAATTTGCCTGTTTTTGTAAAATGCATGGTAGGTAAACATAACAGTTGTCTATTAGTCTTGGGTTTTTCACTGCCCACATTTGAGTGTAAAGATATTCAGGCCCCCATCACTCATGAACTACAGTTGAGTTGTGTGATCAGCTCATTGATAATGAGTAAAATAAAAACATGTGTAACTCCTCAGAGGGACGTTTTCCTTCTAGCTTGACAAACAAAATGTGGTGAAGGTAGGTGGGTGGGTGGAGTATGCTGGTACGGAAACACCTATGCATTTTTAATCAACTAATTTCATACTAACATAGTAGATGATGGCACAAAAAAAAAAAAACAAAAAAAAACTGCTGGCCCATCCAGTCTGCCCAGTTATTTCTGTCCACAATGCCAAGGATATAACTCCTTTATGTATCAAGTACAGGGGGGAAAAAAATTAACAGGAAAAATGAACCCAACGTCTATAACATCATTTCTGTCAGTCAAAGATATCTGACCAGGTGTAGAATGTCAGTTCATATCTATGTTAGTTTTTGGAGTCTTCCTTAGTAAATGAACATACAAGATCCCATACTTAAACACCTACTCTTCCCCTCTCAACCAAGTTTTGTAATAATCTAAATAGCTTCCAAAACTTGTAGTTGCCCACCTCCTAGATCCCCATGTCTTACTAGATGGCACCCAGACATTATCAACCTGTCTGCATTAAGTACAATGTCACTAGGTCACGTTGTCTATCTTTCCTTTGTTTTTTCCTTATCACTTGGCTGGACAGTACATAGTTACCACCATTTCATTTTTATTCAATCATGGATTCACCTTCTAGATAAAAAGCTTTATTAATTTCTTTTAAAAAATACATGAATTTATGGACTGAGTCTACCACACAGCACACCACACACATTACACTTATGCAGTTATAGATTTTCTCATATGCACACTTTGGACAACTGTTACTAGCAACTTTACAATATATTTTGCAAAACAGACCAAACAAAACTAAGAACTAAAGAAAAGTATTGGCAATACATCCCGACAGATGAGCCAGTCAATATACAGCAGGGAGAGGCTCATAGAAGTAACTTAGATTTACCATCAGGCTGCCAAGTCAGTATAACCTCTAAAGGGCTTCAAATTTCGCCACGCGCAACAACCAGGAGCCCATCCCTCCATGGGTCTGACTGATCATTTCAGGAAGAATGGACCTAACAGTCAGTCAGGCCCATTAACAAACCAACAGGACCAATGATGACATTTGCAGTCAATAAAATATGAGACCACTGTCAATGTTTTTTGTGAAATAAGATTTTTATAATTCCCTAACGTATGCAACATAACAAAAAGCCACCTTCCGTGGGCATATATTCTCAATAAATGACTTTCACGGCTCACTGAGTACCTTAATGGGCATTCTCCAGTTGATCACCTGACAGCCCTGTTTGCGCTTGATTGTTTCAGCACAATGGACTGTTTGCAAACTCCCTGGCTATTCAAATTAAACATTCTTCACATCAACCAGCCAATTCTACCTACGCTACTAAATGGATGGGTTTTAAAAGGGTAAAAATTAACCTACAACATTTTTTTTACCTGCTGGCTGCTTGTGAAGCAGATATCTAAGATACATTAAACTTCTGTGGCATCCCTTGTTTTAAAAAAAAAAAAAATTAACTATTTCACAGGGGACTATCAGCTCTGACATCAAATGGATTCTTTTTTTTAGTCTATTTCTGGGTTTTTTTGGGTTTTTTTTAGTTAAAACTTCCCAGATCAACACACAAAACATGAAATACTAACAAACAGACTAAAGGAGTTAAATAATATTTTAAGCTTGAATACTGTAGAAACAGTAAATGTCTAAAGCAATTTGAAGAGATGTGATAGCAGTTACACAGTAAAATGAAGGTGAGCACATTAAGACCACGCTGGCCTGTCCAGTGTGCCCAGTTGAGATTCTTCCATTTGGGGTACATGAGCACAATTCCCACATGTAACAGAATACCAGCTCTCCCCCAACCCCCTTCTTGTTATCATGCCAACAGGGCTTTCATCAACTCTTCTGGCACTTCACAGCAATAGTTCTTCTCTTGCTTTTCCGACATACCATGTCTCCCAGCCAAATCAATGAAATTAAGCCCATTAGTTGCTATAGAGAAGTCAGCAAGCAGCATTATACAAGTAAAGGTACATAAAGGAAACCAGAAAAAACAAACAAAGATCTTAAGAAGTGCTGTGCACTGGACCAAAAGATCACAATGAAAGGAGCCCATGTTAACAACCTGGCTCTACGCTTTTCCACTCATGTTCAGCCTCCCTACTTTGGTCAGTCCTGATGAACCAATCAGAAAAAGAAGGGGCAAAAACTCTCTTCCATTTTGGAAAGCAGTGGCTTTTCTATCAGTAAAAGCCCAGGCAGCAAGTGAGCAACCATGCTCCACCCTTCCTTACCTACAACAGGAATAAACCCAACACACTCAGCCTAGGGTGGTTAGGATCAAGCTTATTGGATAACATCTTGAATCCCTCTTTATTCCATCATCTAGTACATTTCATGGATTTCTGGGCAAGAACAACGGAGTTCTCTTTAGGCTGGAGTGTGGCTTGATGTGGTAATGAAACAGAGGGGGGTTTCTCATTTCATTAATGCACCAGTAATATCTACCCTCCCCTACCACTCGGGTTCTTACCCACTTCACTCCTCTCTCTGTAGATATTTATTTAAAAATCATTTATGTATCACCTAACAGATTACATCTTCCTAAGTGATTTACAACATAAATCCAAACAATATACACAGTTTCTTCCTGAGAAAGAGAGAAGCCTTAACAAATCCATCAACCCTGCTGAATAACTTCTTTCATCAAACAAGTTTTTAAAGCTTTCTGAAATTTTAATACATCCACCTCTTCTCTCAAACTAGATGGGAAACTATTGCAGAGTTGAGAGACCATCCCTGAGAAAGATCTTGCCTTCAGGCGGGAATGTTGATACATTTTAACCTCCTGAACTCTCAGAAGATGCCCTTTCATTGATCTCAAACTTCTACTGTGCTTATTAGAGATGTGCTTTGGGTAAAACTTTTGTGTTTAGCTTCGTTTCGGGGCTCCCCCGTGGTAATTTCATTTTTCCCGTGGTTTGGGGGGGGGGTTCGGGGGCCCCCAATTTTCAGGTCAGCGCGCGCTAACTCAAAAATGAATTTTTTTCAAATTTTCGGGGGAAAAAAATCAATCGTTTTTCAATTCTCCTGAACCATTCCAAATTAGGTAATTTCGTTGACATTGCACATCCCTAGTACCAACTTAGACGATTTTTCAATTGCTGCAAACCTACTCCTTTTAAAGATTTAAAAGCCAAAGACCAATTTTTAAATTTGCATCTTGCACTCACTAGGAGCCAATGCAAATCCAATAGTAATGGCTCAGATGGAGTTCTCCTAGTACTTCCAGTCACAATACGAGCTGCCATGTTTTGGATAACCCGCAATTTCCAAGAAGTTTTAGCAGGCAATCCCAAGAACAAAGCATTGCAATAATCAATGTACCAAAGCATAAACCACTGATCTTGAAACAGGATCCAAAAATGGTCTAATTTGCCTAAGCAATTTAATCCTCTGATAACTATTTCTCACAAAAAGTGAAACATGCTTTTCTAAAAACTCAGAGTGGAATCTAATTGGTGCCCTAGTGATCTAACCTTTTCCTTAGGAAATATCTCTACCCGCATCAACTTCAAAGGAAATTCTATTTACTGGATCCCAAATTCAGAATCTCCATTTTCTTAGTATTTAAAATCAGCCAACTCTTCAATTAATCCAAATAAATGCCCAATTGCCTATAACATTCCACCCTATTTAGTCCCAAGGTAACTAAAATCTGGACATCATTTGCATATATGTATGGTAAAAAAAAAAAAAAAAAAGCCTACCTCCCGAGTAATCTTACCAACTTTGCTCATAAAAATATTTTTATTTATTTATTTGTATATTTTTATATACCGAAGTTTAGCTAGAGGCCTTCACTCCGGTTTACATTTGAAACAATGAATTACATGTGCAGAAACCATTGGTAAAACAGAACAGTAAACTGGTAGAACCATGAGTTACATATAACAAGATAACTGGTTAAACAACATAATAGGATAATTTGTAAGATTATTTGAAAATAGGATAACTGGTAAAACAACATAATAGGATAATTAACAGAAGGGACAGGTTATAACTTTGGTTATGACAGCGGATGCGAATGGGTTCAGGCTAGCAGATTTTCTAGCGGCATATTGTGTTTATCGTTATATGTTTTAAATATCCGTGAAGGTATGGGGTGTTAATTGTGGCGTGGGAGATTAGCCAATCCAGTCTTTGAAGGCTTGTGCGAAGAGCCAGGTCTTGAGTTCTTTTTTGAAAGTTTTGGTGTTATTTGGTAATCTTAGGTGTTCCGGTAGTGAGTTCCAGAGGTGGGGGCCTGCTATGGAGATGGCTCTGTTTCTTACAGTAGTATGTTTGGCGGTTGAAATTGATGGTATGTCAAGTTGTAGTTTGTTTGTTGTTCTCGTATTGCGTTGAGAGATGTGTATCTGAATGATGTTATTTAGGCCTGTGTTTTCATTGTTGTGAATTGCACTGTGTATAATGGTAAGAGTTTTATATTCGATTCTCTTTTCCACAGGTAACCAGTGTAGGCCTTTTAGAACTGGGGTGATGCGGTCAGATCTTTTGTGACCAGTGAGGATTCTGGCTGATGCGTTCTGTAGCAGTTAGAGTGGTCGAATGGTAGATTTGGGTAGGCCTATCAGTAGTGAGTTGCAATAGTCGAAGCTGGTGAATATGAGTGATTGAAGAATGGTTCTGAATTCAGGTTGGTACAGTAGGGGTTTTAGGTGTTTGAGGATTAGTAGCTTGTGGAAGCCTTCTCTGATTTTCAATGTGATGTGTTTTTTGAAGTTAAGCTCTGGGTCTAAACATATTCCGAGATCTTTCACATTGTCCTTTAATTTGATGTGTGAGTTGTCAATTTGTATGGTGTGATTCATGTTGATCCCGGATTGTTCTTTTGTTTTTGTTTTTTTTTTGAGTAGTATACACTCAGTTTTGTCCATGTTTAGACATAGCTTCATGTGGTTTAGCATATTTCTTATTGTGTCAGGGTATGTGGCTGAAGTTTTCATTGCGTTTTCGATGGTGTTAGTTACGGGTATGATTAGTTGGATGTCGTCGGCATACATGTAGTATGTTATGCCAAGACTTGTGAGAAGCTTGCAGAGGGGCAGAGGTATATATTGAACAAGGTGGCTAATAGTGCAGATCCTTGGTTACTCCGGTTTCAAGGGGTATGGCATCAGAGCAGTGGTTGTTTATGTTTACTTTGAAGTATCTATTTTTAAGGAAGAATGTGAACCAGTCAAGAGTTTTGCCGGATAGACCAATGTCAGCTAGTCTGGAGATTAGATTTTTGTGGTCTACCGTGTCAAATGCTGCGGAGAGGTCGAGGAGGATGAGGATGAATTTTTGGCCGTTGTTGAAACCTCTTATTAATGTGTTTGATAAGTTGAGTAGTAAGGTTTCTGTGCTATGATTTTTTCTGAAGCCGTGTTGGGCGGGGTGTAAGATGTTGGTTTCGAGGTGATCGTTGAGCTGTTTGAGTGCCGCTTTCTCTGTCAGTTTGGCGAGGAGAGGTAAGTTTGAAATCAGGCGGTAGTTGTTGAGATTGTCTTATGGGTTTAATTGTTGCAACTTTTAATTTATCAGGGAGTTCACCTTCCTCGAGAGATTTATTTATTATTGCAGTGATGGGTGGAGCAATAATATGCGCTATTTCCTTTAGGGCACGAATTGGAATTGTGTCAAGTTCATGGCATGCTGGGTTTAGGTTTCTAAGAAGTTTCTCTGTTTCGATTAATGATATGGGTTCGAAGGTGGACCAGGGTATAATGTTTTTGAGGCTTGGCAGGTCATCTAAGATTGTGGTTTTGTTGAAGTTTCTTGTAATTTTGCTGATTTTGTTTTTGAAGAACAGAGCAAGATCTTGGCTTAGATTTTGGGGACTGTTGTTGTTTGATATCAGGTTGTTTACTATGTTGAAGAGTGATTTAGCGTTGTTAGGGGAGTTTTTTTATTTTTTTACTAAAGTAATCTCGTTTGGTGTTAATCATTTTTTTTTTATATAATCACCAGTTGTGTGCAGTATCTTTCCAGTGTTAGCGGGCATTTGTTTTTTCGACATTCTTTTTCTTTAGGGTGGATTTGGTGTCTCTCAGTTGGGTGTTGAACCAGGGGTTTGTTTTTTCTCTTTTGTTATTGATCAGTATTGTTCTTTCCGGGTTTATGTTGTTGGCGGTTTCCGCTGTGAGTTGGTGCCACGATTGGGTGACATTGTTTATGTTGGATAGATCTAGATTTGTTAGCTGTTTTCCGAGTTCTTGTTGAAGGATGCCAGGTTGGAAGGGTGGTCGGTAGTTAAAGGAGTATGATTCGTTCGTTTTGTCCGTGTTGGTAAAGTTTGCTCAAGTCTTGCAGTGAAGGAGGTAGTGGTCAGACCAAGGGACTGGTGTGTAAGATATTGTTGTGTTTAATAGAAATTCATTTGTGAATATCAGATCCAGGGTGTGACCAGCTTTGTGTGTTGGGTTTGTCACCTGTTGGGTGAGTTTTAGGGTGGATAGAACGTCAAGCATGGTTTGGCACGTTTGGGAACGAGGGTTGATGTCTGTGTGGCGGTTGAAATCTCAGAGTATGATTATTGGTTTCTTCAGGCTGATGTTTGTTATGAAGAATTCTAGGAGGGGGGATAAGTCATTGTCCAGAAATTTGGGGGGGCAGTATACAATGCAAATTTGTAGGTTTTCTGAGTCGAAGATGGTTACTTCATATTGTTTCAGGAGTGTGTGTGGGATTGGCTTCATTGCAAACTGTTTTGTTTTATTTTATGATTAATAGTAATCCGCCTCCTCTGCGGGATTTTCGGGGAATTGAGAAAAGGTCGTAAGCTATGTTTAATTGGTTTGTGATTATATGATCTGTATTTTTGAACCAGGTTTCGGTTATGGCGAAGAAGTCGGGGGTTTTTTCTTGTATAATATCTGAAATTAGCATGAATTTTTTGGTTAGTGATTGAGCGTTTATGAGGAAGAATGTGAGGAAGATCATGTGTTTTAATGATTTGTTGAGGAGGATATTGATCAGATGTCGGTGTCTATCATGAGGGAACGAGTTAGGTGTTATGGCCATCTTTGTTTGGAATTTGAGTTAGAGGTTAATTTCCTTCGTATCTCTGATTTGGGGAGTTATTTTGTGAGTGTGGATTGGTTGGGGAGATGGTACGTCTGGTGTAATGGGGTGGATGGTGTAATATTTCTGAGAGAGTTGTGTTGGATTTAATTCATTTAGTTCAGATTTCTTGATTTTGTTTCAAGGGGACGCGCTAAGGAACTCGCCAAGGGGCATGCCCCTTTGTCGTGCTCCTTAGGCGTGTGACGCAGGCGCGCGGCTCCAGAGGTGCGCTCCCTTTCCTTTTATCGTGGTCCCTCGCTTTCTAGGTGCCGCCGTCGATGGGTGGGTTCCACTGTAGTTGGGCCTTCCTCCAGCTGGCCGGGGGCTGGGTCGTAAGTGCGGCCTGGCGTGGAGGTGAGTCGGATCGGGCCTGCCATGGACATGGGTCCAGTCGGCGGGGGTCAGGCTCTCGGTCGCGTCAGAGAGAGCGGGTCGCGTCTTAGCCTACCATGGGGGTGGCTGGATCGGGGTGGGCAAGGCGCGCTCCCTTTCCTTTTATTGTGGTCCCTCGTCGCTGCCTAGAGAGTGTTGATGGGTGGGATCCACTGCAACTGGGCCTTCCTCCGGCTGGCCGGGGGCTGGGTCGTAAGTGCGGCCTGGCGTGGAGGTGAGTCGGACGGGCCTGCCATGGAGGTGGGTCCGGTCAGCGGGGTCGGGCTCTCGATTGCGTTGGGGAGTGCGGGTCGCGTCTTGGCCTACTGTGGGGGTGGCGGGACATTGAACAGAATCGGTGAGATGTACGATACCTCTGGCACCCCACAACCCACCTCCACAGCAACAGAATAGCTCGGCGTCAGCTCAGAGGCTCAACCTTAAAAAATTCTTGCGAACTCCTTTCTTCTTTGATGGGTAGGAAGCGAAAGCCGAGGGGGGAGCCTTACCCTGCGGCCCCCCAATGACGGGCCTATGGACGCTCACGTCTTGCGGGGAGAACGAACGGGAGCTCAGCCGCTGGAGAGTGGGGGAGGGGAAGAAGAGCTCCCCTCTCTCCCTGGCTCACTATCTCCTTTCAGTCCCGCTGAGGGAACTCCACCTGGGAACCCTGCTGTAGGGAGGAGCACTACCGGACAGGCAGGAGCGATGCCGGACCAAAGTGTTGGGGCACCGAGCCTGGTAGGGACCTCCAGAGTTGCAAGCCCTACAGGAAGCCCGGTTACATCGGGGCAGCCAAGTGAACGTGGAAGCAATCTGAACGGAGAATCCAGAATTCAGTCGGAAAACATCAGATTTTGACTGTGGTAAGACCTGCTATTTTTTCCTTGGAGACTATTTGGGAAACAATTGTGGAAATGAAGACTTCTATATTAACTGTAATGCAACCAAATGTGTGCTAACGTAAAGCAATTAGAAGAAAAAGGTTGAGGTCTTGTCTCAAACCTATTCAAATTTGGAACAACAAATAATGGCAAATAGAGATCAAATAAAAGAGCTCCAACAGGTGCAAGCCTTAATGTTAAAAGAGAAGAAGATAGCAGCTATTAAAATAGAGAATTTGGAGAATCAAATGAAAAACCATAACCTGAGGTTTGTAAATTTCCCACAAATACCACTGCGTTCTCCAAGAGAGACTTTTAAGATATACCTACGGGAAGTTTTGCAAATAGAGGAGACAGCAATACCACCTCTTTCAAAGATATTTTATTTGCCAAGAACTGGAAATTTTAGGGGGCAGGGAGAGATCCCTACTTCAGAAACCCAGAGAAGATATTCTCCTTTGGATATTTCGGCAATTCTTGAGACATCAGACTCTGATCAAGCAATTCCTGCGACTTTAATAATAACATTAGCGCTGGAACCTAATAAAGGGTGGCTTCTTAAGATGTGCATAAGGCATAGAAATGTAGTATTGGTTGCAGGATTAGAGTTTTCCCTGATGTCTCTAAGGACACTCAAAAGGAGGAAATCTTTCCTTCTTATGAAACCGCAAGTGTTGTCAATTGGTGGAGCTTTTTCCCTAAAATTTCCATGTAAATGCTTAGTCAAATATGCGAGTAATACATAAATATTTTTTGAGCCTCCCCAACTGCCCCAATTTCTGATTGGGAAAACACCCACTGTGTCTGGAGAACCCGGCATTATTTCTTCCAGTCCCTCTTAAGTAAAATGTTCTCCCATAGATACCGTGCATATTTGTTGATGTTAAATTTGTTTCTTTTTGAGGTTGTGTAATTCCTTCCCCCCATTCAGTGGATTTAATATTAAGGGAATATGTTAATAATAATACCTCAAATGTTTTTTTTCCTGTGAATGTTTATTTTGAGATTATTCTCTATATTTTCATTACAAGATGTTTATCTTGTTTAATTATGTTAAAAATCAATAAATAATAGAGCAGCCTTCTAATGGCATGCAAGTGACCCACATGTAAAAAAAAAATAAAAAAATAAAGCACACTAGAAGTAATTTAAAAAAAAAAAAATAATAATGTGCTTTTTTTTTTTTTTTTTTTACTTGAAGGCTATTTGCATGCCAACCCTGCATTAAAGGGGAAAGAAAAAAAAAAAAAGATTCCATTTCCAATCCAGCATGTTGTATCCCCTCCCAGAGATCTGCCCAGTGGGCAAGGCAGGCTAGGTCCGGATCAGCGTATCCTTTTTCTACTAACCTTTAAATGCTTGTTGTCCAGGGGATTCTGACCTTCACACCAGCCCCTGCTGCTGCCACCAATGCAAAACTCCTTCCCTCCCCAGGGGACCCCTGCTGGGAACCTTTTCTCTGCAGGGCTCTCCCCGATTGGACCTTTTCACTGACACATGACAGTAAAAGGACCAATCCCTTTTGGGACAGCCTGCTGAAAGGGGATTGGTCCGTTCACTGACATGTGACAGTGGAGAGACAAATCTGCAGTAAGCAGAGTGAATAAATGAATATTAATTGCCCAACATTTAATATTAATTTATTCACTCCTTTGCTTACTGCCAAAAAGGGCCAAATCGGGAATAGCCCTGCTGAGAGGAGGTTCTCTCACAGAGGTCCCCATGGGGAGGGAAGGGTTTTGCAGGCCCGGGAAGGTGGTGTGAAAGTTGGAACCCCCAGATGAGCATTTAAAAGGTTACTGGAGAAAGGATCCTCTGACCTGGAACGCCATGCCCGCTGGAATGGACCTTGGGAAGGGGGTTCAGGAAGGAAGAGGACTTGTCTGGCTCACTCAGGAAGTTTAACGCCTGCGCCAGATTTCACACTGTAGTAGAAGACGTGCTAGGCAGCTTTCCTGCTAAATTAGCACCTCCTTGAATTGCAGGGTAATAGCTAATTAGGCTATTACCTTGCAATTTGCATGCACCCATGTTAAGCTTGCCATTGTTTTTTTTGAGTGTTGGGTTTTGTTTTTTTTAAGCGCTAAAGCCCTTTTTACATTTTAGAGCAACGTTAGCACCAAAAAAACCCAGGATAAAACCAGAGTAAAAACCCACTGTAGGTTTACCCCTGCTTACTGCATTGGTCTAAGAGTGTTCTGCTTAGGTACTACCAACTCAGGAGCTCACATGGAAGAGTAGCCTAGTGATTAGAGCAATGGGCTATAAACCAGGGAAACCAGGCTTCAAATCCTGCAGCCACTCCTTGTGACCTCAGGCAAGTCACTTTACCCTCCATTGCCTCAGGTACAAACAGACTAAGCTCTCTGGGAATAGGGAAATACCTACAGTACCTGAATGTTATCTGCTTTGAAGTGCCAAAAAGCAGAATACAAATTAAAAAAAACAATACTTTGCAAAATTCCTGAGCTGAAGATACTCCGGCTGCAGCATACCTTTTAGCAAATTGCCAAATTTTAACATACTAGCCACAAAAAGCAAACTATACGATATCAGGTATTAAAACAAAACAAAAAACAAAAGACTGCATTCAGCCAGCCTGATGGCGCACATGGCAAGTATTGTGCACAGCCACGTGGAAGGTCCCTGGTTTGATAGCAGAGTTAGAGTTATCATTATCTATTAGACACCTTCCCATCTACACGCCTAAGGTGACTTACAGCACATTTCACAAATAAAATAGGTCTTCAGCTCCTTGGATTAGCTGAGGTGGAGGATTTTTATTTATTTTATTTAACATTTTTATAGACAGACGTTCATTTGGAACATCACATCAGTTTCCAGATAACAAATAATGAGCAGCGTAACAGAGCTTTACAAAAAACAGTTTCAACTGGGGGATGCTACGGAGGCAACACCTGGTGCCAGATTCAAGGCCCAGAAGGAGCCCGGCCCAAGACTGTCACTTCAATGATCAGACTGGGTATGTTGGTCAGCAGAGGAATAAGAGGAAAAATCCCTGGGTGTTTGCATATGAAGGCTCATGGTGCCAGATCCCAGCCCCAGTTGCAAATGAGCTGGAAGTATAAAGGAGCAGAAGGAAATTGCTAGGTTAAAAAAGGGTTGCATTTAAGACGCTTTTATCAATTAGTCAAATGACAAATTATATTAGTACATTTCATGAAAGAAAAAAATGCATGGGTTTTTGGTCTGTGGCACCTCAAGCAGGCACTACCAGACAGACGGCAGCATAACCAACCTCCAGGGACTGCAGACTGCCACCAAGGGGCCTCAGCAGGGCTGAAGACTGAGGCCTGTGGATGTTCTACAACACCTGCCCTGCCACCTCGCCTCCAGCTCCTATCTGTGCTGCCTGCTGTGGCAGACTGCTGGGTGCCAGCGGCCATATGGGGGGCAATAAAGTGTGAGGAAGAGAAAGGATAGAGCCTGGGGAATAAAATAGATAGGGTGCAAGAGCTTATGAGTCGAGGAGGAGGAGGAAGAGAAGAGGGTGGGTGAAAATTCAGGAGGAAGAGTCTGGAAATTGCAGACAAGTAACGAGGAGCTGTGACAAGGAATCTGTACTCCTGCCCTGTTGGCAGTGTTTTCACTGGATGTGGGGCAAGCAAACCAGGGCAACCACACTGGACCCTACACCACCATAACTTACTGCTATGCATCAAAAATCTCTTCCATCTCCCACCAGGCCATGCCATTGGCACAATCCCTTCCCACAAACAGGTATCTGAGAATAGCGCTTCTTACTGCCGTCTGCCACTTTCTATGCCAGCTTTAATCTGACTTTTGAACTGTGCAGGGCCTCATGGACGCCTGCCCTGGGCGGTTCAAACTTCAGATAAAAGGCCAGCAGAGGTGGTGGCAAGACACAGGAGGAAAGTGTTGCTCTCCAGACTCCTGCTGCTGCAGAGGGGGTAGGGGAAATGACTGGGCAGACCAGGAGGAAGAGATGATTGTGCCAGGGTCTGGAATGGGAAGAGAATGGGGAAGGGCTCCCTTACACAGGCAGACTAGAGTCAGCGCTGCCTGTCAGCTCTGGAAAATTACTTATAAAACATGCTCTTAAACTGCCATGCAACCCTAAAATAGTCTATCATAGATAAAGGCTCCCCTTTTGATGTACTTTCCTTAACTAGTTTATATTGATAGTCCTGGGGGGGGATGCCCTCACATCTTCCACCAGAACTGAAGGTCCCAGGACTTACCAGGCCAATAAAGACAGAAAATGCCTTACTCTGAAGGTCATTATTAATGGTTAGAAACCTTCCACAAGAGGATACAAATTTCAATAGGAGCTAAAAATAAAAATGTATCACTGTAATTTTCTAACCGGTTTTAGAAGTATCCTGTTGAGCAATGCTTTTAACTGCTGAGGTCATTAGCAAATTGATAATGGGTTTCTGAAGTAAAGAGAATGCAGAGCGTCAGCCAATCAAAACACGGGATTCTCCTCCCAGCATTCTTGGCGGTCTCCTAAGGTTTATTATGAGAGCATAATAGCTTACAATAAAGTTCTGGAAGCAGGCAAGAAGCACTCAGCAAGAGGACAGATACTGAGAAGCTGTGCGTTTTGCTAAATGGCGATGCTTAATACTACTTGGATTCCCAAAATACTAGTATATAGTGCCTTGTAAAAGTCTTCACCCTCTTGTACCTTTTTCACATTCTGCGGTCTAATATATACAAATTAAAATGCATTAAAAAAGAGTTTCATTGATCCACACAACATATTCTCTACACTTACCACTACAGAAATATTCCAAAAGTAATCACTGTAAGAATTAAAAAAAAAAAAAAAGTCATGAATGTGTAAGTCTTCACACCCCTTGACTTAATATTTGGTGAAAGCCCTTTTGCAGCAATAAACCACAGCAACAGCATAGTGGGAAGGTGCGGATTTTGTCGATTCTTTTTGGCAAAAGAGCTCAAGCTCTTTCAAACTGGCTAGGGACCAGAAAGCTTTCTCCCACAAGTGCTCAATGTCCCCTAAGTGTATCTTTACGAACATTAAGCGGCACATCACATGGCTTTCAATCAGCCGTGGCTTCCTTTTTGCTACGTTTGTGGAACAATCTTGAAATTCTTGAACAGTTGACGTTTTCCCCAGCCTCAGCCTGAGACCCCTGTACTTCTTTTAAAGTATTTTCAGGTCTCACTGTGACCTTCTGCAGCAGTTTCCTTTACCCACGGCTATGGACTTTGGAGAGACACATACATGACCGTGGCAGTCTAGGTGGTGCCATTGTAAAGTAGAAACAAACAGTGCATCAAGGGATATTCAGACACTGAAATTTTCTCATAGCCGACCCCCAAACTGTACCTTTGAATACTATGATCCCAGAGTTCTTTTGGCACCTCCTTGTTCGGCATATTTTGGTCTCTGCTTCCAATTCACTTCACACAATTAACAGCTGGATTTTTCTTCCAGGCGTATTTTAATCAGCTCAACTACTGGTACTGACATATTATGGGTTAAGGTAGTTTTTGGAACCAGAGCTAATTTGAGTTTGCTGTAACTTAGGGTGCGAAAACTTATGCCATCAAGACTTTGTGTTTTTATATTCTTAATTGCTTTCAGAATATTTCTATTGTTCTTTCACAATGGAAGTGTAAAGTATATTATGTACAGCAGTAAAACTATTTTAATGCACTTTGATTTGTATTTGGACAGCAGAATGTGAAAAATATACAAGGGTGTGAAAGCTTTAACAAGGCCCCGTACATTTGAAGGTCTCTACTCAAATCTCACCCTTCCACCCCAAGTTCAATTCAAAAGAACAGGCAGAGGGACCAGGAAGCACATTTCAAAAATAAAAGCTGATTTATTCGACCAGTCCTTGTGCAACGCTCCCACTTTTCAATCCTTGTTTGCCTACGAACCACTACAAGGAGAGGGGCAGAACAGTAAAACTAGATTATCAGCAGAAAATAAAACCAATCACAGCTACTCACAAATTAAACTTGATTTTTATAGACTGGAGGCTGGCCACCTTTTATTAGGCCAACGTAAGAGTTATGAAAGCTGAGTTTATATCATGAGCTTTCAAGACCAGAGGTCCCCTTCTTCAAAAGACTTCCAGCAGTAATAACTAAGCCTTGGGTTCCACCTCTTAGGGAGGTTTTATACTGGTTGCAGATCTATTTATTTATTTATACATTTTTATAGACCATCATTCCACCATCACAATGGTTTACACGACTGAATAGTTAAAAATACAGTAAAATAAAAACAAATATAATAAAATACAATAATAAGCAAGTATAAAAGGACACAGATGGAGGAAACAGTGCAACTCTCCGGTTAGTGTAACTGGGTTTAAAAAACGTTTGGATAAGTTCCTTGATGAAAAATCCATAAACTGCTATTAATTAATAAGCAATAGTAGCTTGAGATTTATTTAAGGTTTGGGTACTTGCCAGGTACTTGTAGCCTGGATTGGTCACTGTTGGAAACAGGATGCTGGGCTTGATAGATCTTTGGTCTGACCCAGTATGACATGTTCTTATGTAAATTTAAAAAAAAAAATCTTCCCAAATTCTGCATAGAACTAAGCAGGTCATTCACTGACTAAAGGGTTGGGAACAATAAAACCTCACTCTTTCAGATGATCACATCAGAAGAAATTTGGAGGTAGCCAGGGCTTTGCTCCAGGTTAAAAAAAAAACGCTGCTCCAGGTTTGCCCCAAAGCAAATTTTTCACTGCAGCAAAAATAAAATAGCAAATTTCACCTCTTCCCCAAAAAACAAACATTTCACTGAACTGTTCTCTTTATGTTCTAATACCCAAAAGTAACCTAAAAGTAGCAGGTTACCCAGTTATGGGAAAGAAAGAGAACCCATCCTGTTACACTGGTTACACAAAAAGAAGTAATGAGTTACAAATAACTGTAACCCCGTGGCAGTCTGGAGCAATATCCTAAGACCTCAAGAGCTATGGAGCCAAGATGGCCAAGCAGAGGCCAATCAGCATGAGCCGAGCAGTGCTTAGCTAAATTCGGACCCAGCATCTGAAGGGCATATCACAGGATTTGTCAGGTATCATGTCATCCTCCATCTCAAGGTCATTGTTGAGGGAATAATCATTAAATTATTTATTTAGGAAGTTTTATATACCGACAATACACTCGGAGTATCACATCGGTTTACAAATAACATGAACTTGGCATATTAAATGTTTGATCTCCCATCAGATAATTTTATAATATTGCTTAGCTCAATTCAGAAAAGGTGTATGTAATAAAATGGAGTTAGCGTTAAAAAAAAGTTTATTATTCTAAATATCAAAAAGTAGTCTTTTTTTTTTTTTTTTTTTAAATGCTCTTCAGAAAACTCTTGTATACCTATCAGAGCTCACATTAAGAAAAGTGCATTTCTGAAAAGGAGAACGGCACTTACTGAGAAACACTAGCAGAAAAGAGAACAGAACGAGCTACTGAAGCGAGTGTGAAAGACACGCATTCCTTAACCCCATGCAAAAGGTTTGTCAAACACTGACTCTGTATCTTTGGCAACTAAAAAAAAAAAATGAGTCTGACCTGTCAGGAAAGCAAATCTGTCCAAGTCAGGGAAAATCTAACCCCTGACATCACAGGAGAACTAAGATTTAGCACATAGTGTAATTTCCACTGCTCTTGATATAAATATATATACATATAATCGATGTTGCATCATGTAGGAAATCCTGCAATACAGTGGAAACAAGGCCTGAGCAGCACATACTTAAAGCGTTATGAAAGGCTCAAGTTCCTATGAGAAATACGTGCAAGGATAGCAGCCTGGATGTGCACAAAATACTTACAACTACCAAACAAGACAAAGTGTTGTACACAAAGGAAGAGATACGAGCTACATTTAACTTTTGGCCTATTCGTGGTTTATCACACGGCAGACACAAGTTGGGAGGCGTGGCCTAGTGGCCAAAGCAGCAGGCTGAGAGCCATGAAAGCCACAGGTCACACTCCACTTTCTCCTGCCGCTACGCCCAGTGGCCTTGGGCAAGTCACTTCATGCTCCATTTGCAAACTTAAATCGTAGGACCTCTGGGGTAGAGAAATATCTGCTGTACCTGAACGGAACTCATCTTGAGCTCACATGTGGGAAGTGAATAATTAAATCCAAATCCAAGTTTGCTATTCATGGGGGAGAAAATAAGTTCAAATGTGTCTTATCTTCATACCCAGATATTATTTCTAAAATCCTCTAACACTACTAAAGCGATATTTACATTCATGATATTTAAAAAAAAAGAAAAAAGCTACAGCACAGCAGGGCTCCAAAAATAAAGGTTGCCAATGGCAACCAAAACCATGGGGCGGGCAAGGAGGAAGATGGCATGCACTGTTTCTGGAGCGGTCCTGCCGCCTTCTCAACGCCAGCCGGACTGGCACGGAGGCAGCAGGTGCACGCGCTCGCGCTCCTAAAAAGCCCTCGCATTGCACTCCGAGGAAGGTGGAGGCACCGTGGGAGAATGCCTGAGGCTTGGAGGGAGGGAGAGCGGACACAACAAAACAAAGAGCTACTGAGAAGGAGAAGGGAAGCCGAAGGGCTGCAGTTTGTTTAAAATAAATAAATAAATAAAATGAAGATGTGAGGTTGAGAATCAGAAGCAAGAAGGTAGAGGATTTAAATGCCCTTGAAATCCAGAGAGGGGGTCACAAGAGTGAGCTAGGGGGAAGCAGAGAGTTAGGAGAGAAGGAGACGGGGCTAGAAACCAAGAGGGAAAGTGTGCGAGATGAAGAGATCCAGGTGAAATGAAAGGATGTGAAGAGGTGTTAGAGAGCAGAAAGACAGAGGTGGAGAAGAGAAAATAAATAGTGAAATAAGAAAGAATTGTTGGCAAGAGGGGCAGAGGAGAAAGAAAGATGGAGAAAGGCGACACAAGGTAAGGTAACACAGGACGGCAGCTAAGAGGAAGATGACCCTTGCTTAGAGGCCCAGGACCCTGCATGGGCTTTGGCCAGAGTATATCTGAGCATGCTCTGGGAGTCGGAGGAGGAGCAGGGGGACCAACCTCCAGCTTCATCTTACCACTCCCAGGAAGGCTCATTCAGAAACACCAAGAACCTCCCTCCAAGAGGAGTTTTTCCTCAAATAACTCCTCCATATGAGAGCAACAGATTGGGCTCCCAACTGAGGTGGGGGGAAGAAACAGAATAACCCAAGCAGAGAGCTGGGACAAAGAGGAATTTTTGTTTTCACTAAAATGGCGTGTCAGCTCATGGGGATAGACTCAGCAAAACCCGGCGAGCAAGGAAAGACTGTTATAGTCTAATCTAAGGAGGGTCCCCTTGGATGTGGAAGTTACTAGCTCTACTGCTCTGTACGCATTTCCAAAACTTTGCTCACTGACTGCTTCCTCTAAACTTCAGCTTCTATATACATTTTCTGTATAAATAAAGTCAGCACAGTTGGTCTGAAGCTATCCCCTAGCCCAGTGGTTCTCAACCTTTTTTCTGTCGGACACACCTGACAGATGGTTCTCACATGCATGACACACTGACCCATGATCGTGATGGGGCTAGATGTAAAAGTACAGTTTGCATCCACGGGAACCCCCCTGACCCACAATAATGGATGTAAAGCAGAATTATGACATTCCCCATACAACTCACCCTACAAAAAAAGATGTACTGGTGTCATCTCAGTAACAGCAACTCAAACTCTTTCTACTTCCGGCTCATAGCCCTACTTATGAAAAGACAGCATTTTACCACCAATGCATGTCCTCTTGAGAAAACACAACAAATAAGACCGATACAAACGCTTACATGCTAGTAAAATATCTCATCTCGGTAACAGACACAGAACCGACCTAACATACTCCCAGGATCTGTAGTAATGCACATAAACTAATCCGCACACAGTTACACCTGTATTATGGAATAAACTCAAACAGGAGCAACCCTATCTATGAAAAGGCAACACTACAAATATTAAATCAGGCCCTAAAAACCAATATACCTCTTATTAGGAAAACAGACCTAGCAAGCAGCTATAGATCCCCACACAGAAATAATTGTAAAACTATTCTAATAAATGTTACAAAACAGCTGATAAACAGAATAATATCCACAATTAAACTCTCATAAAATTATTAAACATTCTCCAAACACCAATAAAATATTTCAAAAAAGCAGACATCACATAATATTAAATAATTAAACTGGCAGTCAATCAGAAAAATAAACTTACAAAGCCACCTTTACTTACCCCCTCCAGCAGCTCTCCTACACCCCTTCCATGCAGGCCGTGGCACGCAAAAGAAGCAGCAGTAGAAGCTAAGCTCTATACTCATGGTCCTCTTCCTTAGTGCCCATGTCCCTCACACACACCATACCAGTCATGCCCCCATGACCAGTTTCTGTCTCTCACACACCAACCATCTTCCTCTTAGAGGAAGTCTTTGACACACACACCAGTCACCTTCCTGAACAGTTTCTCTCATGCCATACACACACACACAGGCTTCCCACTCCTGTGTTCTACTTACATATATGGGCTTCTCATTCTCATAATCACTTTCTCTGTCACACACACACACACACACACACTCCAGTCTCTCACTCCCATGCTTGTTCTCTCCACATGCACAGGCTTCTCATTCCCATTATCACTTTCTTTCTCTCACACACACACACACACCAATCACCTGATCCCTCTCATGCATACACACACACACAGGCTTCCCACTCCCATGTTCTCTTTCAGATATACAGGCTTCTCACTCCCATGCTGTGTCTCACACACACACACACCCAGGTTTCTCACTCCCATGCTCACTCTTCACATGCACAGGCTTCTCATTCCCATAATCACTTTCTTTCTTTCTCTCTCTCTCTCTCTCTCTCTCTCACTCACACACACACACCAGTCACCTGGATCTCTCTCATGCATACACACACACACACAGGCTTCCACTCCCATGTTCTCTTTCAGATATACAGGCTTCTCCCTCCCATGCTGTGTCTCACACACACACACCCAGGTTTCTCACTCCCATGCTCACTCTCTTCACATGCATAGGCTTCTCATTCCCATAATCATTCTCTCTGTTACACACACACACCAGTCTCTCTCTCATTTCCATGCTCGCTCTCCACGTGCATAGGCTTCTCATTCCCATAATCACTTTCTTTCTCTCTCTCTCTCTCACTCACACACACACACCCCAGTCACCTGGATCTCTCTCATGCATACACACACACACACAGGCTTCCCACTCCCATGTTCTCTTTCAGATATACAGGCTTCTCCCTCCCATGCTGTGTCTCACACACACACCCAGGTTTCTCACTCTCTTCACATGCATAGGTTTCTCATTCCCATAATCATTCTCTCTGTTACACACATACACCAGTCTCTCTCTCATTTCCATGCTCGCTCTCCACGTGCATAGGCTTCTCATTCCCTGAATCACATTCTCTCTCTCACATTCACACACACCAGTCTCTTTCTCTCACACACACCGTCACCTTACCAACCAGTTTCTCTCTCTCATGCATGCACGCACACCACACACAACACCACACACCACACACACCACACACACACAGGCTTCCCACTCCCATGCTCTCTCTCACATAATCAGGCTTCTCACCCCATGCTTTCTTTCACACACACACACCCTCAACACCAGGCTTCTTACGCCCATGCTTTCTCACATACCCAGATTTCTCACGTCCATGCTTTTTCTCTCTCACACACACAGTCACCTCCCTGACTAATGTATCACACTCTCACATACACATCAGTCATCTCCCTGAGCAGTCACTTTCATTGTCTCTCACATATACACACACACATCAGTTCTCTGACCAGTTTCTCTCAATCACACACAGGTTGGCTGGCTGCTTCTCTCTCTCTCACTCACTTCCTCTTCCCCCCCTCCCCCCCAAGCACAAATGGTAGCTGCAGCAGCCTCCTCCTCCCAGCACCCGCAGGCCAATAAAGAAGAATCCCATCGGCCGAAGGAGGCTCATGCTGCTGTCTCCTTTCCCGATTACCAGCTGCTTCGATTGCTCGGGGGGGCCGATGCTGCTGCCGCTGCTATTTTTCCACGTGGCATGGCTCTTTCTCCTTCCCGCGCACTGCGTATCACTTCCTGTTCCGGGTCACAGGGGGGCGGCGCGAGAAGAAGAAAAGGCCAGCCGGAGGTGCCACACTGCTTCTTCTAGCACCGCTGCCGTTCCCACTGGGCTTGAACGTACTGATAGCCCCGTGGCAACGGCAGCAGGGAAGGAAGAGCAGCGGGAGAGACGGGAGCACGCACACACACCGGTTGAGAAGCGCTGCCCTAGCCGATCCAGGAGTTGCACACGGCTCATCCTCCGCTGTTGGTGACGTTCCACCCCACGGTCCACTGTGCCACCTGACTATCCCAAGACTGACCAGAAAGTTCCCCTGAAAATCCGGATACGGTTATGACGAAGAACAACCCCTGGACAACAAAGGCAGAGAAACTTTTAGATTTTTGGAAATTAATGGGATATGTAGCACTTTGGGGTATTAAAATATTCAATTTTCCATACAAATTTTAATTGTTTAAAATTATGGATAATAACTGACAAGTGCCTTGTTTCACAACTTAAATGAGACATTCTTTACAAGCTATTTTAGCTGGCAAATAGAAATTCCTTCTGGCTACCAAACTGAAATTTCTGGAAAAATTCTCAAAAATTACCCTTTATAAATCTTAAGAAGTGTTCAGATGCAGAGATTAGGAAAAACATGCTTGTATTATATAAACACTACATGCATAAAATGTTTTCTTCAGAGTGCTCACCCGATAGTGTTGCCCATAAATACTGCATTTTTTTTTTAATAACATATTTGAAGCATTTTATAAAACTGCAGCTTCTCTACAATTCCAAGACCACTGCAATGGCAGACTTGTGAGTAGGACATTCTAATTCTATTAACCTTCATGGCTTGTTCTAGCACAATTAGGCACATTTTTTTGTAAAGACAAAATTACAAGCCAAATCCACAAAAATTTAGTTCCTGGATTGACAGAGTAAAAGAACCACACAAGCTGAGCAGTGCCCAAAGAGATCCTGTATGTGCAGTTTAATAAACGGAAAAATAAAAAAAGCTAAAAATGAATTGCCCCACACCATAAATTCAAGGGAATGCACAAACACAAGTAACTGTGCCGTGACTGTGCTCCCTCGTGCACAGAATGGGATCTTGTGTTCATTACTGGATCATGCGAATGCTGCCACATTTGGCCTTTTGCTGCCGAGGCCAGATTTGTGACCCCCTACCATGCCTTTGCACGAGTTAACACTGTCGTTGATCAAAACCAGGACTTCCCCTAAAAATTGAAACAACCAAGATGATGCCACCTTGTCCTACGCACTCAGATTAAGATTTCAAAGTATTGTTCACAAGGATTCCATCACCTTTTTCCTGGGTGGGGATTCCTTGCACAGAACCAAGCATTGTGTACATGAAGTTGGGATTATTTATCCCTAGGTGCAATTAAGTCGCAGTTTTCCACCTTAAAATTTCATCTACCATTCAAATGCCCACTTGCTATCAGCATTAACAGATTGTGATCACCTTGTAAGGTTGGTCAATACAATACACAGCATAAAGCTGTATCTCAAAGCATATGAGCAAAATCTTTGTGACTGTGTTCTACAAGTACTGCTAGGTCTAACTTTTAAGAGGATTATGACAGAGTCAAAACAAACTGGATCTCTTTACATATTAAAAAAGAAATAAAATGGAGAAATTACCTGATAATTTCGTTTTCCTTAGTGTAGCAGATGGACTGAGGACCAATGGTGTCGCCAATGATAGCAGTTGGAGACGGATCAGATTTCAATCTGACGTCAGCCCTAGTACATATACCCCTGCACGAAGTGCAGCTCTTCAGTATTCTCCTCGAAAAGCAGTGTGGATATGTGTGTGACTGATTAATTTGAATAACTTGATTAACTTTATAACTTGGTTAACTTGATTAATTTGAACTGATTGAATTGGCTATAGCTGGAGACCACCAGTGCCCTCAAACAAGAAACGTCGACACCCGGTAGGATGGGTGTCCTAGATGAAGGAAAGCATAGCTTACCCTTGAATCCCTCGCTCCCGGGGATGTCCCCCGAGAATTCCAAGAGTAACGGCAGCCATGGGTGGAATGCTGAGTCCATCTGTCTACACTAAGGAAAACGAAATTATCAGGTAAGTAATTTCTCCATTTCCTAGCGTGTAGCAGATGGACTCAGGACCAATGGGATGTATAAAAGCTACTCCCGAACCGGGTGGGAGGCTGCCCGTGACCCACTTAGTACTGCCCTTGCAAATGCTGTGTCCTCCTGAGCCTGAACATCCAGGTGGTAAAACCTAGAGAAGGTGTGGATGGAGAACCATGTTGCCGCCCTGCAGATCTCGGCAGGTGACAGCATCTTGGTTTCCGCCCAGGACACTGCCTGGGCTCTAGTAGAATGGGCCTTGATTGTAAAGGTGGTGGCTTGCCTGCTTCTACGTAGGCCACATTGATGACTTCTTTGATCCAGTAGGGCTATGGGCTGCTCGCGAGGCTGCTTCCCCCTGCTTCTTCCCACTGTGAAGGACGAATAGATGGTCCGTCTTTCGTACGGATTCTGACCTTTCCAGGTATCGGACTAGGAGCCTGCAGACGTTGAGATGTCGTAGACGTCGAGCCTCTTCCGAATTCTTATGCTCATCTGGTGATGGTAGCGAGATGGTTTGGTTGAGATAGAAGTGAGACACCACTTTGGGGAGGAACGACGGAACTGTGCGTAACTGGAGGTTCCCGGGGTGAGTCTGAGGAACGGCTCCTGGCAGGACAGTGCTTGTAGCTCGGATATACGACGAGCTGAACAGACTGCCAGCGGGAAGGCTGTCTTCAATGTTAATAGTCGGAGAGACAGGCCGCGGAGAGGTCTGAAGGAGGTTCCTGCTAGGAAATCTAGGACCAGGTTGAGGTTCCAAAGAGGCACCGGCCACTTTAGGGGTGGTCGGATGTGCTTGACTCCTTTCAGGAAGCAGGAGACATCCAGGTGAGAGGCTATGCTGCTGCTCTCGCTCTTGGTTCCGTAGCATGACAAGGCCGCCACCTGTACCTTGATGGAGTTGAGGGACAATCCCTTCTGTAGTCCGTTCTGTAGGAATTCCAAAATCGCAGGAATTTTGACTGAGTGTGGTATGATGTCATAGTGCTCACACCAGGATTCGAATACTCTCCAAATCCTTATGTATGTTAGGGATGTGGAGAACTTGCGTGCTGAGAGTAGGGTGTCAATTACTGCCCCCGAATATCCTCTCCTCCTTAGGCGAGTCCTCTCAATGGCCAGATCATAAGAGAATAGAGCTGGATCCTCGTGGAGGATCAGTCCCTGTTGGAGCAGGTCTCTGTGTGGAGGTAGCGGCAGGGGGTTCCCTGCCAGCAGTCTTCACATGTCTGCATACCATGGTCTTCTTGGCCAGTCCGAGGCCACTGGAAGTACTGGCCCTCTGTGATGTTCTATCTTGTGGATGATCGCTCCCAATAGGGGCCATGGAGGGAAGGCATATAACAGAGTCTCCTGTGGCCAGGTCTGTACCAGGGCATTGATTCCCTGGGACTGGGGTTCCCGCCTGCGGCTGAAGAAACTGGGTACCTGGGCGTTAGACCAGCTTGCCAGGAGGTCCATGGTTGGTGTTCTCCAACGGTTTACTATCAATTGGAATGCTGTGGTTGACAGTTTCCATTCTCCTGGATCTAGACTCTCTCTGCTGAGACAGTCCGCTGCGACATTGTCTTTCCCGGCAATGTGGATGACCAAGATCTCTTGAAGATTCACTTCCACCCATGACATTAGGGGGTCTATTTCCAGAGACGCATGTTGGCTTCTGGTTCCTCCCTGACGGTTGATGTAGGCCACTGTTGTGGCATTGTCTGACATTACTCTGACCGCACCTTAGGCAGGCTAGTCTGACTGCCCGGGCTTCTAGGCGATTGATATTCCATCCCAACTCTTCTTTGTTCCATTGCCCTTGGGCGGTTAGCTCCTGGCAGTGTGCTCCCCATCCTCATAGGCTGGCATCCATGGTGAGTAGGATCCAGGTTGGGGAGGATAGTCTCATTCCCTGGCTCAGATGGGCTTCTTGTAGCCACCATCGTAGTTGACCCCGAACTCTGTCCGTGAGCTGAAGCCGTACAGTGTAGTTCTGGGACAGTGGATTCCATCGTGATAGTAGTGAGCGTTGTAGGGTCTCATGTGAGCCCATGCCCATGGGACTACCTCCAGCGTGGATGCCATGAGGCCGAGAACTTGTAGGTAATCCCATGCTGTGGGGCGAGGTTCGCTCAACAGGGTTCGTAACTGGGTCATCAGTTTTGATCTCCTTGTCGGCGTCAGGATGACCTTGTCTTGTTTGGTGTCGAACCGGACTCCCAGGTATTCTAGAGATTGAGAAGGCTGCAGGCAGCTCTTGTTTGTGTTGACCACCCACCCGAGGCTCTCCAGTAGAGTTTTGACTCTGTTGGTTGCCTGGCGGCTTTCCTCTGGGGATTTCGCTCTGATCAGCCAATCGTCTAGATAAGGGTGCACGCAGAATCCTTCCTTCCTCAGTGTTGCTGCCACCACCACTATGATCTTGGTGAACGTCCGGGGTGCAATGGCTAACCCGAAAGGTAGTGCCCGGAACTGGTAGTGACGGTCCAGGATAGAGAAGCGTAGAAAACGCTGATGCTCTTGATGGGTCGGAATGTGTAGGAGGCTTCCGACAGATCCAGGGAGGTAAAGAATTCTCCCAGTTGTATCGCCCTTATTACTGAGCGTAGGGTTTCCATGCGGAAGCAGGGAATCTTCAGGTAACGGTTGACCGCCTTGAGGTCTACGATAGGTCTGAACGTTCCTTCCTTCTTGGGAACGATAAAAGATTGAATAATGGCCAGTATTTATTTGTTGTGGAGGCATCGGTGTTATAGCCTCTAAGGCTAGTAATCTGGTCAGTGTAGCTTCCACTGCCATTCTCTTGGAAGGGTCGTGGCAGGGGGATTCCACAAACTTGTCCGGAAGGAGGTGGTGGGAATCCAGGTAATATCCCTCTCGAATGATGGAGAGGACCCACTTGTCCGAAGTTATCTCAACCCATCTTTGGTAGAATAGGGCGCCAGTCTGCCCCCATGGCTTCTTCCTTTGGATGGGTCAGCTGATCTTCATTGTGGAGTGCGACTGGGGCCTGGGCCTGAGCTGGCTCCCCTTTTCTTGTGCTTGCTCCGAAAGGACTGGCTCCAGCCTGCGGGGCGGGCTGCTTGATATGAGCTTCTATATGGGTTGAAGCGCTCTGATCCTCTGCCCCTGGAGGTCCGGGGGAAGGATCGCTGGTTTCGCTTATTCCTGTCCTCCAGTAGCCGCGGCAGTGGGGACTCACCCCACTTGTTGGCTAGTTTCTCTAGTTCGCTTCCGAACGGGAGTATTCCCTTGAAAGGCATCCTTGTGAGTCTCATTTTGGAGGATGCGTTGGCTGACCAGTTTCAGAGCCAGATCTGTCTTCTGGCTGCCACAGCAGATTAGATTCCTCTAGCTGCTGTGCGTTCCAGATCCGAAGCGGCATCCGCGAGGAATGATACAGCTGGTTCCAGGGCTTCCCGAGGAGTGTTGTTCCTGGTCTGTGCTAAGCAGGCGCATGTGACCATGGCACAGCAGGCCGCGATCTGTAAAGACATAGTGGAGACGTCAAAGGACTGTTTGAGGATAGATTCCAGACGTCTGTCTTGAGCATCCTTGAATGCTGCTCCTCCCTAAACTGGGATAGTAGTGCGCTTCGAGACCGCGCAGACCATGGCATCCACTTTTGGACATGCCAGGAGATCTTTGGCGGCAGGGTCCAGAGGGTACATAGCTGCCAGAGCCGGCCCCCTTTGAACGTGGTTTATGGGGCCTCCCATTCCAGGTCAATTAGTTGCTGGACTGCTTGTAATAGTGGGAAATGGCGGAAGGTCTAACGAAGTCTCTCCAAAAGTGGGTTCTGCTTAGGTTCCCCCGAGGCACTTGTGCCCGGGATGGCAAGCTCTTTTAAGCTGTGCGTGACCAGGTCTGGAAGTTCGTCCTTGGTGAAGAAGCGTCTCATGGTTCGATGGGGTTCTGTCCCCGGAGGGAGTTCCCCTTCCTCCAGGGGTTCTGACTCCTCATCTGAGATGTCTGTGTCCCCGAAGGTGGGGCTTCTGGGCAATGGGATCACTTCCCTGGGCATAGAGGGTCCTGGCATGTTGAGGTCCTCTGGTGGTGCCTGTGACCGCATTGTAGGAGGCCCCGGTTGCATGTGGACGAAGGTATGCAAACCTTTGAAGAATTCCACCCAGGAGATAGAAGCTGGGTCTAGACTAGGGGGCGCCCCGCTGTGTGATGCTAGGTCCGGCGTACCGCTCGAGAGGCTGGGGTCCGGTACCGGCTGGGGAGGGCCATGAGTTGGGTCCCCTAGGGCCTCTTCGCACTGTATACACAGGGCCATGGCCTCCTCATGCTGTGCAGCTCTAATGTGGCATGCTGGGCAAAAGCCCTGAGCTTTGAGCTTATTTTCAGGTGGAGCCATGTTTTGTGCGCTCCGGTGTGCGTCGAAGATGCGTGTGTAGGTTTGGTGCGCGCTGTTGTGCACACGGGTCAAAGTTATGTGCCCAGCACAGTGAGCACATGGCTATGTGTTTCGCTTGTGCGCGCGATGTTGTGTGCACAAGGTATTTGTGCGCACAGCTCGCCTCTGTGCACACGGGTCGAGACGGCGGACAGGGCCAAAATGGTGACGGCGATCACGAGGGTCTAGCCCTGCTAGGGCCGATCAACCCGGTGGCACTGGTCCCAGCTGACGACGTGTGTGTCTCCTCGAGCTTCGGAGACCAGAGACTTTTAAATAGATTTCTACCTTACCTTGTCCCGGCGCTTCCCAGTTTCATTCCGGGCGGTCTCCGGCTGCGAGGGGGAGAAGGAAAATACCTTCACCGCCACACTCGAGGTTGCACCCACTGCCTCTCAGCCTCACCCGATGTCGGGGGCTAGGTCCCCACCGAGGTTCGGCCGCCGGACCGAGGCTCACCTCCGAGGGATCGCGGAAATCACCTCGGGAATCTCCACTGGGGGAGGGATCCAACGGGTGTCACCGCAGGAGAGCGGGGCTCATCTGTAGAGGTAAGATTTCTTCTTAATTTGGATTTCTTTGGTAAAATTTACTCTAACGCTATGCTAGCATGCATAGAGTCCCTAACTGCTATGGAGACGGAAAATACTGAAGAGCTGCACTTCCTGCAGGGGTATATGTACTAGGGCTGACATCAGATTGAAATCTGATCTGTCTCCAACTGCTATCAGGAGTACACTATACCCATTGGTCCTGAGTCCATCCGCTACACGCTAGGAAATTTACATTTTGATCATCTACCTAACATGTATAAAGTACTTCAGTTTACTACATAAAGGCAGAATACACTGAGGAACATTCATACAAACATAGATGATTTTGACAAACTTCACCCAAAAATTAAATAAATAAATAAATTTGGTTCTTGCATCTTTAAACTGTTAGCCAGCAGTTTGATGACCTGCTCTAAACAGGCACTATCTAAAGGCAATACCAACAAGGGTTTATTTAAAGTTAAAACAACTTGTAACAGCAAACAAGACAGTAGTCCCTTTTGTACTTTTCCCATTTGTGTAAAACACTGACACATCAAACCCAATAGCTCAAATATTTGGTGGTAGCACGATCAAAACACAACATTACTGAGAACCATCAACCTTCAAACAGATTCAAGCAGAAGTCACAATTAAGAGAAAGGACATTTGGACACAAATAATTGAGGGTTTCCGCTAAAAACACAAGGTGATGCCACGCTGAATAAATTACAAACTAACCACAACAACCAGCCCGTCGGCATTCCCAGAAATAGAACACCAATGCCCCCATATCGAATGGTGCTCTTTAAAACTTGAATACAAAATTCAACCTGAGCACTTACCTGAATGGAAGATAAGGGGGATTAGATCCAGATAAAAGGGCTCTATAGCTTTCTTCAGGGGTCTTCTTTAAGTAAATTACCTAGAGAGAAAAAGCATTTAGAAAACAATATTGAGTCCTGACATCAAGGAATTTAATGACCGATAATTAAAGAAGAAAATACAAGTCAAATATGATACACTAACACAACGATTCTCAACTGATGTGTCGCAACACACCAGTGTGTCGCGGCTCCCGGTGTCCCACTGCCCCGGTTGTACTTCCCTTCTCCTTTTTTCCAGCCCACGCAGCCAATGGGAAGCCTCCTTTCTTCCTGCCCCCGCGGGCCAATGGGAAGCCTCCTTCATTCTTCCTGCCCCTGCGCAAGCCAATCAGAAGCCTCCTCCCTTCTACCTTCCCCGTGGCGGCGAAGAGGAAACCCAATCCCGACCAGGCAAGGCTGCCACGGGAGCCCATCCCCGTGGAGGCAAAAAAAGAAGGCCCACCAGAGTAAAGCCGCGGCAGAACTGGAGCCCATCCCTGCAGTGAAGGAAGAAGAAGTTTGGCAGTGAGAGCTGGTGTGTGTGGGTGCAAATGGGTGCCTGGGTGAGAGCTGGTGTGTGCACGACCGGTCAAGAAGATGACTGGTGTGTGTGTGAGAGAGAGACTGAGACTGGTCGTGGTGTGTGGGTGCTAAGGAAGAGGACTGTGAGGACAGAGCTTCAGCAGCCCTTGCTGTTTCTGGTGAGTGCAATTGACCTGGAAGAGAAAGGAGTAGAAGAGCTGCTGGAAAGGGTAAGTAAAGGTGGCTTTTAAAGTTTATTTTTCTTGATTGACTGCCATTTTAATTATTGGGTATTATGCTATGCTGCTTTTTGAAATATTTTTATATTAGGACATGTTTTAATAATTTTATGAGTTTAAGTGTTGGATGTTATTCTGTTCAGCAGCTGTTTTGTAACATTTATTAGTGTAGCTTTACAATTATTTCTGTGTGGGGATCTATAGCAGTTTGGCTTATTCTGTTTTCCTAATAGGAAGTATATTGGTATTTAGGGCCTGGTTTAATATTTGTAGTGTTGCCTTTTCATAGATAGGTTGTTACTGTTGGAGTGCATGCCATAAAGAAGGTGTAACTTTGTGCGGATTAGTTTGTGCATTATTGCAGATTCTGGGACTATGTTAGGTGCTAAATTTCTGTTTCCATTTCTCCAGGTTCGCACTGCATGCAGAGTGGCTTTTTTTGGTTTTCCATTCCAGTTTGTCTCCATATTTATAATTTGTGGTCTTTCTGTCCTTGGTAAAGGTCAGCTTTGTGTGTGACCGAGGTGAGATATTTTAATAGTATGTAGGCATTTGTATCAATCTTATTTGTGTTGCATCCGTCAGTGCTAGACGGCTTCCCCCCATTTACCTCACCTTAGTCACGGCTCCTCCCGCTTACCTAGGAAAGATGGCTACTGCCGCGTCTACAAGCCGACCTCTCCAGCGTCCCCGGAACAGCTATGGTGCAGCCTCCCGCCATGCTCCTCCCAGGTACCTAACTAGGGTGCGCGCACGCCACCCACGTCTTTATTACAACCTTGGTGCGAACCTCTGGGGCATTCCCCCTTGCTGACATCATGCCATCCGGGTATATAACCTATTCTAATTTGCTAGCTCGTTGAGTTAGCAAGGACTCAATCCGTTCCTGTTATGCCACTCTGCCGCTTCCGTGCTGCCGCTGGAAGCTCTTCTCTGCCCTTCGGGGTAACTGCTAACCTGGGTACCCACTCCTCGGGGGCCCTCTGCTTTATTTCAGGTGCCCTACAGGGAACAGGTACTCGCTCCTCGAGGGCCTGCTCTCCTGCCTTGGTGCCTGCACTATCTTCTTCAACCTTCTCAACTACTACAGCAAACATCTAGTGAGTAACTCTCAGTCTATCTCATCCACAATACTACCTTGCTGGGAAACCTGCACCGGAACCTTCCAATACCAACGGGGTGAGAAGGGCTCCCTCAGACTGCTACCAGACTGCCTCACTACTGCCACCTCTGGTGGTACTCTTCAAGCTGTATAATAAAGAACTAACTGTGTTTGTGCATTCTGAGTCTAGCCTAGTACTGTGGCTCCTCACGGGGCTCCTCCCCGTGGATGTGGACATCTGCCACAGTACCCAAGGATCCACCCAAACACCGCTTAACCATAACAATTTGTTGTGTTTTCTCAATAGGATATGCATTAGTGGTAAATTACTGTCTTTTCATAAAGGAGGGCTATTGTGCCTGGTAATAAAGGGAGTTTGTTTGGCTCTTACTGAGATGTCACCAGAACACCTTTTTTGTATGGGGTAATGCCTTAGTTCTGCTCTGCGCTCATTGCTGGGGGTTCCTGTGGATGCAGAGTGCACGTTTACATTAGCCCCGTGATGGTCACATGTTCAGTGAGTCACACATATGAGAAACATCACGCTGAAGCAGATCCAGCCTCTCCAGTACAGGTCACGTCTCTGACCTATGACCATCCCAATTGGTCTTTTCAGGTACATCTCTCTCGCCACCTCTGCAATACAAAACACCTTCGGTTTCACTTCCTTTTCCAAAACCCTTCAGAAGCAGCATCTCCAACAGATTCAATCAGGGTGCACTTCAGAAGCCCTGTGATGCCTTCACCCAGAGCCAGAAGTGCCCTGCTACCGAATGAATGATCTCGTACTTAAACAGAGACACTCTTAAGCTATTTAAATATATTCTTTTCATCTATTTTATACACAAGTACTAAATGGGAGTTGCAATTTAGATAGAACCCAATACCCTGTGAACAGGATAGCATGATGCCTCTCACATTAAGATTATTCACAATTGCCAATTTGCTCGCTGCTGTGCCTACCTGCCTCCGATTCTTCTCACTGTTCTCCTTCCTGTCTGCATAAAAGCTTTCAGGTCCAATTTTCCTGCAAATTTCTAGCTGCTGACTTTCCTTCTTCCAGCTCCTCCTTCCCTTCTGTCATTACAAAACAATGACTTCTTTGAAAGAAATCCATACAATTTCCCTTTTCCTTCCTCAAGCCCTGGCTGGGGGATGGGGAAGAGGTGAACGGGGCACTCAGCTCTAAGAGGGTGGAGACAGATCTCAAGCGATCAGTGAAAGTAGCAGTCCTGCAGCACAGACCCATCTGTGCCAGGAGCCAAAACTTCTTTTTTTTTTTTTACTTATTGCTCTTCTGTGCAAAAGTTGCTCCTAATTTAGCAATGAAAATACTACAGTATTTTCAAATGTGAAAAATACTGGGGCAAAAGTGAAGCAATCTGCAGCAAACCTTTGGCAGATCTGCCCCCCAAAAAATGTGAAATTGGGTCCTATAATTTTCAAAATCTAAATGAAATTCATGTACCTTCTGGTGAAATCTAGCAGATGGAATCCCTCAAGTCTATCCCAATAGCCTCTTGGAAGCAGTACAAAATGATCAACCTCCTCCCCCCTGAGTGACACTCCACTTCCATCTAGCCAAACACTACTGATAGTCCCTTGACTCCAAAGCATGTCACCCCCTCGGGCATCGGTGTGTGCACATCTGTAGGGGAAGAGGGCGGGGAGCAGAGAGCTACACCCCCACTCTGCTTCCTTACTTTCAAACGGGTCCTCCAAAATGTTCTTTTGCCTACCACCGCGGCAAATTCACCACCAAAGTTACCGGGCGAGACTATTTACATTCAGTCTATTCTTGTCGTCACTCAGCAGGAAGAAAGACTTACATGGCAACTAGAAACCTGCAAGAGTGTTCAAACATGAAAGCCTCGTATAAACTGAGGGAGGAATGCGAGTAGGCAGGCACAACGGCATTTGTATCCACACCTATGTGAAAGAGTAATAAAAAGACAACAGAGTTCAGCTACAACGCTTGAAAGCCAGTTGTCAGTGTCTTGTGGCTGGAATGTGCAAATGTTGACTTTTACTTAAAGTGCCTGAATTAGGCATAATGTTACCTCTACACGGAGCTACATAAACCCACCAAAGTCCATAATAAACCAAATAATTCACCAAAAGGTATTTGCGCTTTAAAAGTTAAACTGAAAACCAACAGGATATAAATGGCAGCACATTTTCTTTTATCCAGCAATGTGCTACCAATTTCTTATTAAACAGATCTTGTCAGCTCCGTGCCACGCCACAAGACACTTTATATTCATGTGGCCAGGGTCAAAAATATATCTAGAAAACTTTTAAGTGGTTGTCAAAAATGTATAGATGCCAGGGGAAAACATTTTGCATAGTTTTTTCTCCTGGTTCCGCTTTTGTTTGTTATATGGTTTAGCTTTTTTTTTTTCTTATTATTTTTGACTTTTGTTGCATTTCTGTCTTTTTTTTGTTTTGTTTTCTGGTTTATTTGGGGGGGGGGGGGATTACTCCTTTTCATTTTTTGCTTTTCTGAATTTTAAGCACCAGGTGACCTTGCTTCCGAGATTTTTCCAGTCCTGCATCTGGTAATTAATAAGGGATTCCCAAGAGCCTCCTCAAACACATCACTGCTTTTATTCATAAGAAGATAAACCTCATAAGCAAACATATAGCTTCTTATGTTTAAAGACCCTTATGCTCTATGCACTTGATTCTTAAGTCATTTTGTCAACATTTTCCATACTACTATGGCAAGCAGAATATTCACTGTATGTAAAAACTATCCAAGCTCTTACAAACAAAACAATGAGTTTCAGTAGAAAGGAACGTTGCCAAAAATATCACCACAAATCACCTTGAAGCAGATAAGTGAAATTCACAGGACAGATGGCAAGACCACCAATACTTTTCTGCCTTCCTGGTTTCTCACACATTCAGCACCTTCAGCTGGGGCCAAACTTTGAGTCTCACCTTCTTCACCTCAGCTCTCACAATAACAAACCCAGCTTTCCTCCAGGTTAACTACTACCTGCTTTGACTTGACTTTGGCTTCTTTACCCAACAATGCTTTCTTTTCTGTCCTCTCTCTATTTACTCTTTCACATTCCAAATTAACCCCTAGCAAACATTTTAGCAATTTGCTCAATGTAGAGTCTCAAAAAAAAAAAAATCACATCAGAGTTTAAACAAATCACCATAAGAGAAACCCCACAGGGACAGAGCATGAAAGAGTTTGAGGCTGGCAGCTGTTCAGTCGGTAATACTTGAACTGCTGCATTTGCTTGTGGTATTTCTGTGTTTACTGAAAAGGGGTGGAGAGCAATGAGCAGAGTTATCCGCTCACTGTAGGTGTAGAATGTGGCTGCCCATCCCTAGAAATTCTTTTGACAATGGGCTAACCATAGTAACAGTGTGGCAGCCAGACCCTGCGAGTTTACTGGAATTACTCACCTAAGCTACCAATCTACAAGGGCCCCTCCATGTGATATCTCTGGGGGCTATTTTTGGTTGATACGGCTCTTGGTTTACCGATGGTAGGACCCGCACAGACTCTGGTTTCCTTCCGAGTGGTTCAAATAGAGCATATTTTGGTGTTTGGAGAGAAATAAAAATACATCATTGGCCCTTTTTTCACTGATGCTCGGAACACACCATCTCTGCTACTTGAACAGAATGGAAAGTGTGCGACTGATGTTCTCATGCCGTAAGAAGAGAACTTTGCTTTTATTTTTGTTCCAGTGCTAAAATATTAACAGGTGCAAACTGAAACCTTACAAACACAAGCAGCTTTACATTTTGAGAGCAGGACTCCAGAGCAAGTTGTATTCATTCACTTATTACAAACTGATGAGGGCAACATAAGCGACTTTGAATATAAACATCTATGAGAGGAACTTGACGGCACAGTGGACAAGAGACTCGATAAAAGGCACACAGTCATTAAGGTTGGAAGATCCTTTAGATCTTGGCCTTGCTTTACACAAATTTCTAAACATGCAATAAAGTTTCCTGCTTGGAATGCCATGTTACACTACTGAGAAATAAGCTTGACATGAGGCTGGACAGATAGGAACCACGGTTTCCATGTTACAAAATTCAGAGATGTACACAAAAGCATGCATGGAAGCAAATCTCCTCGAGAAAGTGCTCAATATCTACTAATTGACCCAGATAGGTTTATTTTGGGGGGAGGGGGAATGGGGAGCACAGTGAGATATAAAAATTGTCACAGGCTGAATTCTTCCACACATTCGCACAGCTCAGGAATTCTGGAGACTTGGGAGATTAATCAGGAAAAGGGTGTTTTGAGGCTCAGTTTATGCACCACTTTATAGTTTAAGAAGGAAGTTTCTAGTGCTTATCTGCATTTGCTCACAGATTTTACATGGGAGGAATGGGATATTGCCCAAAGTAAAGCCAGGCCATTAGCAATGCTTAAAGAGATGAGCATCATTGCACTTCAGTTGTGGGAAATGAACAGTATTTTTACTGCAAGAGTCCTTACAGAAAGCAAAAGCCAGTTCTACTTTATCTCTGAACAGAACCTTCCTAGCCCTCACTGGAAAAAAAAAAAAAAACGAACATAAGAACAGCCATACTAGGTCAGGCCAAGGGTCCAGACTCAAACCAGCAGACCGTAGCTCTGGTGCCCCCAAGCCACAGATGCATACTCTACCTACGAGTTCTTCAGCTCATGGTAATATATAATATAATAATATGGTAATATATAAATCCTTGACGCTGATTCATAAAGCCATCCACAACAGAGATATGAATTGGTTCACTGATCACCTACAATTCAAAACATCAATCCGCCCAACCAGATTCCAGCATTTAGCTAAACTGAAGATCCCTGCACCCAACCTGACTAATCTTTCCACTACAAAAGAACGTTCATTCATCATTGCTGGATCCAGAATATGGAACACTATGCCATCAGAATTTCGCCAAGAATTTTGCTACAAAAAATTTAAACAAAACTTAAAAACATGGTTATACAAAAAAGCCTACTATTCTTGAACTGAGTCCTTTGCTTTGCGTTCTAGTTAGTCCCACAGACACTCATATTCTGATATTTATATTCATTATACAAAGTTTTATATGGATTTGTATTCTTTCAGTTATAATGTTATATTGTAAAGCTCTATGCTGAATTAATGTTTGAATGTAAACCGAGGTGATGTTACTTACGTGCCCCGGTATATAAAAAAAACCCGCAAATAAATAATAAATAAATAAATGGTACATTTTCAATGCGCAGAACTTCATCTACAGGGGTGGTTCTATCATGAGGCAACTACCTCAGGTGGCAAAATTCGGGGAGTAGCAAAATGTGCCCCTCCCAAAATACTCCTGCAGTGGCCGCCTCAGCCTGCTGCAGATATGATGCCTCGGACCAAAGAGCAGAATAGCCATGGCAGAGCCCATCCTGCTACAGACGGAAGAGCAGCCCGGCAGCGCCCAAAGAGCAGTCTGACCAAGGCAGAGCCCATCCTTCCATGGCTGGGCCTAGTGGGGTCTGAAGAGCAGCCCGGCCATGGGAGAAGAGAGGACTGGCAAGGCCTGAAGAGTGAGAAGTGTGAGTGTATATAGGAGAGTAAAAAAGAGCATCTGTGAGTGTGTGAGAGAGCCTGTATGATGTGAGAAAGGGCTCATACTCAAACAAAACAAAAAACACACGCATCCCTCTATCCACACTCAACAACCATACACAAAGTAAACAACTCTACATTATCATAAGCAAAGCCATATACTTTGAAATTTCCTTCAATTCAATGGGCCAGTAAAAATGTAAAAGATTACTAGCAAACAAACGCCGTCACCTTTGTATGCAGATAAGTCTCAAAAACCACTGAGCATATGCGCTGGTCTAAATGAACTATTTAAAAGGCCAATGCATAAAAATATTGTATTTAATTAGCACAAAAGACTTGCCAACATCCTCATAAATAAAATTATTAAAATAACACCACTGTGTTTTGCAGGCTGAAACAGCAATGCCTACATGCATAATAGATAAGCTCCGAGCGAGCAGAACTCCGCAAAACTGCACTTAAAAGCTGTACTACATTTTGTAAGCTGGATCAGAAATGTCACATGTGGAATAAATTATAGGCTCCGAGCGAGCAAGCTGGATCGAAGATGCCGTGCATGCACAACATATTACAGGCTCTAAGTGAGCAGAGCTCCACGAGACTGTACTTAAAAGTTGTAACATCACAAGAGCACCCCCATTCGATTTGCACATTCAATACATTTGGTGAAAAGAGAGGGGTTTCCTGTATTTTTTAAATATTAGTGCAGATGCTGGTGGGGGATGTTGATATGTGCTTCAACTCATGTGAACTTCAAGACAACTATAGAGGTACCCCTGATGAAGCCTAGTCCGGTGAAACATGTTGAACCTCGATGAAGAATGATTCGTTGGTTTCATTAGCAACTACCATTTTTGATATGTTCCAGTGTGTAACATCGAAGAACATTCTTTGAGATATTTGTTTCTTAACTTTTCAATACCACACATACAGCGAACTGATCAGTTTACATCAATCCAATCAAGAGTACACCTAAATAAAATACATCGAACCTACATTTTAAAATCCAATAACTGATACTAATACAAAGAACTACCCTTTATGCCTTTTACAATGATGGATAAAGCCTTGCCTTCGTTTTCTTTCTAAATGTTAGATAATTGGACTATAATATCCAATGGCGCTGAATGCCAAATCACAGGGCCATAAACCAAGAACATCCTCCTCCGAAGCTTTCTTTTTTTAATCATTTTTACCCCTGGCACAACAAACAAAGGGCCATCAGCCGAATGTAAGTTATGCCTTGAAATCTCTCTCTGCACTTCACTTGTTAAACAGCTTGCACCCTCATCCTGGTTTGCCTTATACATCAGAGTCATGATCTTAAATGTGACCCTTTCCTTAATAGGGTGCCAATGTAATTCCAATAAGAATGGTCTAGCACTAGTTCTTGGAAGCCAAACCCCAATCTGGCTGCCATATTCTGCATTACCTGAAGCCACTGCATGTTCTTCATGGTTTCCCCCAAGAAAACCCCATAACGATAATCAAATGCCGGCATACCAAAGGCTTGTAATATCATCCAAAATACCTCTATATTCACCCAATCTCGAATTTTCTTCAACTGCCTCAATTTAAAAACAAATACCTTCATCATCAAGGAAATATAAGCTTCAAAGGCTAGCTTATATCATATTGCACACGAAGATTTCAAACTTCTGATGAATGCACACAGTATTACCCACCTCCAACTGTAAAACTATCTGGCTCTGGAATGGAAAAAAATCATCCATTCTGTCTTATCCTCAATCAAAACTAATTTTCCCTCATCCAACCTATCAATATTTTTAGCCCTTCTTGCACGTTGCACAACGAAGTTAAAGGATCCTTCCCAACTGGGCAGACTAGTTGTACATCATCTGCATAGATATAACCCTTAAAACCTAATGTACAGATTGTCCTAATGGCTGCCTAAAAATATTAAAAAGAAGAGGGGACAATGGAGATCCCTGCAGTAGCCCATAACTCACAGCCTTCTCTCCCCCTTACCTGCACTTCCATCAGCCTATCCCACAAAAAAAGAAGAGATCCAGTCTAAATTTGACCTTGCAACCCCAAATCCCCACAACTTTGTACTAAAATCTTGTGATCCACCAAGTCAAAAGTAGTTGATAGGTCTAATGAAAGCAATCCCACTGCTTCTCCCCCATCCAAATTCCGACAAATCAAGTTAATCAAGGCCACCAACACTTTCTCTCTACTGTGACCAGTATGAAATCCTGACTGACTCATCCAAAATTCTATTCTCCTCCACATATCTGGATATTTGCACCTTAACAACCTTTTCCAGCACCTTCACTAGAAATGGGCTATTTGCCACTGTTCGATAATTTAGACAAATTTCCTTGTCTACCCCCATCATTTTTAGTAAAAGATGCACTATCGTCTTCAGTTGCACTGGGAATACTCCTGCATGATAGAACTATTTCACAATCAATTGTAGTTCTCCCAAAAGTTATTCTGGAAGGTTTGCTTTATTTTAAATCAAAAATGATGGATGGATCCAAATTGTAAGTGGTGGGGTTACAGCTTTTAAAAATCCCACAAAGCTTCCTCAAATACCCCAATACTCTTCTACATCCAACTGCTGTTCCTCTCGTCCTGTCGAGCATTTTACTCTCACTAATGTCTCTCTGATCATCTGGTCTTGTAAACCCCTCTATATTATGGAATTTTTATACAAGTGGTGACTGGCACAGGAACTGGGAGGGCGGATTTCCACGGTGTCTTTTTTGGGTTTGTTTTTTTTCTTTTACCCTTTTTGAATTTTAGTACCTTTTTTCACCTTTTACGGTAGTTCTTTTATGTTGTCCTGTCTGTTTGTGAATAATGAAGGACCAAAAACATATAGTGTGCTTTTGTACTTTACAGATTTTTGATTTGTTGATATTGTGAAAATAAATTGTTTTCTTATGTATTGATGATTTAATACGTCAATTTGTAAAAATAAAAACATTCCTTTGATATAGCTTTGATATTTGGCAAGATATAGAACAGACAAGTAAATCGGCCTTCCAAAAAAATGGATCCTCCCCCCTACAAACCCTTACTCTCCACAAAAGAGGTTAGGCTGATCGCACAATCCCCTGGCCTGATTACAAACCACCCCCACTCCGCTGTTTTTTTTTTTATTTTTGCTGTTTCTGTCTTTTTAAAGAGTTCATTATGAATGAATTTAATGTTAAACTGCATAGAATTTTGGATATGCAGGATATAAATGTTAAATAAATAAATTTTTAAAAAAACCTCCCCCATGGACCCCCCCCCCCCCCATTTACCCCAGAGCAGCTGCGATGCTCAACCGCTCCTCTCTTGCTGCACTAAAAATTCAAAATGACACCAGCTGAACCATGGCTCCTCCTGCCTGGAAGATACTTCAGCTGCCCTAAGATCAGAGAGAGGGCAGTTCTTTTTTGGGGGGATAATCTGTGCCAGGATGGGGGGGGGGGAGGGGAGCCTCACTCTGGGTTAGTGCCTCCTTAAAGATCATGGCTGGAACACATGTGCTTTTCCTGCAATGGCAACACGTATTCCTGGAGCAAATGCAAGGTTGACTATACACACTCAGTTACTACAGCTTACTAAATCCCACAGAAAATGTGTGTATTCAAATGGCATGCTGAAGTGCAGCTTCAATGCAGCTGCGTAAGTAGATCCCCTAAGCCTCTGAGGAATATCAGATTAATAACAAATAGCAGCAGACATGCTCACCAAAGAATAAGGCAGCCCACTGCATCACTTGTTTAATGAATGACAGCAGGCCTGCCACTACTGACAGGGTCAAGCTCATCCTGTGTGATAAGTTCATTCAATGTGAAATGACCTCAAGTTACATGAATGCATATTTCCCAGCATTCGTGCATGAAAACATTTCCATCATAATTGCTGCCAAAGACTTAAGGCACAAATATCTGAAAGAACATCTGCCAATAAAATCTTCCATTTCCTTGCTTTATGAGGACCAAGACAAAAAGGTCGAGATATATTAAGGGCTGACTTCCATGGAGAAAATTCTTAGGGGCGGATTTTAAAACGAGCGCGAATAGCCTACTTTTGTTTGCGCTCCAGGCGCAAACAAAAGTACGCTGGATTTTAGTAGATACGCGCGGAGCCGCGCGTATCCGCTAAAATCCTGGATCGGCGCGCGCAAGGCTATCGATTTCGTATAGCCGGCGCGCGCCGAGCCGCGCAGCCTACCCCCGTTCCCTCCAAGGCCGCTCCGAAATCGGAGCAGCCTCGGAGGGAACTTTCCTTTGCCCTCCCCTCACCTTCCCCTCCCTTCCCCTACCTAACCCACCCACCCGGCCCTGTCTAAAACCCCCCCTTACCTTTGTTGGGGGATTTACGCCTCCCAGAGGGAGGCGTAAATCCCCGCGCGCGAGCGAGCGAGCGAGCGAGCGAGCGGGTACGGAGGGCGCGGCCACGCCCCCAGACCGCCCCAGGCCGTAGCCACGCCCCCGTACCCGCCCCCAAAACGCTGCCGACACGCCCCCGAAACGCCGCGACGACCGGGCCCACCCCCCGACGCGCCCCCGACACGCCCCCCTCGGAGAACCCCGGGACTTACGCGAGTCCCGGGGCTCTGCGCGCGCCGGGAGGCCTATGTAAAATAGGCTTCCTGGCGCACAGGGCCCTGCTCGCGTAAATCCGCCCGGTTTTGGGCGGATTTACGCGAGCAGGGCTCTGAAAATCCGCCCCTTAGTGTACTCAACCCAATATTTTCCACTGCATGTCTGATAAAAGTTCTCTTCTGAAGTTTGTTGCTGCACTTAAGCATTCCCATAATTTCAAGATTCTTCCACAGACTGTCCCTACCCAGGGCCTATGTTCATGTTTTAATCAGCCATAGTAACTTGTCTCCCTCTCCCCCTCCATTAGTCAACTTCCCTCCCCAGTCGGCTTGAAATCCCTCAAGTCCACTTCCTTTTATCTGTACACATTATTTTTTTCCTAATTATGTTTATCCAAGTTGTTCTCATCCTTGTTCATTGTAAGACATATTCTGTCATTATTTATTGCCTGTTGGAATGTAAACCGGAGTGATAAGCAACTCTGTTACCTGAACCTCGGTATAAAAAAAGTTATAAATAAATAAATAAGTCAGCACGCGTGAAAAACAAAACACAAACATAAAAAGCTGCTTTCTTTCTCTGACGCCAGATGCAGCTTGAGCAGACCAAAAGCTTCCGTCACAACCACTGAAGATGGAGAAAGAGCCACATCCTATGAAGAAAGACTGGAGACTGGGTGCTGCATTTTACAAGTGTGAGACATTGTGAGGCATGAAACACTATTACTGGTCATTTGGGCTTCCATGAACCTTAAAAGGAAATTCTAACCTTCTAGGAAATCAATGGTGGTTTCAGAAAGGTGACCATTTTCAGTTGAGCCTTTCTATGAATAAAATATTTCAAAATGTGATCAAACTCTCTCTTAATAGCTGGACGGGGGCAAGGCAATGACGTCGCCATGAACAGTCGTTCTTCTGTCCTGCTCCCTTGGAGCCAGAGGTGTTTTTAAATGTATTTTAGCTATTAACCTCAAGAACTCAGGGAACTAAAAGGATGCTTAAGCTGGTGATTTGCTGGACAATTTTGTGGCACTAACTGCAGGAGAGATGGTGGGATGCCTGAAAAGAACTGGCGCAGTTAAAGCAATCAGCGGCGAGTTAAAAATGGCACATGAGGTAGGTCCTGCCGTAGATGGTTTGTCTGAAGCTGTGTTAAGGGAGCTTACCCGTGCTGGGTCTGCAGCTTTAACTGATCAGCTGCAAAACAAATAGACCGGCTGATGAGCTGCGGGATAAAGTAAAGACATTTAACCCCACCATTAGCAGTATTCAAAATAAATTGTCGGAGCAAGACGACCACGTGCTTTCGCTGGAGACTGTGGCTGGGGAGCTGGGAGAGCAGAAACTAGATGAGTTAGAAAACCACAGTAGATGAAATAATCTGCGGATACTGGGAGACCTGGAATCTATTCAGAGTGAAGCCTTAATCAGATTTTGTGAGAAGCTGCTCCCTGAGACTCTTCAGGTGAATGCGGAGAATCATTTAATTCTGGTGGAGAGGGACCACAGGCTGGGAGCTGGTGGAGTGGATCAAGCATGACCCAGACAAGCGATAGCTAAGTATCTGAACTACACTGATAAAGAAAAAGTTTGATGACTTATCACAAGAACAAGGAGCTTACATATAAAAATGGCAAGTTATTACTTTCATATTGTAGTAGAAGGGAGAGTGAGAGAGCTCGAAGTCCTCAAAAAACTTGAAACAATAGGCAAAATCAATTCTCAGCTTTAATTGCTAAGAGCTCCCAGTTATCAATAATGCATAGAAATGGTTGATAGATCACCCGACAGACACCGTGTTTTGCCTACCAAGGCTGCGTCGGGAGGGATATCGCAGGCAAACAAGCTCAAACTTTTTTTGAAGCTTTTTTTTTTATTCTTTATTTTCAAAAAAGTTTTTGAACATATTACCAGGAAAAAACTCCTTACAGAAAAATCAATGTCCTTAACAATATATATATATATATATATATATATATATATATATATATATATATATATATATATATATATACACATACACACACGGACTTTTAAATTATAAGAAAAATAAAATTTGTAGTTAGGAGGCAGAAGGAGCAATCTCGTCAAAGAAACTTTAAACAATATAAACTAAAGAAAATAGACACGCCTAGAGTACTGCTTCAATTTTCTTTAAACCGGATCAGTTGAGATATCAGTGGAAGATCTTCCAGCCAAGAACAACTTCAGTTGATCTGGTTCTAGGAATATATAATTCACATTTAGATATCTCATGCATGCTTTGCAAGGATATTTCAACATGAACTTCGCTCCCAGTTTCAATACATCTGGCCGCATCAAGAGGAATTCCTTCCTGCGTGTCTGAGTAGCTTTTATCACATCAGGAAAGATCCAAACAGGACTTTGATAAAAAGAAATTTGTCGATTTCTAAAGAATAAGCGCATTACGTGATTACGCTCTGTAAGAAATGCAAACGACACCAATAGGGGTCTCCTCTGATTGACCACATAATCTGAAGACATTTCAAAAATATCTGTTAAATTCAATGAAGGAATTTGTTCTTAATCTTGATTGGATTGTTGTAAGTAAAATACTTTTATAGAAACATAGAAATGACGGCAGAAGAAGACCAAACGGCCCATCCAGTCTGCCCAGCAAGCCTCACACATTTTTTCTCTCATACTTGTCTGTTTCTCTATTTCCCTTCCACCCCCACCATTAATGTAGAGAGCAGTGATGGAGCTGCATCCAAGTGAAATGTCTAGCTTGATTAGTTAGGGGTAGTAGGGGTAGTAACCGCCGCAATAAGCAAGCTACACCCATGCTTATTTGTTTTACCCAGACTATGTTATACAGCCCTTATTGGTTGTTTTTCTTTTCCCCTGCCGTTGAAGCAGAGAGCTATGCTGGAAATGCGTGATGTATCAGTCTTTCTCCCATGCCGTTGAAGCAGACAGCCATGCTGGATATGCATCGAAAGTGAAGTATCAGGCACATTTTGCCCCAGTTTGCACTTACAAAGCTTGGTCAGAAATCTTCAAATTCTTTTTCATATAAAACTTTAAATAACTCTAGTGGAGAGATAGATTTTATTACTGGAAAACTTATTATACGAAGATTATGTGCTCTTAATGCATTTTCAACTGTTTCTAATCTTTTTGAGGTTATTCGTTCAGAAACCATTAATTTTTCTTACTTAACTTCAATTGTAGCCATTCTTCTATCCATATCTTCAGTTTTATTTGCAAAACTTGTAATCAAATTATTATTCTTAACTGATTGGTTTTGTATCTCCACTGTTACTTTGGATAAAGATTTAATGGAACCCTCCAGACACATTACATAAGGTTTTTTTTGTCAAAGGACAGACTGAAAGTTCTCTAAGTTGCTTTAAAGCCACATCTTCAACTGTCCCCTCACTCACCCCCTTACCCTGAACTGCTAGTAATCCGGCTGTCTCCTGTGCAAGCGGCGTAGGAGCCTTCAGGGGTCCCTCCATTCCACGTGGAATTCCTTCCTCCAGATTTTCCTCTCTTTCTCCTCCCAAGGCTTCAACTCGCCATGCTCCGGTGCCTCCCTTCCTGGCCACATCCATGGCCGCTCCAACTTCCACCAAGGTTGGGCGAGGTATCGTGGTGTTTCTGGGGTGAGCGGGTTTTTGCGGCGATCCAGGGCTCAACGTTGTCTCTAAGGTCAAGGGGGACAGCTCCTGCTCCTGAACCATTCCCCCAGCGACCAGGCTCTCCGGAGTAGAAGCAGCAGCAATGCCTGCCAAAATGCCGGGGATCGTAGGCTGTCAGGGGTCAACTAAAGGTGAATTGATATTCTCCCCTCTTAGTCACCCCTTTCGTTTAGTGTGAGGCATTGGTAGTCCAATAAAATACAAGAAAGACAGCGTTATTCCTCCGGCGTCTTACACGGGTCTACATCTCAGCAGCCATCTTGCCTCCCTTTGAAGCTTTCAAACTAAAGTTTCTTGAGCTTGTTTGCCTGCACTATCCCTCCGGATACAACCTTGGTAGGCAAAACACGGTGTCCATGTCAGGGGATCTATCAACCATTTCTATGCATTACTGATAACTGGGAGCTCTTTGCAATTAAAGTTGAGAATTTATTTTGCCTAAAGTTTCAAGATTTTTGAGGACTTCCTTGCTACAATATATAATTTCTTTTGAGCGGGCTGTTTTACCACTTTACTATTAGCAAGTTATTACTTTTCCCAGACTTCTCAGCCAAGGTCCTCAGTGCCCGGAAGGAGTTAATTCCATATTGCACACAATTATAATCACAAGGGTATGCTCTTTTCTTTGCAGATCCCCGCCAGCCTAAACGTTTTCCACAATGGTGAGTCTTGACTACTAGCAACGAGTTCTAAAGCAAAGGAATTTGTCGCTCAGCTTTTGTGAAAGGCCTGACAATGCCCCAGTTTGCACTACACACGTTTGGCATACAAAATTCTTTAATTGTTATAGTTTAAATGTGTTGAGTGGACTTCACCATAATCAATCAACAGGGAGATTCACGTCCCGCTCTAATGATTGCATACTTCCCCAGTAACCTGGGGGGGCAGTTTGGCCCTGCTTTACATCAAGGTTGAGCTCAGCATCTATCATATCAGCTGATGTGCATGGCCTGTCACAGATCTTGGCTTCCTGCTTTATTTGCAGAGTATGCAACCACCCTCTTTATTGCATTAGTCTACAACGCTTATTAGCTACAGAGTTGCCTTACTGTCCTATTTGCCTGCAGTTTGAACTACTAGTTTAACATAGCAGCAGAAGAGGGAGAGGTGCGTTGGGCCACGTCGCTTATGGGGGTTGAATATAACGAACACTATTAGAATCTAAGTGCTGCAGGGGACTCCAGTGGCAGGCAGCTCCGGTTCACTTTTGCAGGCTAGCCAAGGGACCGAGCTGCTGACTTGGGTTGCCCATCAGGGCTTTGGAACTCAAAGTTGGGCTTCTGTTTTCATTTTGGGAATCATTATTGCTGCAGGCCCATTCCTGGTTGTGACTGCAAGTTTGACATTACATGGTTTGAGCTCAGTTTTTTGAGTTTGGTATCTTATTCACACTGTGCATCACTGGCTCCAGAAGACCCTTGTCATGAGAGACCGTCTGCCTGTTGAAGACTGAAGAAATACGTACACTTTCGCCAGGAACACAGGGGGTTCTGGACAGGAGTTAAAGAGTTTTCTATCAGTTTGAGAGTGTGTGTGAGTGCGAGAGCGAGTGAGAGCGAGCAAGAGATGACAGCCATGTAAGAGAGGAGATCATAGGCAAGGTGTTCTTAGTCTTAGAGGAAACTTCGAGGCAGGGGGGGGAGACCTAGCTGGAGGGTCTCGTCCCTAGAGATTCTGTATGAAGTTGCTCCAGAGGCTGTAAATACTGTTTCTGACTAATATTACTGTTTGTTCAATCAATATTGATTGTTTGCACTCCCCTATCAAGAGAAAGAAATTGCTCATTGATCTAAGGAAAGGTACTGCATGTGGTCTTTTTCCAGGAAACCTACTTGGAGGATGGGAAACATCAAAAATTGCAAAGGGACTGGGTTGGCCTGTCTTTTCTGCTAGAAAAAGGGGAGTTGTGATTCTCAAACAAGAATGTGGTTTTTGAAAAGGAAAAACTGACTACTGACCCAAATAGCTGATTTGTAAAGATTGCAGGGGTGGAAACTGCTCCTCGTGAACCTTTTCGCTCCTAATAAATATTTGCATGGGTTTTTCACTAATTTGATGACATAACTGTTTTCCTGGGAGGGATATGCAATTATAATGGGAGGGAACTCTAATTTGGCAGATAACTTTTTAGTGGATTGCAAGCCAGCTAAAACTCCTAGAAAAAAAAAAAAACAAGCTGATCTAGGGGTGGGCTTTGTGTTTCAAGAACTGCAATTGATAGATAGTTGGGGATCATTGCACTTGGAAGACAAGTAATATACTTTTTATTCACATGTGCATAACATATTCTTGCATTGACTATTATATTCTTGTGCCTGAAATGATAAATTGCTCTCCAGTTCTATAGTGATTGTTAAAAATTCTGATCGTGCTTTAGTAACGACTGTGGTGGCCTTGACGGAAGCAAATAAAGGGCTCAAGAGATGGTCCATTTCCCCACACTTGGATCTTGATATATTCCCTGCCATTTTCTTGAGAGATAAATGGAAGGAGTATACTGAATTTAACCTGCTCCCTGAAAGCGACCCCATAGTATTTTGGAATGCTGCTAAGGCGATATTCTTGCCTATCAGGTCAGTGTTAAAAAAAAAAAAAAAAAAAACATTAAAGTGTTAGAATTAACGAAGCAGCTTGCAGTACTTAGACATATACATGTGAAAGCTCGCTTCCAAATTTCAAAAGAGAAGTTATTTGATGCTAGGAAAGAGCTTAACTTCTTGGATGCGAAGGCACGACAGAACTTACTATACCTTAAGTACAAACTATATCAGTGGGGGAATAAATCTGGTAGTTTACTGGCCAGGTTGGTTAAATCGAGCTTTCACCCTAAAGATATTGTGATCCACATTTGTCATGACAAGTACAGCTCTTATCCTTAACGCCTTTGATACATTCTATAAAAAGTTATATCCTGCTAGTCCAAGTAATGAGCAGATGAGACAGGCATTTTTTCAAGATTGGCATTGCCCCAACTGGATGAGAAAGCACAGAAGATGTTGGGAGACCACCATCACAGAAAGGGAGAACAGTAATGTTATCACGAAACTGAAATTAGTTAAAGTGCCTGGGCCTGATGGTCTAGGGCAGAGCTTTCCAAACTTTTCATGTTGGTGACACACTTTTTAGACAAACATAATTTCACGACACGGTAATTCAGTCTACTAGTAAACCAGAGGTTAAAGGTTAAACGAACGAAACATATTTCGACAATTTATGTATGTTTCCTTAAATATATACATAAATAAAATGTTTCACGACACAACCTCTCTCATGAAAACCTTAAATTTATATTTAAAATATATATTCCAAGATTCATGTTATTGTTATAATTTATGAGAAACAATAATAAAACAAATTGTCTGTCCCCCACACACTCATCTCTCTCCTCCCCCCAGCACATGTCTGGCCCCCACACCCTCATCTCTCTCCTCCCCCTCAAGCACATGTCTGTCCCCCCAGCACGTTTGCCCCCCACTCACTCATTTCTCTCCCCCCAGCACATGTCTGGCCCCCACACTCATGTACCTCGTCTTTTTGATTGTTGCCAGTTAAGTGCTTCACTCCCTTCCATGATCACCAGACACTGCTGCTTGCAGTCAGTACTCCTCATGGCCAGGCCTCATCGGCAGCAGCAGCCAATGCAAGGATGGCTGGGCTCGTTCCACCCACCAAGCCCCCCAAAAAAATGCGATTGACAGCAAAAATCACCCAATAATAAGCAACCCATAAACTGAAAAAAAAAAGTGAATCTCTAGAAAAAAAAAAGCCCAAACTCGCATCAGAGTTGACCGGGCTTGCGCGACACACCTGCACACTGCAGGTGACACACTAACGTGTCCCGACACACAGTTTGGAAAGCTCTGGTCTAGGGCCAGAATTTTACAAAATTTAGTGGGATGGGGGCTGGCTCCTCTTAAGAATGGGGGGGGGGGTTTTGAAATGGGTCATAATTTAGCAATTGGGCAAGGATCCATTATATCCTCAGTTGCACAGGCTCATTTTACTCTTGAATCTAGACATAAAAATCTTAGCAGCCATACTGGCTTTTTGATTGAATTCGGTTATTAGCAGTGTGTTGTCCCAGCATCAAACAGGGTTTGTTAGAGGGAGGCTATCCTAATATACTGAAAGCCTACTTGGCCATTCAAATGGCTAGTGCTGGCAATGGAGAAAGATTGTTGGCCAGACTTGATGCCAAAAAGGCTTTCAATTGGGTAGAGTGGCCCTATTTACAGTGGGAGAGAAATTTAATATTGAGGACCAATATTATTGGGGTACACTTTTATATATCCAACTGCTGGCACAGGTTAATGGATCCTTATCGGATGTTCTTGTGTTGGGGAGAAGGACTAAACAGGGGTGTGTCCCCATCCCCTTTACTATTTGCTCTCTCTTTAGAGCTGCTTGCAGCCAAGCTCCGTGCTTTACCGTCCTTCCAAGGTATTATGATTCAGGATGAGATCATGATTCAAGCCTTTGCTTTGTTAGATAAGAAGCTGCTAATATGAGAGAAATGCAGTTTAAATTGCTACATAGGGTGTTCATTACAAGGGTCTCAGGAATAAAAATGCAACCCTGAGAATCTGAGTTATGCTTAAAGCATAATGCCCATCCCAGGGATATGTACCATATAATTTACAGAATGCCATAAGCTTCAATCTTTTGGGGTTAAAGTAACTGAATTTTTGAAAGATGTATTGGGGGCGAAGTTCCTTGGTCTGGGATGATAATTTACATGAATATCATGGAGAAGAATCTAAGGTTGCCACAGAGAGGGGGGAACTATTTTTAGCACTGGCACTAGCACTGATACTAGTCAAGAAAACTGTGTTATGCTGGAAAACTAGCGAGGTTCCCTCGTTTAGCCAATGGCAAGAGCTGATGCAGCACACCACGCAAATTGAGAAAATACGGAAGAAAAAGACATTAACCCTCAGGGTGTACGTGGCTCTCAAAGGCGACTTTCTTTTATGGGATAAGGTACTAACGAAAGTCTAAATGAAATCATGCTTCCTTATTTAGGTAAATAATACAGGGTTACATCTTAGCTTCCTTGCACTTATAGATGGCTGTGTGAATGGGCATGACAGTGGTGTGCTTGGCAGAGGGAGTTAAAAAATTGTGTTAGTTCAAGGGAGTTTGTAACTAAATCTTAAAGGAACATTGTTTAGTCTGAAATGTTCTTATCTGTTTATGGCGATTGTTTGTTGGCTCAAATAAAAAGTTAAAAAAAAAACCAAAAAACAGCTGAACGGAGCTGCAAGGAGGCTGCTCTGCTGACACATTTGCTTTAGCTATCAGGTGCCTCAATGTGGAGCTAATTTTCTACAAAGGGTATTTACAAAGAAGCAGAAATTGCTGGTTGGGTTTTAATGCAACTGCAGCCCGCATTAAAATCTCTTGCGGTGTAGGGAAAAGGTGTCAGTGCTGCACTTTCTGCTCGAACACTAGACATACTTACAGCATATGCGCCTATTAAGAATGCCGAGTTCGCTCGCTTCCGCTGATCAAAGCTGGTGTAGTAAACAATTTTCTTTCTTGATAAGCTAAATGACTGTTCAAAGAAAGCAAAAAAAAAGAGATATCAGTTTAGTTAGAATACAGTGACAAACCTCATCACGTAAAAGAAACCTTCAAACTAACACAAGATGCTAAGCATTAGCTTTACAAAACAACAATATTAACTACAGCATTAAAAAAAACAACACACAAAAACATTTCCACATAAACTGTATTAGCCCTGGAGTATTATGGCAGAATCAAGCGATATACACAAGGCCGCAGAGTCACACCGCAGGCCCACTGTATATACAGGGAGTAATGGGGAAGGCACCAGGCACATACGCAGGTCGGCTGACAACGAGATCACTGTGACTGGGAGTCCCAGCAGATCTTCTGTCCCCAACCACCTCAAGCATGAATATTATTGATCAAAGCACAGGCAGCCCAAGGGGCAGCATGCAATGATTTTCCAAAGTTAAACTCACAATACACATCTTGATTAATCAAAGCTCATTTTTTTCTCTGCTTAAGGACAGAACACAATTAATAAACAGTCAAACATGATTTTTTAACACTGTTTATTTTCCTCACTTAAAAAGGAAATTATTGCCTTGCCCTTGAAGGCACAGGTACAGTAACAGCAAGCGTCAAGCCTGGCACACACGAGTGCTGTCACAGCAGTGAGACAATGAAGAGCTCTCCGGACATAAGCAAACCCCTTCAGTTCAGGTCCTGGGTCTCTTCTGAGAAAAGAACGTTACATGCATTTTGGTTTCACAGTGTGTGCAATTACGCCCTAGAAACTAGCTCAAGATCATCCAGCTTATTCCACTCAGGATCTAAGCTTATACTGGGACCCTTCTAGAAGTGGCTGCTTAATGCACATAGGCATTGTACCTGCAGTTGCATTTTTTATCCCGTTGATATTTGTCATACAATTTGCTGAGCTCCATATATTAATTACACCTTCCCTATTGTAAAGAATTAAAGGTTTCTCCAAGAGTACATTAAAAGACAGACTGCTGTTCCACTAAAAGAAGCACAGATGATAATTCAAAGTAGGCGCCCAGTACAACCAACAACCAGCAAGTCCAATCAAAACCAAACAGCACATACCAAGAAGGGGCCAGTTCTTCCTTCAGTGGCTTTCCAGGCCCTGAGACGTTATATAAATCGCCTAGCTGTGTGGAGGAATTGTGCATGTGCTGTGATGCATATCAGTGCTGGAAACAGACTGATGGTGCACCTTCCGAAACGTCATCGACCAAAATACAGACTCTCGGCTCTCTGACATGTTGTTTTTACCGAAACAGAGTTCAGCTCTCTTTGTGTTTGGAGTATATGACCCCATTTCAAAGCAGTTGGACTAAAACATTTATTTTAGAGAGACCAAAAGGACTGTTTGCACTTTGTTTTCACTGTTAATTTAATTTTATTTTGTGTATATCTTTGGCTCAGCAGCTTTAATAAGAACATAAGATTTGCCATACTTAGACCAAAAGGTCCATCAATCCCAGTATCCTGTTTCCAACAATGGCCAACCCAGGTCACAAGTACCTGGCAGAATCCCAAAGGGTAGATAGATTCCATGCTGCTTATCCCAGGGATAAGCAGTGCATTTCTGCAACACCACCATTATGGACTTTTCCTCCAGGAACTTGTCCAAACCTTTTTAAATGCAACTATGCTAACAGTTTCACCACATCCTCTGGCACCAAATTCCAGAGCTTAATTATGTATCGAATAAAAACATATTTTCTCATATTAGTTTTAAATGTATCACCTAGTAACTTAATTGTGTGTCCCCCCTGGTCTTTATACTATTTGAAAGGGTAAACAGCCAATTAACGTTTACTCATTCCATTCCACTCATTATTTTATATCTCCCCTTAGCCATCTCTTCTCCAAGCTGAAGAGCCCTAACCTCTTTAGCCTTTCCTCATAGGGGAATACTTTCATCTCCTTTATCATTTTGGTCGCCCTTTTCTGTACCTTTTCTTATTCTGCTATATCTTTTTTGAGATGTGGTGACCAGAACTGCATACAGTACTCAAGATGAGGTCACACCATGGAGCGATACAGAGGTATTATGACATCCTCTATTTTATTCTCCATCCTTTCTTACTAATCCCTAGCATTCTATTTGCTTTCTTGGCTGCTGCTGCACCCTGAGCAGAAGATTTCAATGTATTATCAATGTTGACGCCTAGATCCTTTTCCTGAGTGGTGACTCCTAATGTGGAACATTGCATTATGTAGCCATAATTTGAGTTACTCTTCCCCAAGTACATCACTTTGCAGTTGTCCACATTAAATTTCAATTGCTATTTACATGCCCAGTCTTCCAGTTTTGCAAGGACCTCTTGCAATTTCACACAATCCTCTTATGATTTAACAATTTTGTCACCAGTAAATTTGATCACCTCTTGTTCCCATTTCCAGGTTGTTTATAAATATGTTAAAAAGCAGTGGGCCCACAATACATCCCTGGGGCACGCCACTATTCTCCTGTCTCCATTAGAAATTTACTATTTAGCCTTACTCTCTGTTTTTTTTTATCTTTTAATCAGTTCCCAATCCACAATAAACCACTACCCCCCTATTCCATGAATTTTTAATTTCCTAAGACTCTCATGAAAGACTGTGAAATGTTTTCTGGAAATCCAGATACACTATATCATCTAGCTTACCTTTATTCACGTTTATGCCCTCAAAAAAATTATAGTAGATTGGCGAGGCAAGACTTCCTTAGGCTAAATCCAAATCGGTATTGTCCCAACATGTGTTCTGTTGTGAGTAACTGATCTTTATAATTCCTACCATTTTGCCTGAGACAAACATCAGACTCACTGGTCTCTAGTTTCCTGGATCACCCCTGGATCCCTTTTTAAAAATTGGCATTACATTGCAAACCATCCAATCTTTAGGTACCATAGACAAGTTTTAATAATAGTTTACAAAATTACCAATAGGTGGTGCGTAATTTCATTTTTAGTTCTTTCAGCAGCCTAGGGACGTATACCATCTGGTCCAGATGAATTTCTACTCCTATTCACTCTGCAGCTACAGCCCCCCCGTTTCCTGTTGGCAACACAGGGTAGATTCTGTGGTGCATTTGCACACATTCACATGCTTTGCATTTTTTATAAAAAAAAAGTCCTGACCTCTCATGTCTGGGTGATTTGTTTTCTTTAGGTGGTGGAAGAAAAAGGAACCAGGAAATCTGTGCAAGGAAGATATCAGCTTGCAGATGGATCTCAGGAATGAGGGCGGAGAGGATGGAGATAAGGGATGGAGGATTAAATATAGGGGAGAGAGGGGAAGGGTAGAATGGAAAAGGCAAGGAGGATCAGAGATGGTCTGAGAATGGGGAAAAGGAATGGAGATGGGAGAAGGTAGATGGAAGGAACTGAGCAAGTACGGGGAAAGTATGAGAGAGAGAAGGTGGGGAGGAGGGAGGGTGATAGATCCTGTTTTAGTCTCCAACCCTACCAGCAGATTTCCTTTCTCACTCCCCATATGGGACACGGCCTGCTTGCCCCATCACTCTCTCAGTCAACCCACTGCACCATTCCCCCTCCCCTCTTCCAACCCCTAGTGCTGATTCCATCCACCCTACAGCTGATCCCCCTTCTCACCTCCCCAATCATTTCTCTTTCACCCAGCTGACTGGCAGTGTTTTGGGCCACATCTGCCTCCTTTGCTGCCCAGGGCTTAACTTGTCACTTGAACTGTAGTGTCATGGTTCAAACCAAATAATGCAACAGGAGGAGATCCACACTCCATATACAATAAAGAAGAGTGCAGAAAAAGTAATCGTCCTTATAAATTAATACTTTTCATTTTTATTCAAAGGAACTCCTGAATCTTAAAATCATTCATAATTTACAAATCAAAGTGTCCCCTTACACAGTGTTTCGCCAAAAAGGCTGCGTCGGGAGGAACAGAAGGGATGTAGCTCACACTATAAAAAAAAAACTGCAACATTGCTACAACATAACACAAGAAAAGGGGTTTAAGCAGATGACGACGGTGGCAGTATACCTGTTACAGATGCGTTCAGTAAATGTCAGGTGCTCACACAAAAAGTAAAACTTTAAGACGCCAAATTTGGCACCAAAGATGGATGAACCAATCGCATAAGATCACACGGTACACGAGTGAACGAATCAACGTAAAGGGGGTGATGTCATAGTTTAAAGCGCTGACATATTACAACAACAAAAGAAAATATAAAAGTGCAAAAATACTGCTAACATTATGTCACACACATCCATATATAAAAGAGTTCATATCTACACAAAGTGCACCCACTCAATATCCAAGTTGAGTCTATAAGGGGGACAGTGTCTGCAAAGTAAAACAAAAAATCCACTTTTGTTCTCAAAGAAGCAATTGTTCAGAGAAATTATCACCCCTTTGGGAGGTGGGGGTCAGAACATCAATCACAAAAAGTTTCAAAAATCAGTCAGAGTGCACGCGGAGGATAACCAGTGAGATATGAAAGGCGCTTCCTCCCGCAGTGTCCAAATAAACAAGCAATGCTCAATTACGCGCATTTTAACAGGACGTTAGTCTCACCAACATACAGGTTTCTGAGAGGGACCTATAACAGCATAAATCACACCTGCAGAAAGACATGCTGGAAAACGGAGAGCATATTCCATGCCGGTAACCGAATGTCTAATCGATGTTGATGATAAAGAGTGCAGGCAAACCGAGCAGTGTCCACATGGGTGATGACCCAGAGGCGGAGATGGGCCTCTGAAAACATCATGCAGAAAGAATATTTGAATCAAGCTAAAGACACGATGGCCCGATTTGTAGCCAGGGGTTACCCATATCGTGTACTGAAGCAGGCTTTTAAACGTGCATTGTATATTAATTGTGATTTGCTCCTTCAACCACAAGCACCTCTTCACTTGCATATTACTATATTCTGCACGTGCTAGACAAATTAGCTCCATCATTAAATGTTATCGTTCTATGTTATCACTGCATGATGTTTTCAGGAGGCCAGTTACATTTTGCTTTTAATTGGAGAAAAAATTTGCAAGACTGCCTTGTGCGCTCTGAGCTGCGTACTTCTATCACGTTAACATCTCCACCTCTGGGTCATCACTCCACAGTGGCATTTTTATGCGGTAATCTATTACATTACCATTTATCACATGTGTTTTGGGGATAAAAAAATATCCAGCATATTTTCTGAACAGCAAACTGTTACACAAGTTCCAAAAAAATTACAACAAAAACTACAGGAATGCAGGTCCAAGATTTATTCCGTGAACACCACTAAGAAACAACATTACTTAGCATTTCTCTAGTGCTACCAGACACATACAGCACTGTACAGATACACATAAGAGATCCTAGACTTAATCCCCTCTGCGCTCCCCAGCTGTCACACTGTCCATTTAAATCCGTTTCCAATACCCTGACTTCAGGCTTAAAGCTTAAAAAATTGTAGTTTGGAAGCTGGTACTAGAAAAATCTCAGGAAAACCCTACCGTACACTAATCTCAAAAGCTGAGGGCGATTTGAAAGCTTCAGTCTAGATATTTGGAAGTTAAGCTCATGCAGCCTGGAAACCGGAGGGGCCCCTACATCACCCTCGGAGCTATTGTACTAACAGACAGTGACAAGCAGAACGCTAGACACAAACAGGACGATTAAAGGAAATGGTGACAGCTATTAGTGGCTGGCATTAAACGGGAACAGGCTGCTATCATCATTCACTGTGGTGCCACTGCTAAAGGGGGGCGGGGGGGAGCCTAGAATTGCATTGCAACATTAAAAGAACACGATTTTTGTTTTTCTCCCTCTCCGATCAGTTCTGGTCACCTCCTTTGAGCCTCCCTATAAAGCTTCTTCCCTTCCCGACCTTTCAGACCACCACCCCAAGCTTTGGCCCTTTCTCCAGATCCTCTCCACCACCATCAGTACGATTCCAGTCCAGCCTTCCCAGCTCCTCCGCTCACTGGCTCGCTCCCCTGGCCAGCCCTTAAGTGAGGTAGTGCCGCCCCAGACACAGGAGCAGCTTGCACCCCCCCTGCCCAGACTGCAACAGCAGCAAGCCTGCTGCCTAGGCCTCAGCAGCAGCAGCCTGAGGCTCCCCTTATTGGTGGCGCAGCTGCCCATCTCCATCCCTCCCTCTCTGCATGGACTCTGGAGCCCCAGAGGTGGGGGATGAGGGAGAGCAGCAGCACGGCACACACGGCAGGCCAGCACCCACCACTCAGCAACACAGTGGCTCCCATATAAGCAGAATATAAATGTTTTAAATAAACAAACAGGAAATTGAAACCACATACAGCGGACAAAAGCACCACCAGTCAACACCGCATCCACACCAGTGAGTCTCAGACTGTCCCGGATGAACAAACCGATAACATGAGCACACCAGACAGCTCTAAAAATCTACAACAGAGAAAGGGAGTGGCTTGGTGGGCCGAGGAGCAGGAAAACCAGGGTGCAAATCCCACATCCCCCAATGACACTCCTTGGAACTTAGGGCAAATCAATTTCCCATTGCCCAAGGTACCCACTTTGATTGTAAGCTCTTTAGGCAAGGAATTAATTTACCTGAATTCTAATACTGAAAGAAATCCTAAGTATCATTTCAAAAGGTGTGCTAAAATCCAAAATTATTGGGATCTAATCAGATATTTAATTTATTTTTAAATCTAAGTTTGAAAATAATCAACATATATATCCATCCTGAAGAATCCAGGAGATGAAAAGATCAGAAAATAACAGTATCCAAATTTAACCACCTACAGTGCTGAGAAATGTTTAATAGACATAATAAATACTTTTCATTATTATACTTGAGTCACAAGAATTACAAGTTCTTGCCATGATAACCTTATTTAATTCAAACTATGCAATCAAAAATGTATACATTAAACAATTCCATGTTTCTCGAGACAATTTACTAAATAAGAATAAGTAATTCAAAATCAGAGTGCAAAACAGTAAGTGAACCTCAGGAGCTTCAAATGGGTAACAAGTAAGCCACCCAGCAGAGTTAATCTGCATGACAGTTTTATCATCCTGACATATAGAAAAGGCACAAAATGTTCTAAGTTTGAGAGGGGATCCAAGATGGCACCTGCACTCTCGAGCTGAACGCCGTGGCTTTTCTTTCTCAAGAATTTCCTGCAAAATTATTGCCTTAAATGCCTCATTCGACCAGGAAAAGACGAGCCAGGGAGGAAGCTTACCCTGGGCTTCCCCCGGATACGTCTGTGACTGGCCCGATGGATAGCCATGTGGTTTGAGGGGGCTCAAGTTGGGGAGAGGAGTCGCAAGGCCAGGAGCCGCTGAGGAGATGCAGATCTCCCTGCCTGACTCGGAAACATCTCTGTCCCCGATCTCGAGAGAAGCACAGGCAAACCCTGCCACTTGCCGAAACCCGGAAGGGAATCTGGTGAAGACGCCTACCGATGTTGCAGGCGTCAGATATCGCCGGGCAGGGACGCCAGAGTAGGAATGCCTGATGAGTTTGCCAGTAACTTAACCAAGAGAGAAGATTGCAGGATGAATCTGGGAAGTTTCTCTACTCTTTTACTGCCAAGACCTCGATTCCCTCTGGCCAAACCCCATTTGGTAACTTTAGATTCTTTGTGGGAAGCTATACAAGGCTTGGGGAATCTGCTTTCAAGTCAACTAAATTCCTTGGTAGGCAGAAGTAATGACCATGAAACACATATACAACTTGTAGAAAATTCTGTAAAATCAAATATTCAGCAGATTAGCGAGGTTAATACAACATTGTTGTCTAGCAAGGTGTTGCAGGAATCTTTAGTAAAAGATAATTCATTGTTATTAAGCAAAATTGAAAATGTAGAGAATGTGGTGAAGGGTAAAAACCTTCATTTTGTAAATTTTCCAAAGATATCATAAAAAGATGTGTCACAGAAATACTTAACACTCCTGAAAATGATGTCCCATCAAAAAAACAGTTTGGGACAAAATAAGATGGAGACTATCAAGGAAAATGTATCTGAGTGTGTAGAGGAGTCTGTTATTCCAGCTTTGAACGTCTCAGAATTTTTGGAGACATCAGATACGGCTCAAGCCATTCCAGCAACATTAATAGTGACATTTGCACTGGAACCTGATAAGGACTGGGTGCTGAAGCTATTCTATAGACAAATTAGAATTGTTTTTGAGCTTGCAGGTTAGGATATTTCCTGATGTATCTAAGATGACACAGAAGAAGAGGAAGCAATTCTTACTTCTTAGACCTAAGGTTCAACAATTAGGGGCCTTTTTCCTATAAAAATTCCCATGCAAGTGTTACATAAAGTATAGAGAAGTTTCATATCTTTTCTTTATGGACCCAAAAAGCAAACCGGAAGCCGATCCAAGATGACTGTATAGCGAACAGATCAGTATATGAAAAACTTATATTCTGACAATATTCGAGCCCGACTCTGCCCAAGTTTCGCTCTTTTTGAAGAGCTGCCTCAGGGGCTATACATTGTCAGCAGGGTAGAAATTGAGAGGTTTGAGTCCCACTCTGTCTGTCAAGCTATATAATTCCCAACATTCTGTTTGCTTTATTTACTGCCGCAGCACACTGAACCAACGATTTCAATGTGTTATCCACTATGACGCCTAGATCTCTTTCCTGGGTTGTAGCACCTAATATGGAACCCAACATTGTGTAATTATAGCATGGGTTATTTTTCCCTATATGCATCACCTTGCACTTATCCACATTAAATTTCATCTGCCATTTGGATGCCCAATTTTCCAGTCTCACAAGGTCTTCCTGCAATTTATCACAATCTGCTTGTGATTTAACTACTCTGAACAATTTTGTGTCATCTGCAAATTTGATTATCTCACTCGTCGTATTTCTTTCCAGATCATTTATAAATATATTGAAAAGTAAGGGTCCCAATACAGAAGAAGATTTATGAGGGACTGATGGGAACCGTAATGCTAAAACTTGTTGAGAGGATGGGCAGACCAGATGGGCCATACGGTCTTTTCTGCCATCATGTTTCTACTTTAAGTCCACAAAAAAAAAAAAAAAAAAAGGAGGAGGGGTTACAACATATTTAAGAAACTCCAAAGAGAGGAAACGATTGCAACACATTTCAAGCATTCAGTTTCACTCTTTCATTCTGAAACAATCTACAACTGTGGTCTGGTTCCCAAAACACTTAACAGGAATCATGTAACTGAAGTATACACAGATAATACAAGAAACTCTGCACCTAATTTTAAGGCATCAGATTTTAAATCTAGAAACTGTTTTCATCTCACTTGAGTGGCTCTAGACACATCAGGGGAAATTCGGTTTTTCTCATCTAGAAATAAGGATGACATTTTTATAAAAAAAAATATTCTAAGAAGCCAGTCTCAGTCTCTGTCAAAGAAAAAAGAGTCACTAGTAAAGTTTAACATTTACTTGGTATTCAGGAACATCTAATAAAAGGTAGCACAAGGTTTCCCCCAAAATGAATTTGACAATAAATAGAATAGGGCTGGCCCCATGGCTCAGGGTTTCCTGCCTGACATGGACCCGCCGACCACCAGCATGTCTCACAGAAAAAGAAATAAGAGACATTTCCTAATTTCAGTAGCACCAACACACACGAGCTCCAGGAGGGTGAGAAAGTGGCTGCTGCTAGCACGGTGACCCCTGAAATTTAGCCTGGGAATAGAATCCACCCCACTCCCCAGCTAGGGAGAGACCTTGAATGGTGTGAGTATGCTATTGGTAGGTGAGGAAGAGTTCAGGAAAAATAGAAATGCTCTTATTTTTTGTATAGCTACTCCTAAATCAATACAGTTTAAAGGCAAAAAAACAAAACAAAACCAGCAATGTGATAACAGCATAAACAGAGAACAAATCCAGCAAGAGACGATACATGCACTGAAATGTTATCAACAGTAAGCTTCAAAAGAAGTTCCAGGAAAAAAAATTAAAATTACCCAACCATAATAATTCCCAGAAAAAGAATCGTACATAAAACGACACAGTCTGCATCACTGTTTGCCTATGGCGACGCACACACGTGTACCCATTTATAGTTAGGGCTAAGGGAACAATCACTGATAATACTTCAGATGCAGATGCAAAGTGGGACTAATTTTAGCATTTTAAATACCCTTTCAATCAAGGTTTGCTGCTGAGACCTATCACTAGGTTGGACTTTACAACTGAAGCCGGTTACAGATTGGACTCTCACCCACAAGACAAGAGTTCTTGGTGTGTGCCAGTCCCAAATTAGGAAGGAAAAACACTTCATAATCTATATATTTTTCCTTTGAAAGGAACAGAACTGTATTATAATATGGAATTGCAGCTCTATACATGAAGCACATTAGACCAGCTATGTAGAAATGCTACTTTAAGTAGGGTCTTACTGAAGGATATCAAATACCACACTGCATTAGGACAGCATATTATTTGTCTGAGGGTGCACAGAGGGCAAAAGAATGGAGGAATAGCCTAGTGGTTAGAGCAGCGGGCTGTGAAGCTCTTTGAGATCTTGGGAAGACACTTCACTCTCCGTTGCCTCAGGTTCAGGCTTAGATTGTAAACCCTCTGGGGGCAGGGAAATACCTACAGTACCAGAATATGATCCGCTCTGAAGTGCTCTAAAAGCAGAAAATAAATCAAATAAATAAAGGGATTGTTAAAACAGATTAAGAATTTTCCTGCATATACAAAAGGTATGTTTATGGACTTTTGTTTTCAGTTATTTTAATTTATAAAGAAAAAGAGCAACACCTCCCACAAATACAATCCAAAAGAAAAACTGCGGTGCAGGGACTAAAAAGTCAACCAAATCTTAATTAATAATTAAGAAATTTTACATCTCTATTACTAAAGGAAAACGGTATCAGGATTTGAGGTGGGGATGCTTAATACACTGTCTCTTGCCTGCAATGGGCTTCAAACAGTATCAGAACAATACACCTTATGATCAAATCAAGTACCGAATATCCTTCTACTGCTTAAAAAAAAAAACCATTTTATTTAACAAAAAATTTAAAAAAAGAATCCCTGGAAAAATAAAATAAACTCTGAAAACGAAGGTCCCTAGACTTATGCTGTAAATTCTTGGTATTGCATTTTAAAACCAACATCTGCAGACCAGACCAGACTCTATATACACTTTTAGGCATTTTAAGTAAACCAAAAAGAAAAGAAACACTCTCCCAGCATGAACTTCATCAGATTAAAAAAGGAAATCTAACACAGTAAAGTAAGTTACACAAAATAAATCTACCAAGTATCAGTGCCCATGAATATAGAAAAAAATGGCTCACAGAGTATCCCATGGAAAAAAAAAAGAAAAGATTGTAGTGGTGAGCCTTGGTAAGTTTGTGGAGTAAGCCTTATAAAATCGGTCTCAAAACTTCTGGAGCTGTTAAGCATTTCCCGTAGCAAGAAAAGATGACAAGGATCAAACCACTATTTTGGGTGTAACTGCTAACATAACATAACAAATGGGAAGGGGTAGTTAGGAGGGGGGGGGGGGGGGGGGGGAGGCAGGCATCCATGTAGAGTGGTTCATGTTGCAATCCAAAGCCTGCAAGTCAAGTTACTCGAGCAGCTTAACCAAACCAAACGCAAGCACAAGGCAGCCCAGTTTGTCAGCACACAGGCCCAGCAGGAAGTGGGCTATGCACAGCTGCTGTATGTACTCTGTGCAGGCAGGCCTCGAGGTAAACCTCAACAATAAAGTCAAAGTGCTTCACCAAAACAAAAACGGGGCTTCCCATAGGCTTCCAGGTGAACATGCTTTTTCCTTTTCCTGCTGAGAGCCATGCAGCAGCAGCAGGAAGTACATCGTTTCCACGACAACCACTGGCCACAGCAGACCCAGAGGCCGAAAAGCAAGCAGGTGGGATGCATCCATGCGTTTACCTCCAACTTGCTTAGCAAAGGGATATCCTCGAAACACGTCTTTGGCTGTACAAAATAAGAAAGTGTTTTATTTTCTTAGCCACCGTTGGACAGTTGCCACTCTGTCGTTCATATCTACCTCCTCCATGCCTCACTGCGACCGTACGTTCTCTCCACTCTTTACAGCTTCACAGAGGCCCAATTAATAAAAATGTAAATAACACAAGCCCATTACTATCAGAGTCAAAACTGGCATGAACAAGTCGTCACTTCCAGAAGAAAACTACCTCCACAGGAAATGGAAACAGATCTGAAAGAAATCCTGATATCTTCGAGATTTTGGAGGGATTTTAGTTCAAGCGTCCATGATTAGGATCCAGGTTAACTGCCCCTTCTCACAGCAATAGAGCTGCCACATAATGGCCAGGAAAGAAGTTCGCTGGTTGCTTCTTTTTAGCATTTTCACTCAGTCTGTCACTCTGAACACGAAATGTGATGGGACCGTACAGACTACGTCCCCATCTTCCACATATCCTCCTTGGTGTACAGTGCTATTTGTGGGTGCAATTCCTTGAAATTTATACAGGATTCAAGTTTATAAACTGTTTAGATTAAAAAAAAAAAAAAATTTACAGAGAAATAGAAACCGAATGGTAGCCTATGAATCATCAGCTGGCCTTTTTCTAGAAACTGCTCAAAATGCTGACGTCCTACCAGGCTACGCTCCAACCCAATCCTTTCCAGGGATAAGAGACCATAGTTTATTCGCTGCAACAAATGGCGAGAATTCTACTTTCAGTTACTCCTCAATTCTTTTATAATAGGCAATTTTCAAAAGAAAATGGGGCACCTAAGCCTAGTTTCTATGCATGTAAATGGTCTTTTTAAAAACTGCTCAGAAGGTTTGTGCGTCCACAAAAGCTTAATTTTACACAGCCTACCAAGACAGGAACAGAGGATTGGATTTGGGTCAGGGACAGAATTTACACTTAAGCTTTTGATTTTCAGAAATGCACCCACACTAACTGCTTGGGAGCAGGCATAACTACGATTTTGTTGTAATTTGAAGACCTGGTTGATGATCTCAGACTTATGAATTAATTTATTTTGACAAGCAACAAAGTGGCTTACATCTGTTTATTCTGTATTTTATTATTTTGTTTTTTTATTGTACTGTATTAATTTGTTGTACATTGCTAAGAAAGATCTTACTGTAAGATCTATATAGGATTCACAAATAAACTTTGTGCTTGTTACATGGACACCCATGAAATTTCCAAGCCTTATGCACATAAATCTGCTTTGAAAATTCTGGCTAAGGTCAGCAGGTTAAAAGAACCCTATGTGTAGGCTTTTTGACAATTACCCTTACAAATCTTACATGTATGTTATTCAAAAACTGCAAGATGTTAGTCTAACTTCTAACCCTACGCATTCTAATCAGCATTTCTTTTGTATTTATCATCCAGCTGTTTCTTCCTAATCCTCTGGACTTCCACCTCAACTATAAACCAGCCATAAGTCTTAATTGACAACTGCCAGAGTCTTGCCCTACTTTTATGACCTTCCCCAGCCCAGCCATTGCAGCAATGGCCCTTGGCCAAGATCAAGAAAGTGCAATTCCCTCCACAGCACACATGCACCCTAGTTCTAGCCATTAGGGTCACCACTGGACAATAGCTAGGACCCTCCCAGGGACTATAAACAAGCCCCAGCTAAGCCACCCAGAGTGGAAGCTGGGCCCAGGAACTGAAACACTGCATGTTCTTGGTGAAAAGGCAAAATGTGTGAACATCTCATCTCAGAGAATCCCAGCTCCAGGACACTATCAAAAGTAGTAAATTAAATTCCACAAAAGGAAGCACAGCACTACCTATTAACACTGAAGTTCCATAAAATTATCAATTTTGTTTTACATACAGCTTTAAATTCATATAACTATTATCAGTCCTCAGTTATAATACATGTTCAGTGCAGTGCAGTGCTTTGTAGGAAACCCATGTTTCACTACAATTTAATAATCAGTACAGGATAAAAACAATTCAATTGAAGATTCAAGGAAACTTAGGCTTACAAAAAGGAGGCAGCTATTCATTACATGAATAGGACAGTCATGCAAGGTGATTCATGTGAGCACGGCACATTACAGACTGACAGGACATGGTATGAAAAATAAAGATAATATGCTGGCAGAGCCTGCTTGAGAGAGAGATACCAAAAGTTTTATGAAGATTATAAAATACTGGGCTGAAGCGAACTACTTAGGAAGATACTTTAAGTGACTTCTCTAAGTAAATCTCAAAGGCAGTGAATTAAGACCTTAAAACAAACCTACTTCTAGCCATCAACTGTGGTTAAGGGAGAGTGCAAGTGTGAATGTGTATGTATGTATACACACACCCACCACACACACACACACACACACGTGTATATGATAAAAAGACAGCAGATCAACCAAAGACTCAGGTGGTCATGTATGTTTATATTAGAAACATTTTCTATGCACTATTTTATTGGATATCACACAATTATATTTAAAATTCCTCTGGTATATTTAATTTTTAGTGTTTCCGAGCTGTGTCCACCATTTTGATCTCTTCCTCCTAATGAAGCCAGCTATTGGCGAAACGAGGGCCTTTGTCAAGGACTGAGTAGGATTGCTTTCTATGAAACACTCTGAAAAATATCTTTGAGGAATGAGCAGATCTGATTCAATTCTAAGATTCATCCATCATCATCATCACTGATTTTTATGAAACACTGAGAAATATTTTTATTTGAGAAATGAGCAAGACTGATTTATTTCTATGATTTATTAATTAATATCACTAATTTGGACATTATAGATATTTCAACCAACAATAATCAACATACTTCTAAGTGAGTTACATAATTGTCATGTATTTCTTACAGCAGGACCGATGCGTTCACTAGGCAGCCGCCTAGGGCGTAAACCATTAGGGGGCGGCAAAGAGCAGCCGTGTGGGGCTGCAAGCGGAGCCCAACTTGCTCGCAACCAAGAGGAGAAGAAACTTAGAGGGCCGCAAGCGGAGCCCATCCCACCTCACGGGCGAAAGCAGCAGAGACATGGCAGGCCGCGAGCAGAGTCCATCCCTGGGAATGGCCAAAGACAGAAGATACAGGCTAGAGAGAACTGGGGGCAGAGCCCATACACCTTCAAAAGGAAGAATGAGAGACCAAGAGAGCGATTGGAAAGGAGTGTGGGTGGGTGTGAAAGGAAGTAAGTATAAGGGTATGTATGCGCCTGGTGCGCGAACAAAAGCGCGCGTGCGAGCTATGTTTTAAAATGTACCCCTTTCTGTGTGTGTATATGAGAAAGGAGAAAGTTTGTGAGCAACAACCCACATTCCCCACCCCTATCAGCTAATCCACGACAATCTCAGGGCACCTGGAAATCAAAAGTTGCCAGGTATGGTTAAAGTGGTTCATTTTATATCCTTGTTAGTTTTAACATTGGGTGTTAATATTTGATGTTTTTAAATTTTGTTTTAGAGTTGGAACTTTTTTTTTTGAGGGTTTTTTTAAATTATTGGATGTCATTCTATATGTCTGCTATTTTGAAATATTACTTTTACTAGTATGGCTTTATTATTACCGTTTTATATTTCTTCATTTTGTTTGATATTTTATGAAGAATGGCAGTGTTTGTTTTCCCATTGTTGTGCTGTATCCAGAATCTAGTGTCAGTTTCCAGTTCAGTTTGTGTCTGCACATTTTTAGTTTTTACCTTATAGTCTCTCTATTCTGTATTTAGTGAGGTTTTGTCTGTGTTCTGCATGTGTGATCAAACGAGGTATTCAGTTAATGGTAGTTTCCGTGAAGGTTTCTATAGCAGCTAAACTTAATCTGTTTTCTTATAGGAGGTGTATTGGTGTTTTAAGGCCTGGTGTTAATATTTACAGTGTTGCCTTTTCATAGGTAGGGTTGTTGCTATTTGAGTGCTGGTACTTAGTGCTGTTTTGGTGTGGGAGGTTTACTATATTGTAACTGTACCAAGCCTACATCCAACATGCATTACAATAGGTCTAATACCATATGTGTTCCAAGTGGGGGGTTTTTGCCTTTTAGCAGAGTTTTCTGGTTGTCATACATATGTATATTATATTTACATGCACTGCTGTAAAAGTGATACTCTTATCTCAGAAAACTATACTTACATTTTACATGAAAAAGTACATTCAATTATAAATGTATAATTTTTACTTGTGTATTTGGGCCAAGGGGAGGAGGCCGCACAAGGTTCACCTAGGGCACTTAATATCCTTGCACTGGCCCTGCTTACATGTAAGATTGTACTAATGTGTTTTATTGATGAGAAATATGTACAGATAAGTCATACCGATGTCAGCTTTGTTAGAATAAAAAAAAGTGTCCATTTAAAATTATAGGCATTGTTAATGTATTGGCTTATGTGATTCATATACACACACATAATATAATATAAAGGTTCCTTTTCTGGACACAGTTATTTAGAAAAAAGGAAAGTGAGCTTAGAATTACCATTCACCATAAACCAACTGATAGAAATACATTGCTGCACTTCACTAGTCATCACCCGCAGAGATTGTGGGAAAATATTCCAGTAGGCCAATTCCTACACCTGCGTTTGGTATGTACCAGTGTTCATGAATATAAACATCAGGCAGAAGATCTGAAGATTTGCTATCTACAGAGAGGGTACTCAAAGAAAACCATTAAGAATGCTTTCAAAAGGGTATAATATACCAATAGAGAGTTACTTTTGGGGACCACGCACAAAAAACCTCTAGAAAGGATAGTGCGTGTGTTGCCTTATTCAACCCACATGCAGGAAGTACAGGACATTATTTTAAATAATTGGAATATTTTAGCAATACAGAATACATTTGAACAAAGCCCCATTTTTTGCCAAAAACTAAGGGCCCATCTTGTTATTACTTCTCCTTTAATATTACACTTTGGGGAGCCCAAAGTTAACATGGGTGGGCCGTCGGCATACAGGCTTGAGCCCTACTAGTTTTACTTTTATCAATAAATAATGCCTTAGAATGTACCCAATGGTGTACAACAGCCATCATGCATCATGAATGACGCTTTAAAATATTTTGTTTCAAGCATTTATCAACATTAAAAATTAGCTTTTTGATCTGTATTAATTTTATATGAATTGCAGTTTATAAATACACAATATCATAAAAAGTAAACAAAGAACACTTCATAAAAACAGATCCAATCACGTAATAAAACAAAATATCAATGTATTCTTTTATGAATCCTCTTTCCAAAAATGCAGAATATATCACAACTACAATAAAACAGCAATAACCAGAAGTAACAGAAGAGCTTAAGATTTGTAATGGGTGCAGAGCAGAACTATAATCCAACATGCAAAATATAGATATAGATATATAGATTGGTGTCACCTCAGTAACAAACTCTCTCCACTGCCAAGTACTTTGTGAAGTAATACAAACCCCTCCAAAAATATAATAAAAAACCATCTAGAACCTTGCCTACCATACCATAACAGCAGTAAATCTCAGGATTCAAACAGCAGCAACCTTATCTATGAAAAGGCAGCAAGGCAAACATTATACCAGGCTCTACAACACTAATACACCACCTACTGAGCAAACAAGCCGAACTGCTACAAATCCCTACAGAGAAACTACACGCTAGCCAAAATACTGCACAACACAGACAGAATAAGAAACTACAAATTAGAAACAGACACACACAGACAAGATTGAAATAGAAAACTCAAGAAACCAGTCTCCGTGAACAGTGGAATGCTGAAGAAAAAGTAAAATACAAATATAAGAAATGCAGATTCCCAAAAGATAGTCAAAATAATTTTTACCTTCATTGTCTGATCTTATTTTTCTAAACAGCTGGTCACAGTCTCTTTTTCCCCTTGTCTGTCTTTTCCTAATTCCTTTTTCAAGGTCTCTTATTCTGTTTCTTCTCTCTTCTCCTGGCTTTCCTTCCTCCCTCATATAGGTTCCCACTCCCACACACTCTCTTACCTAGGCTTCCACTCTCACATGCAGGTTCCTACACACACAGGCTCTCACTCTTATATGCAGGCTTGCACTCCTACATGCTTGCTCTCACATCCACAGGATCTCATACCCACATACTCTCTCTCACACACCCCCACACAGGCTTCTCACTCCCATGCTCACACATACACACACTATCAGGGCTCTCTCCCTCTCTCCTGAGCTTCCCTGCTGCACCATGCCCCTTTCTCGGGCCACACAGGATAAGCTCTGTGACTGCCTTACAATGAGCCTCCTCTTCTCAGTGCCAGGCAATGCTGATTGGGTGGGCTTAAGTACAAAGTTATGCCACTGATACGAAGGCATGGAGCCAGTTTGTATGTGGGAAGTATTGCCTGTAAAAATATGGTTTGGCCTAGTCAATTCCTGCATCCTTTTCTGCCCGTGAAATATACATTACGTGAGCATTTTACATGTGATACAGTACAAATAGTATATACTTTTAATTTGCCCGTGTCACAAGCTGTATATAGGTCATGCAAAATTGTCAATAAAGACCTGTATAATACAGCATAAAAGCTGTATTAGTAGAAAAAAAATGGATGCTCCTATAGTGCAGCAATGGGCTGAAAACAACTACAAAAAAGTGTTGTGGTCTAACAATTAGTTATGAATAGAAGGAGAAATATTTCATTGCTTTTACCTTGTAGGAAGCAAATTTTCATCTATGAATGGCCATCTGTATTCCCTTTGGGACTGAATAAAACTGTCGAGTGAGAAGCATTTTATTAAAGGTGCAATAAAGTTGTTATTGTTATGTAACTGGATGGTATTTAAACACACTTCCGGTTGGGTTCATATGTTTGATTCCACTCAATAAGAGCCATCTCAAAATTTTGCTTCCTAACAGATACTGGTAGGTTATACCCAGTTACCCAAGGCAATCTCAGATCTGTGGTTCAGGGAAATTTTAGGTAAGCATATTTATTATGTATTAATGAATTTTGTAAACATATTGTTTTGACTGCAGGTACTAAGGGATTTATGTTGTCTTCTAAACCCATAGAGGGAATTTGAGGTTTAATATGTAACTACGGGAAGATGCACAGTGTATATAATCGATCCTTAGAAGATAACATTCCCAATACTCCATTGATAATGGGTATTTCGAGAAAAGTTTCATTGTGATATATTTACAAATAAATGGCCTCAACAATGATCTAATTATAGCAGGGCTTACTCTGTCGATAAATATCCCCTGAAGAAGCCAATTATAAGGTGAATTAAAGGCCTTTGTTGGGAATCCAAGAATCTATTAACAGCTGCAGTCTGTTCAAGACGACCACTGGAACTATATGGACTTTTTGAGGTCACTATTTTCAGGTTTAAATGTGATTATTAGGTCTTATGGTGTGTGTGTGTGTGTGTGTGTGTATCTTTTTTAATACATTTTAATTTCTTTATATTTATGTACTTTACTCGGTATTTTATACACTAAAAATGTGTGCAATGATAAAAGTCATTTAGATGTGAGTTCTCTGAAATTACATAAAATAAATTTCAATCAGTTCTTGGAAAAAATTGCATTAATTTGTGGGGTGTTTAAAAAATTGAACTCTGAGCCTCCACTAGATAGATAGAAATATATATATTTTTTTTAATTTAAATGTTTTTATCAATAATAACTTTGCAATTATACAAGAGTCCAATGATAATCTAGAAAATGAGGACCCGGCATATAATATATACATGATAGATAACCATCATATATCATAGATAAATGTAGAAAGAACAATAAAATGCAATAAAAAAAAATCAATGAGAATCCTGTCTCCTTGTCTTGTGGCAAAAAGAAAAATGCACGTAATAACTCAAGAGTATCCCACCCCTCCCCTCCCCTTACCCCTAACAAGAAATACAAAGGTGAAAGACAAAGGTGAATTAGTATAACATATCCATCCACAAAAAGAAAACAAACAGAATTATGGAAAGGCAAGAGACCTAGCAAATACATTATAGATGTGTATGGCACTGCAAGTATAGAATTTAGGGTGTAGTCGAGCACTGTGGAGCAGAGAACAGCCTTGTATTATCAAGTAGGGGTCCTTCCAGAGGCTATATTTCTTCCAGGTATCCTGAAATCTCCCTAGAGATTTCCTAAGATGAGCCGTAATTTCTGCCAATCGAAAGATAGTCTCTACTTTAGATTGGACTATGGCTAAGGAAGGAGCTTGGGGCGTTTTCCATCTTCTCACAATTTCAATTCTGGTAGCTGTAAAGATGAAATTTACCAAGGTATTGGAATTGTCTTTTCCCTGGAATAGTGGTAAGCCTAACAGGGCCTGCTGTGGTAATATTCTCATTTCAGACTTGTATAACTGGTATATCTAGTTTTCTAACTCAGTCCATAACAGGCGAAGCACTGGGCAATCCCACCACATATGGAGTAAGCTTCCAGTGTTGAGGCACCCTCTCCAACAATAAGCTGAGACCTTTGCTGACATACGGTGTAATCTTACTGGATAGTAATGCCATCTCAACAGTAATTTCCAGGAATTCTCAATCATGTGTGTTGATATTAAGCCCTTGCCAATATGTGAAAATATCTGTTCCCAGTCTCGCTGAGACAAGGATATATTCAAATCCGCTTTCTAAAGCCCACTACATAATTGGGCTTTAGAAACTTTTCCTTACCCATCAAAGCATATATAATCGAAAGTAATTTGGATGTTTGATTTGCATTTTGACAAAAGAATTTCGAACTCAGATTTCCCCTGTTGGAAATGCCCTCTGAGCTGGTTAGTCTGAGCAAAATGTCATAGTTGTATAAACAAAAAAAAAACATCTGAGCTCTGTAGGTCATATTTCAGTTGTAGCTCGGGGAAGCTTGAAAGTTCTTGCATTCCCCATATCTGACCCCAAGATCAGATCCCTTGGGCAGCCCATCTTTGAAAAGCAGAACTCTCATACCCCGTCGTGAAGTGACTGTTGGCATATAAATAAGTACTATGGTGGTATTCTTGGGATCCCACAAACAGATTTCCTGGATTCCCAAAGCTGTAAAGGTATTAACATGGACGGCAGTAAGACAGTGCGAGGCGGGACAATCAAGGTCTTTTTGGGTTGCCAGAGAAAGCTAGACAGTGGGATGTGATTTACTAGCTGTTGACTAAAAAGAACCCAGGGTTTCTGCAAATTGCTCCTATGCCACTCCACCAGCGTTCTGAATCTGGCTGCCAGAAAATACCTCTCTAAATTTGGGACTCCCAATCCCCCATGTATTTTGGATTTGTAGAGGATTTTGCATGCTGCTCTAGGTCTCTTACCTCCCCAAATGTATAGCAGTAGCCTCTTTTGTCAATATAGAAATCTCTGCTTGGAGACATCAATTGGGAGTGTTTGAAATAGATAAAGTAGTTTGGGTAATACTGTCATTTTTACCGCAGCAATTCTACCAAACCAGGATATACTGTATCTGTTCCATTCCTCTAAGTCCCTAGTAATGTTGGCACACAGTTTATCATAATTTAGTTGGAGTAGATCCTGAGTTGCACTAGCATATACTCCTAGATATTTTATTTGATTGTGGGCCCAGCGAAATCAGAAGCTCTCCTGTAATGCCATCTCCTCAGTAGGGGATATATTGCTATTGAGCATCTCTGATTTTTCTCCAATTAATGCGAAATCCCGATACCTTGCTAAAATCCTCAATGGCCTGTGATAACAGTGCAAGAGAAGTGTCAGGCGGGGGGGGTCAGTGACCATGATCAGGATATCGTCAGCAAAGAGCGATAATTTCGAGGAAAGGTTTCCCACTTTTATACCATGTATCTCAGAGCGCTGTCTAATATGATTTGCAAAGGGTTCCAAAAAAATGGCAAAGAGGAGAGGCGATAATGGGCAGCCCTGCCTAGTTCCTCTCTATACAGAAAGAGTAGGTGAGTATCCACCATTGATCTTAATACAAGTTAAGGGATTGTTGTATAACTGTTGGAGCCACTGAATAAAATGATCCCCAAATTGCAATCATTTTAATAATGCAAACAAGTAAGGCCAGTGCACCATATCAAAGGCTTTCTCGGCGTCCATCGAGAGCGCCACCGTTGGTTTCTTGTATTTTTTTAAGCCACCATATCATGTCTAAGATTTTATGGACATTATCACTAGCCTGATCCAAATGGATAATTTGGGCAATGAAACTATTCAGGCGATTGGCTAAAATTTTAGCTAGTATTTTTAAATCTATGTTGATGAGGGAAATCAGTCGGTAAGATCCACCCACCGTGGGATCCTTGCCCGGTTTAGCTATAATCGTTATACCTGCTGTGTTAGCAGAAGTGGAAAGAGGTGTCCCCTCTTTCAGTGATTTAAAGAATTTTACTAGCACCAGAGCTAACAGTGTAACAAATTGTTGGTAGAATCGCCCTGATTAGTCATCTAACCCTGGTGATTTTCTGGGTTTCAGATCTTTGATGACAGTTTGAATTTCTAATACCATAATATCCCTATTTAATATAGACTGTTGCGGGGCCTCCAGCTCTTGCAAGTTGGAGTTCTCCAAATAACTCTCTATATCAGTCTGAGTGATATTACCATCAGCTGAATACAACTCGGAGTAAAATTGCTGAAAGCACTATCTAATGGATCTATTGTCTGTTAGCATGGTACTCTCATGGCTTTTAATTTTAACGATAGCAGACTGATCTGGTCTACGCTTTAACATATGGGCAAGGACTTTCCCAGCTTTATCTCCTCCCTCAGAATATTTTTGTTGGGACCTTTCCAGTTGGTGTGCAATAGCCGCGGTGTCTAGGGATGCTATGCGCATACGTATATCTTCCGTATTAGCAAGGTTTCTCCTAGGGGTTGCCGCCGTTTTGTGTAGTTTCTCTAAAGCTTTAAGTTGAAGAAATAATTGGGCACATTCCGCTTCCCTCTGTTTTAGGAATGTCGCTCGAGCTATAAACTTGTGACTTAAAATAGCTTCCATGTGGGGAGGAATAAAAGGTATAATTCCTGGACTTCGGGAAGCGTGATCGCCATATGACAAGAACTCCTAAGAGTTTGAGTTCTTTTCTAGCCACTTTGGAGTCTGAGCTGACGCCCGTAGAAGTATCTATTCTGGGGTTAAGTGTTAAGTTAAAATCACCACCGAAGATCAGGCTTCCTTCTATTTTGAAGGCAAGAGTTTGATTGAGAGACCTATAGAATTCTGCTTTGTGAGAGGTAGGCCCATATATAGATATCAATGAAAATAATTCCCCCCCCCCCAAAGAAATGTTTAGCATTAGCATTCTTCCAGTGGGGTCCACATAAAGGTCCTTGAACTCAAAGTGAAGATCCTTGTGGATCATAATCCCCACTCCGGAATATTTTGAGGAGGGAGTAGCTGCTGCCCAATATTGGTATGGGTATTTAAAGTGTTTCATCAAGCCTAAATAGCGTTTCCTCAAATGGGTTTCTTGTAAGAAAACCACATCTACCTGCAAGCGATCTAACTCTTTAAAGAGCAGTCATAAGAACATAAGAAAATGCCATACTGGGTCAGACCAAGGGTCCATCAAGCCCAGCATCCTGTTTCCAACAGTGGCCAATCCAGGCCATAAGAACCTGGCAAGTACCCAAAAGCTAAGTCTATTCCATGTTACCATTGCTAATGGCAGTGGCTATTATAAGAACATAAGAAAATGCCATACTAGTCTTCGTTTTCTCGGGATGTTAAGCCCCTTAGTATTAAGGGAAAAAAATTTAAATGTGGCCATTAGTAAAGAACCACCTCCGATCCTTCCCGCCAATTAATGGGCTTCGTCCCATAGACGTACCTCTCCACCTAGTATATAAAATCACCTTCATCAGATCATACATTGTTCCCATCCCCACCCTCCCACCCATCAGAACTAGAAGCACGAACCACGTGCTCCAGGAAAACATGGAGGAAGTCTCTAGTCTCTCCTCTTGGCACCTTGATCGAGTGCTAATCTTCAGTCATCAAAAACTGCCATTTTAGCAGTGCAGCAAAACACACTCAAACCGCTGAACATACACCATTCAATTACTCAGTCACTCCTGGGCCTCGCTCTTGTCACCATCATCCAGATTTCTCTGCAGTCTACATCAGCCCTTGGGGACTCGTTGCCCGCGGGCTTGCTGGGTGATAGCATGCGCTATGGTAGATCGCTCTCCCTTCGCTGGTGGTGGTGAGTCGATGCTGATTCCGGCCTCCTTTAAAATCCCGACGGCTTCCAACACTGTCTTGACTCTGTGGGGGTGGTTCCCTGTAACAGAAAAGATAATCCCCCCCAGGGAAGAGCCACCGATTCCGTATGTTTGCCTCTGTGAGCTTGACGGTAACACATCGATTCCTGGCGTCTTTTCTGGGTGGCTGTAGAGAGGTCAGCAAATATGGCGATAACATGGCCTTCCCAGAGCCACGAGCGCTGGCGACGAGCAACATTGTAAATTCTTTCCTTGAGGGCATATGAGTGAAAGCATGCCACAATGTCTCGCGGCCGGTTAGCTATCCTGGGGCCCAGAGTTCTGTGTGCCCGCTCAATTGTAATATTAGGTGTACCTGCTTCTGCTGTGGCACTCTCACTTTCTAGGAAAAAAAAAAAAAGAGGAAATTTTCTCCACCACTGCGATACAATCAACATAGTCCTCAGACTCAGGTACTCCCCTGATCATATTGCTTCGCCTGCTGCGATTTTCGATGTCTTCCATTTTGTCTGCTAGTGTGCGGCATGTGTCCTGCAGGTCCTGGTGGCTTTTCTGCTATGTCAGCATGGCTCCAGTGCCTGTAGATGTCGTACCTTACCTGACACACCCCTTTTTCAGTGGATATGTATATATCATACATTTTTTCTTCAATAGTGGAGTTGCCTTGTTGGAGGTGGGGGGGGGGAGAGTGTCTCATTGATTTTATTTTTGTATCCAGATATGCCATCCTGGAAATGCAATAACTCTATGATCTAAGGAGATAAATGTATTTAATTCCTCATCACTTGCATTGCTGCCAACAGCTCACAGCCCTTCTCTCTCAAATTGAACTCTGAGCCTTCACTTCCCACATCTTAAAAAAAATAAATACTTTTTTTTTTTGAACACACACCATCCCTACCTGTACTATAATTCAGTTGAACTAAAAGGGAGCCAGAGAAGTGAACATATTCTTTGTGGTTCACTTGCCTAACAAAAGGCTCAGTTTCAGCTTCTCAATGACTGCTAATCATGGTAAGACAAAGATTTCATCTTTCAAAGCTGGAGGTTAACCATCAAAGGGACACTGCTACTGTTGCGTCCATCGGGGTCAGACGGCTTCGCCCCTTATGCCTCACCTTTTTCTTGGCTCCTCCCGCTTACCTTGGGAAGATGGCTACCGCCGCGTCTACAAGCTGCCCTCTCCAGTGTCCCCGGAACGGCTATGGCGTTGCCTCCCGCCATGTTCCTCCCAAGGGCCTACTAGGGTGCGCGCGCGCACTACCCACGTCTTTATTCCAGCTATGGCGCAAACCTCAGGGGTGTCCCCCTCAAGTGACGTCACGCCATCCAGGTATTTAGCCTGTACTTGTTTACTAGCTCACTGAGTTAGCAAGGATTGGATTTGTCCGGTCTAAGCTACTCTGCCGCTGGAAGCTCTCTCTCTGCCCTTCAGGGTAATCTCTAACCTGGGTACCCGCTCCTCGGGGGCCCTCTGCTTTATTTCAGATGCCTTACTGGGATCAGGTACTCTCTCCTCGAGGGTCTGCACCATCTACTTCTGCCTGGTGGAATCGCCAACCTACAGCTACCATCTAGTGAGTAATCTAACTCTCAGTCTGTCTCATCTACAGCATTGCCTTGCTGGGAAACCTACACCGGAATCCCCCTATACCAACGGGGTGAGATGGGTCCCCTCTGCCGAGGGGCCAGAGACTGCTACCTCTGGATCACCTCACTACTGCCACCTCTGCTGGTATAAGTCAAGCTGTACAATAAAAGATCTAATTCTGTGTTTGTGCGTCTTGAGTCTAGCCCAGTACTGTGGCTCCCCACGGAGCTCCTCCCTGTGGGCATGGTCATCTGTCATAGTACCCAAGAATCCACCCAAACACCGCTAAACCATAACAGCTACACTTTAGTCACAGTTTTGATAGGAACATAAGACACTGACAAACAATATGGCGCAGTCCCGGTGCTTTTCTTTATGAGGTCTCCGCATACAATTAAATAAATGTTCCGGTGAACGGAAGTTCCTATGTGAGTGAAATAAATTACATACACTTTAGTCACAAGCAAAGACAGAGATTTCAGGTATCTACTAGGATTTCAATAGAATGTCAGCAAAGAGACGTATAGCAGAAAAATAAATTGATCACCCACCTTAAGTTTCTTGTTCAATTTGCAACAGAACCTGTACAACATCGCCAAGTTGAGAGGCCCAAAATCTGCATAAAAGCTGAAAAATAAGCATTAGTTAGCCACCAAGGAAGGGTTATAAATAGTCTATTGCATCTCTTCCAACTTCTTTCACAATGCAGGGTTTACAGTTGCTCGCAAAAAAAAAAAAAAAAAATTGTTGATATATTGCAAAAGTTACTATCGGACACAAAAAGCAAACAAGCATCTCAGCACTTAACTGACTTACCCCAAATATTTCTCCACAGGGGAAAATCACAGATTTTACAGTTATAATAGTGTACAGTTTGTTGATATTTTCAAAATTACTACTGAATAAAATGTTCTCCAGCAAGACAAAACAATTTAGGATTTGACATGATTTGCCAAACATAAAATAGTTTGGGGAACTGAAGACAAATTACCGAAACCTGTTTCATTCTTTTTCCTAATGCTGCCTTTTTGGAGATGGCTATAAAGCAGTAAACATATGCACTCATTTTCTGCTTTTTACATAGATGCTGCCTGCCAGATTTATTAGCTAAAGATGGAGAAACAGAAAGAAGCACCAGTAAAGTAAGTTTGCTTACCATAAAAATGTGGTTCTCCATAGACAACAGGATGAATTAGCCATAACACGTGGGTGACGTTGTCTCATGGCACCAAAGAAGACCCATCTTTCAAGTTGTACTACTGAGTGTACGCTGGAATTAATGCACATATGCTGCCTCGTGAGCCCCTCGGTCAATTGTAGATCTTAGCTTTAGTTAAGTAAACTCTCAGAGAAGCGAACAGGTAATAAGCATGGCTAATTCATCCTGCTGTCCTCTGAGAACCCCATTTACAATTAGCAAACTTTCTTTCTCGGTCAACAAGCAGAGCTGAATTAGCCATGACACATGAGAAGTCCAAAACGGAGGGTTGTGTAGTGGAGCATTTACCAAAAGGCAACCCAAAACCCTGGAGAGAGTAAACTACTGAGTGAAGAGGCTGCGCAAATCTGTTTGCACAAAGCTACCGTTGCTTCGAGACAATTTAACATGAAGGTGTCAACTAAGTTGCAGCTTTGTAGATGTCTTCCAATGGACATGGTTCTAATGTGAGTTACTGAGGTAGCCACTGCTCTTACTCAATGAGCCTTGACAGAGTCTGGTATCTGGAGGCCAGACAGAGCCTAGCAATTGGACAATATGAGCTTGGCGATGGTTATTCCCCAGTCTGTTAGGATCGCATGAGACAAAAAGTTGAGAAGCCCCGCAATGCAGCAGAGATATCTTTAGATAACCTGCCAAGGCCAGTTTACAATCTGGAGAATGAAGGGCCTTCTCCTCTTTATGTGCACAACGTCTTGGAAAGAACATGGTCAAAACAATGGCTTCATTCAAATGAAGAGACAAAAACTACTTTTAGCAGAAACATGGAGTGAATGCAGAGCATCAGTCTATTGTGGAAAGTCTGCAGGTATAGAGTAATGAACTAATGCTTGTACCTTAGCCAATGCGATGGCTACTAAAAACATCACTTTCCAGATAAGGAAGCGTCTTCCAACACAGACTGGAAAACCTATTGAGCAGGGATTTATACTAGGATCATTGGCAATGTGTGAACAAAACCCTAAGTAAAACATTAAATACTTGTATAAAAATGGGGGGGAAAAAAAAAACATCTGGAAAGTTATGTACATTATTGCTCATAGAATGGGAAATAGAAGTCCCAGTTCCAAAGGCAGTCAAGAAGAAACCAACTTGGATGTAGTAGCTGTCTACAACACACAGAAAACCATGACTGGGATATAGTTATACCAGGCTACAATCTATTCAGAAAGGACAAGAAATGAAGGAATGGAAAAGCCATGGCATTTTTAATATATATATGAAAAAAAAAATTTTAAGCAATGGATTGCAGGGCTAACAAGATAAGGAAGCATTGCAGTTTAATCTGGAAAGAAGGAAAGGAACATCTATTTATATTGGTGCAATATAGAGATCTCCATCACAGACAGAAGAAATTGATTGATTTAATGGAGAATATTCATAAACTTGCTACGAAACAGGAGGTGATGCTGCTAGGGGATTTCAATCTACCAGATGCAGACTGGGACACATCTTGGCTGCGGTGTCTTCTAGAAGCAGGGAAATCCTGGATTCTCTGAAGGGAGAACTATTCCATCAACCAGTAATGGAATCTACAAGGGAGAGCGCGATACTGGGCCTGGAAAGTATGTCTGATAGTGTGGATGATCATCTGGCACCAGTGATCACTGGATGGTGTGATTCAGTATTAGAGCACATAATATGAAGAACCATTCCAAAGCGAGGGTTGTAAACAGGAGGAAAACTAACTGTTAAAATGGGGGTGTACTTAAAGAAGCCATTAGATGGATGGGAAAATCTAAAGGAAGAAGAAGAGCAGTGTGCAAAACTAAAGGAATATATTAGAAGGGCAACTAACTTTTTTGTTAGGAAGGTAAAGCAAGGTAAGAGTTAAAAGAGGCTGCTATGGTTTTCCAAAGTAGCAGCTGAAAAGGTTGTGGGGGAAAGAGGTTAGCATTCAGAAACTCCAAGAGCCTGCAGAAAAAGGAAGACAGAAGCTGGGAAAGTAAAAGGGAATGCAAAAATTGAAACAGAAGGAAAAAAGCAAATACAGTAAAACAGGGAGGCAAGACTTCTTTAAAAAAAAAAAAAAAAAAAAGTTAGTGACCAAAGAAACTGCAAGAGTGGCATTGAGAGACTCAGGTGAAGGGAAGGTGGGTTATTGTACTGTTTATTTAACATTTTTACTGATTTTTAATATATTTTGCTAGTTTTTAGATAATTTTAGTTTACCTTCATCTTTGAGGAAGTTTTTATAATAACTACTTGTATTGTAATGATTGTCTTAACGTATTTTTATGTATGAATGCTGTAGAGATTGTAAACCGATGTGAAGGTCCTGGTTCCAAACACCGGTACAGAAAAGTCTATAAATAAAAATAAAGAATGATGATGATGATGATGATGATGATGATGAAGAAAAAGCAAAATTGCTTTAATTTCAGTTTGGAGTTCATTGTGGAAGGGCAAGGACCAGGACCACATAAAACAAGCAGAAATAAGACTGGAAATGAAGTAAAACAATCTATTTTCAGAAAAGTGTGTTTGAGGAGCTGGTTAAAATCAGATAAGGCAATGGGTCCTATGGAATTTAGAGAAGTTCTGGCAGCTCCACCAGCTGACCTTTTCAATGCTTCTTCAGAGCTGAGAGTCATTCTGGAGTACTGGAAATGGATAGATGTGGTTCATATTCATAAAAGTGGAAATAAGGAGAAAGAATCTTAACTCTGTGGTGAACAAATTAATGGAACTGCTATTACAAACAAACAGAGGATAATGCAATTTCTGGAATCCAGTGGCTTTCAAGATCGAAGGCAACATGGTTTTACCAGAGGTCAATCTTGTCATATAAATCTGATCAATTTCTTTGATTGGATGACCAGAGATGGATCGGAGGAGAGCACTAGAAGTAGTGTACCTGGATTTCAGTAAGGCTTTCGATACAGTTCCACATAAGGGACTTATAGAGTGTCCTTAGTACGGGTTCTAGAGTAACGGAAAGGTTTAGAAACTGGTAGAGTAGGAGGTGACAAAGGGTAGTGGTAAAGGGAGTTTGCATACTAGTGATCTGCCTCAGGGATCAGTCCTTGGACTGGTTCTTTTCAACATTTTTGTGAGCAACATTGTGGAAAAATTGTTCTAAAAGATTTGACTTTTTGCTAATGATATCAAAATCTGCAACAGAGTAAACGGCCAGGACAGCATGTAAAACATGAAAAGGGATCTAGCAAAGCTCGAGGAATGGTCTAGGATCTGGCAGCTAAAATTAATACTTTACAAAAATACAGAATTATGCATTTAGGCTGCAAGAACCCAAGGGAGAGGTACAATACTGGGGATAAAATTCTTCTAGGCACGACAGAAGGGCAGGATCTGCAGTTGATTGTATCTGATAATCTTAAAGTGGCCAAACAAATGGATAAAGCAATGGCAAAAGCCAAAAAGATGCTTGGCTGCATAGGAAGAGGAATAGTCAACAGAAAAAGGGAGGTGATATCGCCCCTAAATAGGTCCCTGGTGAGATCTCATTTGGAATACTATGTACAATTCTAGAGACTATACCTTCAAAAGGATGTAAACCGATGAAGTCATTCCAGAGCAGGACTACTAAAATGATCAGTGATCTTCGTTCTAAAGCTTATGAATACAGACAAATATTTAAGTACGAAGAGGAAAGATGAGATAGGGGAGATATGCGAGACATGTAAATATCTCTAAGGTTTCCATGCATAGAAGATGAGACTTGCAACAGAAATGAGGCTACAGAACCAGGGGTTATGGGATGAGGATGAAATGGAGCAGACTCAGGAGTAATCTTAGGAAATATGTATTTACAGAGAGATGCATGGAACAAGCTCCCAGTGGAGACAGTGATGACAACAACAGTATCTGAATTCATGAAAACATGGGATAAACACGGGCTCTCTGGAGGGAATGATGGGAATTGTAAAGCTAAATTAATTGGGCAGACTAGATAGGTCATAAGGTCTTTTTCTGCAGTCACGTTTCTATGACTGTAGGGCAGCATCAGTTGCACCAAAATGACATTGAGATCTCATGGCACCGGTGGCTTGATAACTAGAAGTTTTGTATGCCACAAGCCTTTCATGAACTTCAAACACAGAGGATGTATGGAGATTGACTTAACATCCACTTGAATGCAAAGAGGCACCTTGACCAATGATGTACTGAGGTCCAATGTTCCTTTGGTTTTTATGCAAACGGGTTCAGGGAGCCTGCCTGGCACCAAGATGAAAACCGCTTCCATTTAAAACTATATGCCCTTCTGGTAGAAGGGTTCTAGATCAAAATCACAATATCTTCAACTTCCTTGGAAAGTGACAGTGATGAAATTAACAACACTCAAACATCCAGGATATCAAGCTTAGGGAGGGGAGGTTTGGATGACAAACAACTTAACTCTTGAGACAGTAGAGTTGGATCAAATCCTAGAGGGACTGGTGGGTGGATTAACAACTAGATGAGATAAGAGAAGAATATTTGCCTGGGCCATGCTGGTGCAATGAGGATACAGTGTGCCCGATCTTTGAGTACCTTCTGCACTGTATGCCACTGAAGGAAGCAGAAAAAAGAAAGAGCAGATCCACATCCCACTTGAGCAGAAAAGCTTCTGGAGCAGATCTGAACTTGCTTTGAAGAATGGAGCAAAAATATTTTTTAACTTCCTGTTGTCCTCCAATGTAAACAAGTCAATTGATGGGTGTCCCCAGCGATTGAACAACCTGTCTGCTACCCTTTAGTCTAGAGACCACTCATGGAGGTGAAAAGCTATGCTGAGAAGATCCACCAGCATGCTAGAGATCCCAGGAAGGTAGAATGCTTTGAGGAAAGCTCTGTGGCTGTAAGCCCATTCCCAAATTCTTAGAGATTTCTGGCAGAGGGTCCATGACCCTGTGGCTCCCTTGTTTGTTCACAAACAGCATCACTACTTGATTGTCAGCTTGAATCAGAATGCTCATTCTCTGAAGGAAATGTGAGAAAACAACGCATATCAGATGGCTCATAGCTCCAGGAAATTAATTAATCTGAAACAGATATTCCATTGCTGCTCAGATCCCTTGAGTTTAAGAAGCCCTTGTGAACACCCCCATCCTCTGTTGGACACATCTGTTGTCAGCATTAACTGATGAGGTAAAGTCGAAAGCAAACATCTCCAGGACTTTTGGATCCTGGCCACAGAAGGAGACATTTTTATCTTCACGGTAATCACCACAATATGCGACAAGGGCTGAAGCAGTTAATTTATTTTTATTTAATTTATATAAAATCTTATTCCACTGCTCGCAGAGGCCCCAATGGAGAATTCTCATGTTGAGGGACAAAATACACCGCTGCCACCATATGCCCAAGGTCAACCAGGATTCTTTGGACCAGGACCTGTTTCCACTGTAGAAAGCTCTGGTTTAAAGATCAGAAGGCAGAATACTTGCACTGATGGAAGAAATGCTTTTCCCTCCAGAGAATTTATCCATGCCCAGATAAATCTGATTCAAGTAGGAACAAGGGTCAACTTGGCAAAATGGATTATAAATGCTAGTGACTGAAGGAGCTGGAACGTCTTCTGCAGGGAGTCCAAAACCTTGACTTGGTAAGGTCCCAACACTAGCCAGTCATCCAGATTAGGAAAGGCACAAATTCTCTGGTGAAGGTGATGTGCAACCAATACTGCTAGGCACTTTGTAAAGAACCTCAGAGCTGCTAAAAGCCTGAAGGGAAGAAACTTGTATTGGTAGTGAGAGAAATCCATCATGAATCTGATGTTTGGGAGTGTGAACATATGCATCTTTTAGATCCAGGGCACATATCAGGTCTCCCACTTGAATGAAGGACAAGATAGAATGGAGGGAATTAATTTTGAACTTCTCCAATAACCGGTTATTGTTCATAAATCCAGGATGGGTCTCAATACCGCTGACTTTCTTTACTCCCCTTGGGATAAAGAAATGCCAAGAAATTCAACTTCTGCCTTGGTCTTTAGAAGGGAAAGATTCTATCAAGCACTGGCTGAAAAGCAACTTCACGTTGAGATGGAGCTGGGTCGAGAAAAACAGATATAGATTGCAGGCTAAACTCTGGTACAGTACTGGAGGATAGGAGAAGTGCAAACATTAACCAGATAACACAATTTTGAGGACCCAATGGTCCTTGGTAATCTTGTAGAAAGAGGCGAGCCCTTCCCCCTACCAGGGAGGCATGGCCTGAGGGACAAGTCTCATCAAAAAGTAGTGCCAGGTTTAGCCTGGCCCTGTTGTGGCATCTTTGGCCGATTTCTCATGTGGACATCTGCGTGCTGGAAGCTGCTGCTGTGGCAGTGCAAGTGGTGTACAAACACACTGAAATTGATGGAAGGGGCATCTCTGAAAGAGAAGCATTTAAAACTGAAGTAAGGATGCCTACAGGAAGACAGCTGTGCAGCTCCTAATGATAAGGACTGAAGGTCAACATGTTGCTTCTTAATCTGGGTGACTGTTTTCCCATCTTGTCCCTAAAGAGAGATTGTCCCTCAACTCATCATGAACATCCTCACAAAAACTGCTGGCTCTCAACCGAGCCATCTGGCATATTACAATGATTGCTGCAGAAAACCTTGTTGCGGTATTGAACAATCCATTCACTGACTGAAGAAGATGGTGTTCATACTCTTCTGCTTCCAGAAGATCATACCAATAGCCTTCCTGCTTCCCAATGAGAGATTGTGCCAGTGGCTTCAATTTGTCAATGCAGTCATTTAAGTATTATACCATGAACAACTGGTCCTGTAATGGTGGGCTGTAATGCAAGCACTGAGCATCAAGCTCAGGAAGACCTAATTCCCAAAACTGTCCAACAACCTAGTGTGCTTACTTGAAGGGGTATTGGAGAAGATTCTAATCTTTTGATCTTGCTTTAGTGCTAATTCTATTACTACTAATTGATGTGGTAGTTGAACTATTCCAAACCATGGAGCCTGTTATATTCTGTATGTAAAATCCAGTTTCCTAGCTACTGGGGGACAGATGACACTCTCCCTCACATTCTTGTTTGTAAATCCCACAGAATTAAATCAATCTGGATTACTTCAAGCTCAGAAGATGCAGAATCCAAAGTATCCTGAAGACCTCAGCACAGAGATCTTTGTCCATATCGATGTTGACTCCTATCGCCTTGTCTAGCTTGTCCAGAAATTTTGATTATGAGAGGTCTTCAGGTGGAGATGAATGCTCCAGAAGATCAGGCAAGAAGTGCAAGGTAATTCCCTTAGACCCTTCCTCAGAACCAAGAGGTGAAGGGACAATAACACATGACCCCAATAACAATGAAGGCGATCAGGATAGGGACCTCAGTCATCTGAGGGGAATACTCAGAGTTCTGTGCTCCCTCCCCAGACTGGCTAGACTCTTCTGCAGAGAGGGATGATGGAGGGCTAGATCCTAGTACCTCTGATGGGAACTCCTGATATAGGAAGGTGAGAAGGACTCCCCCCTTGACATTCTGGAATGGAGAGTTTGAAGGGTACCCTCCTTGTAATTTGCTGCCAATGAGACAAAAAAAAGTCTTCACAAATTCAGCTACTCGTCCACAGACTGTTGTGTTCTCTGACCTGGAAGTGGAGAAGCATCCTCCTCTGATGCCAATATAGGGTCACCCTTCTACAAAGCATCTACTGGACTCCAGAAGGGGACACCCTCCTGGTTTAAGTGCATGGTGGTTCCATAGAGCCCAGAAACATAATGAAACATATCAGATCTGGAGTCTCCAAGTAAAGTTCATAATCATGGAGGGGAAATGGAGATACTTTACTTCATGTTGATGTCCGTAAGTGTAATGATTCATCTCCAGAGCCCCCCCAAAGTTTGTTCTTGCATCAAATGCACGGATAGGGACCAGTGTGCCAAGTGCACCAGGGCATGGAGCGCTGATGGCTATGAAGCCAAGGCTGTGTGCATCAACTGAGATAATGGAGTGCACTAACAGCACCAAGGGTCCAAGGCCTTGGTGTGATGCCTGCTTCACTACCAACAAGCTTCGGAGGCACCAACAACACTGCTGGCTCCAATGCATTTCATTTCTTCTTCATTTGCACCAATGAGCCCCACAAGGCATTCGTCAAGAGGCTCAGTGATCCCCTGTTCTCGATACCTTTGTGTCTTGCTCAACCCCTTAACTACGGAAGATCTGGGAACTGGCACTGCAGTTGGAGGGAGCTTTGCTCAACTCTGCACAGACACAGCCTGATGAGGCTCCGCTCCAAGGAGGAGGAATAAACTTTTCACCATCCTGCGAAGTTCCTCCTTCTTCCAGTCCCTGTTCCTCTGGGACTTCAGTGATATCTGATCACAGTCATAGCAATTGGCTGAGTTATGGGCAGGTTCCAAGCATTTGAAATAAATATCATGGCCATTGGTGATGGACATCTTGTGGCCACACACACAATTCTTGAAGCCACTGGAAGTGGACTACCTGGGGACGGACGTGATCTTTTTTCTGGTAGCACTCGAGTGCTGTTGAGGGGCTGCGAAGGAAGTGAGGCAATGAAGTAAGTTGGAAGGGAAAAAAGAAAGAAAAAAATGAGAGTAAAAGAATGAGTGAGTGAATGTATATATCCATGTGGAAGCTTGGCTTAAAAAAAAAAAAGAAAAAATTTCAAGGGGCTCACCAAGTAGCATGCATGTGGGAAGTCCCACACATGCACACTCAGTAGTTTAAAAAAAAAAAAAAAAAAGGACTTTCCTAAGCTAGAGAGATGGGTCTGTTTGTCAATGGAGTAAAACATTTACTACAACTACAACCATTTAAATAAAACTCCTAGCTTTTACTGAAATACTAAGACAGCATGAAGTTTTCATATCAGTAGTGTTATCTGTTGTCCAAATACATAGATACAATAGCAAGTGTTAGTAAGGGTGTGAGCAGGGGTTTGGGGTGCTCGGTATAACTCTTAGCAAGAACTTACAGTCTCAAACATGGAACCAACTTTTGAATTGAGGAACAATAAAAAGAAACACTCATTTCTGTGATCAGGGCGCTCTTTTTTTTTTCCAGATAAGACAACTAATATTTTAAGACACAGTGAGCACCTGAACAGAGACGATGCACAAATAAACCACATCTGTCTAGGTAACAGAGCAGAAAACAGAAACCGCCTATCACAAAGGGGTCATGAATGCAATCTTTCATGTCAAGAAGTGATGAATGTCATTTGTCAAACCACATGTAGGCAGCATAGATAAAAATTGTAAAAATGGCTAACAGAACATTCAGTGAATGCACAAAAGTTTGTACTATTTTTCTAATCAGGAGTAGGTCAATCCAAGGTTAAGTGTTACCAATTTCAATTGCAGTGCATTAAAAGGAAAAAAAAAAATTATATTTTATATATATATATCTCCAAATACTGTGCTTCAATACAAGTGCAACCATATGTCCTGCAAATCTGAAGGAATCATGGTATGACTAAAATATGAGAGGTAAGAGCCAAAGGAAATCACAGCAAGTTTCCTACACATAAATAGGTCTCTGTACTGCATATTTCTGCTAGGAATCAATTGTTGAGCAAGAATGCAAATGCCTCTTTCACTTGTAATCTTTAAAACTGGCAATAAAGAGTTCAGACTATTTCTCTTGTCTGTATGACAAATTGGGAATGTGTTGACACTTCCGTGCTATCCCAAGCCCGTGGATATTAATACCCTGCACTGAAACAGCTTTGACTTATTTTTGCGGAGGATCACCTATGAAGAGTTGTTTGTGCTAAGCGCAGGGAAACAGAAGAGTCCAGCAAACGTCTGGAAGGGTATTTTTCCAGCTCTATGGAAGTCAGCCCAAGTTTCTGGAGACTCGTGTTGCTGCTCTGCTTACAAGGCCATTTCGATTACACTTCCCCTCCTTCATGAAGTGGTCCCACCAGTTTTTCAACATTTCCCCTATACAGATAGCCTTTATTAGGGAGCGCTCCACCTCTGGGCTTTTGGAGCTCATTTCAACTTCTGTGGTTTTCTCTGTCCAACGCACAGGTCAAAGTTCATTCAGCCTTATTTGCCCACATTTGATAGCCTATAAGCTCGTAGATAGCACGCAAAAATGGAAGTGGATGTAGAAGTGCCTTCATTAATTTGCTTAATCATAAATCTCAACAGAAACTGGGTGAAGGAGTGTTGAACTTTGGAGATGGGACTGCAATAGACTTCAGGTAATCTACTCTGTATGCTCACAGAGCACACAGCTACACCTTGGATTCTTCAAAGATTTGCTCTCCTAACATTTAACGAGACTTTTTAGCTAAACAACTCAAAATATACCACTGTTCATCTTCAAAAGTTAGAAATGGCCAATAGCTAGAGAAATTCAGCCTGTGGCATATTTTCCTCATACTGAAAAAAAAGCTCTGCAGATCAGCTTGGGGGACAGTCATCTGTATCTAACTGAAATGTACTCCGGCGCATATGTTCTTTGCACAATAAAAAGCTACAGAAAATAACTTCAAATTTTACAATGTTTTCTTCTTTTGATAGCGCACATCTTTTCAAGTTATATGCCTTCTAGCAACATTTCAGACACACTGATATTTGGAGCTGGCCGTGTTAACATCTCCTTCTGGAGGAGAAGAATTCACGTGAGCCGCTGTAACACCTGCAGTATTCCCCATTGGCTTTCAGAGTTCAAACACTAAGCTTGTTCTGTGCTCTGCATGTTGCTGCTATCTATATCTAGTACCACATCCAGCAAGACATGCGGCCAGATTCTCGCATTCCTCACGTGCACCACGCCATTTAAAATCAGGCCCATGGAACACTGACAAAAGGAAAGCAAAAAACAGGCAACCTGCTTGTAAAGGCCAATAGCAATAAAAGATCATCCATTTCAACATATGGAAACTAAGAAAAGCTAGGGAGTCTAGCCTCGTCCCAGTGCAGGTGGTTTTGTATTCTTACAGCCTGGACATGTGGACAAGCTCTGCCCACTAGGAATTCTAGTCCTTCAGCGTTACATACGTGTGGGTTTGTTTCTTTCTTCATACAATATGGACCACATAAATAGAAGGATGAAAAGGCCAAGCACTCAGAATTGATCGCACTAAGAAATATTTGGCATTCTACTGAGGCTGTTATGTTTTGTTACCTCAATATTACTTTTTTTAAACACGACTGAAAAAATAAAATAACCCAATCTTCCAAAACGGCACTTAAGTGTGATGAGTTTTGACCCTCGACATAAGCCTGACATTGGGAATGACACACTGTACCCATGAGCTGAACACACATTACCCAAGAGATATGTGGTAATAAGCCTCAAGGATGAGAAATTACATTTTCTAAAAGTCTCACACGTGACAAAAAAAAAAAAAAAAAGAGAAGATGTCACTGTGGGGGAGCTTAATTGATAGATATTTTCCATTTATATAAGTTCAGGGTTTGCAGGAATCACCCCTAGAATTGCAAGGACTTCCTCACTAGCAAAATCAATTCCACAAGTCTACAGGCAATTTATGTATCCGGTTGTAAAACTGGAATGTAAGACCAGCTGATTTGTTTTAAACCGTCTTTAGCACCACTGTTGCAATTTGTGTGCAGAAATTCGGGCTGCAAGTAAAGGACAGATCACAATTGAAAATAAGCAGAATACCCATCCACTGACAAAAGCTTTGACTCTGTTCTCTTTATTTTAATGCATGAGGATGGTAATTATAGCACATAAAAATGTAACCAAAACTGCTGAAATCCTTAAACCATCACAGAAGGAGGCTTTACTTTATAAATAACTAGCGGAACCCGGCCACGCGTTGCAGTGGCAGAGTCAGGTTCTGTACCCTCCCTCCCCCTTCCCCATTTACCTCAGTCACTCACCCCCCCTTCCCTCCCCTGTCCCCACTCCAACTCTCTCCCCTCATTCTCCCTCCCCTGACACTCACCTCCCCCCTCATTCTCCATGCTGTGGCAGAGCCTGGTTAAGTTGAAAAGACAGAACAGAGACTGGGGATGTCTGTAATATGTTTAACTTTGCAGTGCTTGTGGGTATACAATATTTTGGGGTGTTCCATTGGTAGTGCAGATATACAGATTTTCAGGTTTGCCGACTTAGCACTCTCTATTTAGTTAAGTGTTTTGTGGAGGGCTAATTTGGTGCCTTTCCGAGATCAGGGACGGTTTGTGTTCGTGTGTGCCCTCCGTCTTTCCACCCCAAAAGAACCTCAGCATAAACGTTGTGTTTAAATACGTACCCCACACCCTTCTGGTCCCGTCCCGTCCCCCGTCCCCCACCGAATACAGTAGCCCACCCTCCCGCCCCCCGCGTGAGCTGCAGAATGACCGAAACATCCCCTCCCCCCCCCCTGAACACACGCACAAGAAAATAACTACGGCCCCCCACTGTGCACCCCCCCGGATACCTGTGCAAACTGTCAGTTGGTGGAGCGGGTGTTCGGTTCGGCATCGAAGTCTTGGGTTCGGCCAGTCGGCAGTTAGCAATGAAAATGGCTCCGACGGCCCTTTGAGCTCACTATGTCACTGGGGAGGAGTAATGGGAGCGCCAAGTTCCCTAACATAGTAAGGGCAAAGGTCCGCTGGCTGCCAGTCCTGAAAATGGCGTCGACGGGCCCTCACCCTTACTATGTCACATGGGGTACTGACGCCATTGTTGTCTCCGAGTGGCATAGTAAGGGAAAGGGCCGTCGGCGCCATTTTGATTGCTGGCAGCCGACGGCCCTAGTGTACGGGATGTATCCCAGACTGTTGTTGGCCTCCCGCTGGAGCAGCACGGACCTGTTTCCGATTTTGTGTGTGTTTGGAGGGGGTGGGCAGTAAGTAGAACAGGCATGTGCGTGGGGGGGGTGTGAAGAGGGTGTTTTTGTGTGAGTTCAGAGGGTGTGGGAATTGTGTGGCCCCCCCGGTGTAGCAGCCTGGAATTTAGTGCGTTTTGGGAGGGTGTGTGAAGTAAGTCCAATTGGCATGTGTGTGGGGGGGGGGGGTGTGAGGAGTGTGGATTTGTGTGTTCTGAGGGTGTGTGAATTAAATACATTTGTCATGTGTGGGGGGGGGGTGAGTTTTTGTGAAAGGTATAAGAGGTTGCGCTTGCGCTGACGTCCACCAGATGTCACTGTTTGTGGAACCGATTTTTAAACCTTTTTTACCTGATACAGGTGTGACATATATGTAAAGTAAGTGTATAGGATCCTTCCCGTATGGGAACTGAAGGTTGTGTGCAAATTTGAACGCAATCGGTTAAGTGGTTGCCGAGATTCGCGATTTTGTACAAACTATTTAACATTTTTATTTATATAGATAAAGATGTTGCACCTCACTCAAACTGCTACAGATGTTTCAAGACTTAACATTTTAATCTTTGACAATGCTGGGAAATAAACAGTGTGCACCCTGGATATTTCTGGGATCTGCATTTAATCCTTCCTAGTGACATACAGCTCATCAAACTTCAGTATTCCTGCATCATGAGCTATGGTATAAAATTCACTTTTAGAGGGCAGGTGGTCCAGAGACTAAGAATCAATGGAGCTCCTGAAACTTGCCATTTCAAACTCTGCTCTTCGATAGTTACCCAGCTTCAGAGTCTCTCTCTCTCTGGCCAAGGACTGGGTACATCACCACCATCACCTTCTAGCCCCTTTAGACGTAGCCATGCAGATCAGGTATAAACACTGGTAGAGTCATCACCGGAGAGGAAGCTGCAGGTTTCTTAACTATTACAGCTTATAATATAGACTGGAATCTAGTCCGGATGAAAGGCATCATATGAAGCCTATTTCAAAGAGGCCTAACCAAGGATTCTTTAAAGAGACCGACCGGTGGTGCAGAGATAACTCTGCACACTGCCATGCATAGGGACCAGAGTTGGATTCTTGGCTCAAGTTCTCAGCTCCCACAGGGTCAACTGGGGATGCTGTAAAGGCAGCATTCCTAGCCCCTGGGGAGACAGACTCAAATTCATCATGCAATGGCATCACTTGGAGGGCGGATTTAGTGCCCATGACTTCCGGGTCGTGGGAAGAGCCTCAATTCATAACCCCCAGCCTAGGACGGTCGTTGCTATAACTGGGCTAAGTGAGTTGGGAAGGGATGGAAAATGGTGGAAAAACTCCCCAGGTATTTGCAAATGAAGGCTCATGGTGCTGAATCCCAGCCCTAGTCCCAAGTGAACTGAAAAAGTGTAAAGGATTAGGAGAAAACTGCCAGGCCAGAAAAAGCAGCTGATGAGAAAACTGGTACAGCAGAGTTGCCAAACTTCATATGGAAGGCAGCACTCAGTGATGAACCGATGTTAAAAAGCATGATGCTAAATTTAAAAAAAAAAAGGGAAATATTCAACATTTCTCTCCTTTTTGTGATCTCCAAATTAGGGATTTTCTAAACCTGCGGTGATGGTACAACTTAGAAAAACAACTTCTGTAACATCCCCAAGCAAATTAGCAAAATAGACACTAACAGTGGGATGTTTCAAAAGACGTACAATATATATATATATATATATATATATATATATGTGATGGGCAGGGCCGGTGCAAAGGTAATGGGCAGCCTAGGCAACCCTCGCGCTGTCGCCCCCCCCCCCCGTTTCGGTGCAGACTGTGCGCTTCACGGGGCCACAAGCAGCGAGTCTCTATTTCTCTTTGCCGTGAGCAGGATAGGCCCCGTTTACAGCACCATGCGGCTGCTCTTTGGCGCGCCCTAGGCGACCGCCGAAGTTCCCCTAATGGACACGCCGGCCCTGGTGATGGGGCCCCTAAAATAGGGGTCGGTCACTAGAAGGCACTTTGGATGAATGCTTGGGGAAAATACACTTGGTCTCTTTTCTGAGGGCTGAGTGATTTATCCTTTTCGTCAGAGACTGGTATTAATGCTGAAGGAAGGTGGCGATCACAGAGGGGGGGGGAAGAGGTGGTGTTGGAGCTTTGCCTGTCCAGCTTAATAAATACTACCCTTCCCTTTGGGCCAGGTCCAACTGTTCAACCATTTCTGCTATTGACCCCACAGAGAGACTGGTGCTTGGCTCGAAAACAGGCACGTTCTCATTGTATGTGCCCCAACAGGGGGATGTTATATATCTACACACACACACACACACACACACACACACACACAGATACATTCACACCTACAAACATACGTGTATTTAAAAAAAAAAAATCAATAGTTATCTACAAAAAAAAAAATTCAGACTTGAAAACAGGAAGTGAATTCAAAGCACAAACTATTTCTGAGAATTTGGACAAGGTCAACACTTAGCACATATTAAAAGTATAATCACATCCATAATTCCCTGAGATTGCAATGAAAGGCCAGATCAATTATGGATACACATGAGGGAAGCTCTATCTTTTTAAGTCTTCACTTCATCTGTCATCTTTTGTCCTGTGTCTGCCCACCTAAGTGATTAACTCTGCCCATCACTTCCCAGCAACTCATTCATGCCAGGAATTCGCCACACAACCTGAGAACACAGAGGCTGATGCATTAAAGTGTGCGCAGTCTGGCACGCGTTTTGGACGTACTAGACTAGTACCCAATGCAATGATTAGCAGGTCCAAAACACAAGCACAAAACAATGTGTAGCCAATAATGCCCATCACACGTAAATTCCATGTAAATGAAGCCACCAGCTATTACCCCCAAGGTGCCCAACGCACACTTTAACACCACAAATTTAACTCCAGGCCCAGAGGTGGCGTAAAGTCAATTCGCAGGTGAAGGGCTCATGAAAAATTTTTAAAAATACGGTCCTCTGTGTGTCCTTCTACTTAATATCATTGTGGCACTTAAATTAACTGCTTGCAGTGTTGAAAAATAAATGTATATTGGCTTAATTTAAAAAAAATAAATAAATTCTTATGGCCTCACAATTTAGATGCCCATAGCAAGGGGCGCTTAGCTATGTACATCTTTAGCAAAATAACAGACAGTGGCTTGAAGAAGCAGGATAAAAACAGATGTTCATATTGAGCGCCCATTGCAACTGTAGGTGCCAGATGCATTTGAGTGCTATGGATGCACAATTCTTCCCTAGCACAGCCTCATTTAAATATTGCACTGGGCACCCGGTGGGGGGAGAGATGTGGCTGCATGCACATTAGGAAAACGGCTGCTCAATATGAGCACCTCTTTTCAGTGCATGCCTTATTGCATCGACCCCAGTGTTTAGAGATGCCATGTCTCCAGGGATCCTGGGCACTAAGAGGTTAAAAGATTTGTTGTGATTCCACTGTAGGTTCATCAGCGCCTTCTGTGCAATTCTGCGGCCTGGATACATCCTGGACATCATAATTTCAGGTGTTACAACGAGCCCACATAACTTCTCATTAGGATCATCCACAGGCACCAGCACTGGCACAGAACATAAATACAGGGACAGTAACAAGGCTGTGCCCCTGTCCCAGCAGATTCTCTTTCCCTGCTTCGTCAACAGAAGGACCAGCAGCCAAGAAAGGGGCGAATACTAATGACATTTATTTATGACAGGCTTTACTATCAGAAAGTGTCCAAAGCTAGTACAACTAACGGGCAGATTCAGTAAAGTCCGCGGGAGAGCGGGCAAACACCCGCTCTCCCGTGCGCACGATTCTGTATTTAAATGAGGCCCGGCAGTAAAATCGGGCAAAAGGAGGCGCTAGGGACACTAGCGCGTCCCTAGCGCCTCCTTTTGGACCGGAGCGGCGGCTGTCAGCAGGTTTGACAGCCGACGCCCGTTCTCGAGCCCACTGACAGCCACGGGCTCGGAAACCGGACGCCGGCAAAACTGAGCATCTGGTTTTCGACCTGACAGCCGCTGGCCGACTTCAAATTTTTTCTTTTTTTTTTTAACTTTTGGAAAGTTTCGGGACCTCCGACTTAATATTACCATGATATTAAGTTGGAGGGTGCTCAGAAAAGCAGTTTTTACTGCTTTTCTGTGCACTTTCCCGGTGCCCGAAGAAATTAGCACCTACCTTTGGGTAGGCGCAAATTTCTGAAAGCAAAACGTGCGGCTTGGCTGCACATTTTGCTTTGTGAATCACGTGGGAATACCTAATAGGGCCATCAACATGCATTTGCATGTTGCAGGCGCCATTAGGTTCGGTGGATTGGACGCGCGTTTTCGGCCTCTTACTGAATAAGGGGTAAGGGAAAACGCGCGTCCAGTGGTGGGTTAACAGCTCCGTCGGAGCGCACTGTACTGTATCGGCCTGTAAGAGAGCCAGAGAAGAAGGTGTTGAGAGTCAGAAGAGAATCTGGGAGAACCCCAGAGGGTTGGGAAAAGTAGAAAGTGAGAGGAAGAGTAATGGGGCTGGAAGGGCATTGGGAGAGGAGGGGACAAACAGGAAGGTCAAGAGAGCCAGCCACTATTAAGTGCCCATATCACTAATAGGTTCTCTTTTCCGATGAGTCTACGACCCCACAAAATTCCTGAAATGTGGCTCCGGATACTTAGCTCACTGCTCGTCGGATTTATCCAACTTAGGAGTCACGTTGCTACAGTGTTAAACATTTGCATCTTCGCCTTACAAAGCATGCTACTAAAGAAAAGGAAACTTACTTTTCATAAACAAGTTCCTCATCAGTACAGAAATAGTGCGTATTCACTGTGCTTTTTGGTTTATTCCTTAGAGTTGCGAAGTATAATCGATCTGAAAAATACGTTAGAAAAACATGGCATGAGAAGGGCAAAATCCCAAAAGCATAAAATCATGATTTGCCTATAAATTCAAAATTCAATGACCGTGTTGTTAGTCCCATAATAGTAGAAAGTAAGACTTCTATAAAACGAGAATGAAAATACAATTATTGCAGACCCGGGGACTACAGAGCCCGATCTTCTGCTGGAGTTTCTCTGGAACCCTGTTAAAAGAAGCAGAAGATTTCAAAAGTGTTGCATGCTCGGCACCGGAGGAGGGGGAGGGGGGGTACCGTCCGGTTCACACTCGGATCACACACTTTAAACGTATTCTGGGAAGGCTGCACGGGGATCAAACACAGAAAAGTTTGGCGGTCAGACACCCCCCCCCCCCCCCCCCCAAGTCTCCGCCCCGCTCGTACTCACCTTTGATAAACTCTGAAGCGCCGATAAGTTCCGCGGCGTCTGCCATCTTAAAGGCGGACCGTAGCCCGACCGAGCACTTGTCCAGATTCATCGCCCTGCCGGGCTCCGGCCGCGAGGGGGGGGGGAGGGAGGAAGCAGCCGGAACGCTCAGCCGAGCCCAGAACACGAGGAACAAGGGCAGCAGGTTCCACCGGGACAATCAGCGCGCCCCGGCGGCGAGGCGCATGCCAGAGCGGCGCCGCTCCTCCAGTAGCAGCAGCAGCAGTCCCGGGCCGACCCCGCCGGCAACTCAAGGCCCGGACAACATTCCCCGTGCACCCGGCCCGCGGCTCACGGTCCGGGCACGCAGACTGCACCCCAGTCACTCTCCTCCATGATCGCAAACACAACTGAGCGCCGCCGCTCCGAGCAACATCTTCAGGAAACGTCACGTGGTTACCAGGCACCAATCAGGGTCGCTAGGAACCGTTGCTAAGGCTTTGTTTCGTCTGGCCCGTTACTGAGCTCTCCGGCCGGCCGGGCAAGGGTTGGGGCGGGGGCGGGAGGCGCAGGGTGCTCCCGCCCCTGTCATGGCCGGAAGGGTAGAGGTAGGGCCCGCCTGACACTAGGCCGGTGTCGGCCCGGAAAGAGAGAAACTTCTTGTGAATGGGAACGAGAGATCAGGCAGAGGCCGGGGCCAGCTCTCGTCAGTAAACGACCGTCGGGATACCGAGCAGGAGCGTTACGTTCCCCCCCTCCCCCCCGGGTCTTTGGGGGTTGGGGAGCAGCGCCGAGCTCCCTGCCCTCGGGCTAAGAAGTCAGGGGAGGCAGCGCTCTAGTTACCCTGCACCGGGGTTAGGATCCCCTCCCTCGGGGCCGGCGTTAGGTTAGGGACACTGAAGCTCAGAGCAGAAAGCAAGGAGCGGGCTCTTACGGTGCCCAGAGCCCTGAAGCTCCGCCTCGGTGACATCGCGCACAGCTTCGCCGAGAGGAGGGCAGGGCAAGTTACTGGTTCCGGGCAAGTGCCCTGCTTGCCTCTCACTCTCCCAAAACCAGCCCTGCACGCCACGCGGTGCAATGCGCTCCCCACCCCCTGGACCTTGGAGGAAGTGCGGCGTCCGGCCGTGCAGAACTCTGAGGGACCGAAAGGACTTTTGTCCAGGCTATGCCTATTGAAAAAAAAAAAAACCTTTAATGACTTGGACCCTAAATCTAAGATCGTAAATGAACAGAGACAGTGCAATCCTAATCCCTACCAAATCAAGGAATGTGACCGTGTGTCACTGATTTACGGCAGAAATAAAATAGAGAACGTTTAGGTTCAAAATCTAGGCTGAGATTTGTTCAGTTTCATGTGGAGCTTTATAAATGTTAAGGAACAATATAAATCGACTTTCTTCATGGTTCGCAGAAGTGCTGCAGAGAAAAGCATAGTACAGTACCTGGGAGCGGGAATAGCGTGCAGAACGTTTGTATCAATAAAGTAATATTTAATGTTTTCTGTTGCTGAAAACAGCTTTCTATATAGATTCAGGCCTATCGAGTGTGAGGCAGCACAAAGGAGTTTCTAGGTTCACCAAAAACACTTTAGTGAATAAGTCCGGGATTGAATATTGGGTTTTGGTATCGCTAGGCAGGATGGTAGGGTGAGGGCAGGGTCCCCCCACCCAAGAGTTCAGACAGCAGGGATGTCACCACCAGAGATTGCAAAGCTGTGACCCATGGCAAGGGAGAAGCCTCCTCAGGCTTTGGCATTTGGCACCGTCAAAGTTTGGTACCTTAGGCAGTTGCCTATGCTTAAATCCAAGCCTGGCTCAGTCCACATGCACTCAGATTTATAAATGCCCCAACACCCTACGCCTATATCTGGTGCATCAGTGTACAAGCAATAGCATATTTTTAAATACTAGTACTTGGGACTGTGGCTTTGAGAGAAGATATACAGTAATTCTGCTTTGATCTGTTGCTTGGTAACATGATTTTGTCATACTCCCCGGATGGGAATAAGAGCAAAACTTAATGGTGATGATTTCAGTCCTTAAGAGGAAGCCTGAAAATCTATGTGGGTATTGGTGTGTTGGCTGCAGCATAGAAGAATACTTGTTTGATTTAGAGAAGTAAGACTTGTTTGATTTAGAGAAGTAACAGGTCTATCCTGTAAAGTGCGGCTGCGTTTACCCTGCTCCTAAGCCGCTTTTTACTCCGTTTTCGGCCGCGTTAGCCCTTCCTGCGATCCCGAATCCCCTTTAACCTACTCCTACCGCGTCCTAAATTCCCCGGGCAACCCCTTCCGCCCGCGGCATGTATATTGCATGCAAACGAGCGAATTAGCTCGATATTGCATGCAAACGAGCGAATTAGCTATTCCCTAGCATCCCGTAACCCGCGCCCCAACTATCACTATCTTTCCGCGCCGTTTTGTCGCGCGTTTAACCTGCAAACTTACCGCCTACCCTGACCCAGGCGGTAGAGGCATGGGTAAGGGTAGGTGGAAAGCTTTCCCCAGGCCCCCGCTCACCTGCCCCCGCCGCGATCATGGGTGCCAGTCTCCGTGGCAGCCCCAGTCCTCTCCCCTGCTCCCGAAGCCCAAAAAAAAAAGCGAAAAAACGTTGCAGCCCCCCTCCGATGTCCGGACTGGGGCTGCCACGGCGAAGAAAAAAAACGGCAAAGCAAAAAAAAACCCAAAAGCAATTTTGGGTTTTTTTCGCTTCGCCGCTGTGTCCCCCCTCCTCTCGGAGCAGGGCGCGAAAAGCAGCCTTGCTCCGGGAGAAGGAGGGACACAGCGGCAAAGCAAAAAAAAACCAAAAGCAATTTTGGGTTTTTTTTTTCAAAAGCGACAATTTTGTTTTTTTTCCAAAAGCGACTTACTTTTGGGATCTGTCAAGATCCCAAAAGTAAGTCGCTTTTGGACGCCTGCAAAACTTACTATTCTGAAGCCATCAGCAGGAAGACATTGCGATCGTAGCTCCTCCCGACGAAGATGGCCGCCTGCACGGGGGGAAGCTACAATTGGCCGCTCAAGACGTGGCCAAACGTCGTGACGTCACGTCTTCAGCGGCCAATTGTAGCTTCCCCCCGTGCAGGCGGCCATCTTCGTCGGGAGGAGCTACGATCGCAATGTCTTCCTGCTGATGGCTTCAGAATAGTATGTTTTGCAGGCGTCCAAAAGCGACTTATTTTTGGGATATTGACAGATCCCAAAAGTAAGTCGCTTTTGGAAAAAAACCAAAATTGTCGCTTTTGAAAAAAAAACCCCAAAATTGCTTTGGGGTTTTTTTTTCTTTGCCGTTGCAGTCTCCGTGGCAGCCCCAGTCCGGACATCGGAGGGGGGCTGCAACGTTTTTTTCGCTTTTTTTTTTTTTTTTGGGCTTTGGGAGCAGGGGAGAGGACTGGGGCTGCCACGGAGACCGGCACCCATGATCGCGGCCGGGGCTTTTTTCGTTTTATTTTTTTTGCTTCGCCGATGTCAGTGTCTATTCTACCCTCCTCCCGGAGCAAGGCTGCTTTTCGCGCCCTGCTCCGGGAGGAGGGGAGAACAGACACTGACAGCGGCGAAGCAACTTCCTGGTATCTGTCATTTCAAATGACATTTGAAATGACAGATACCAGCGTGGCGTGAAGCCTTAGGCCCACGCACCCAGGATACTGTATAGGCGCTCTATCCAGTAAAATGGGTTGCGCGGGCCTAACGCTTCACGGGCACTTATTAGCCGCGGCTTACATTTGCATGTAATTAGAGTTCAGGATCGAGCGGTAGGTGAGCTGCACTGTGCGGGCGGTAACCGTGGGTGCCGCAGGCACTAACGCAGCTCTTCCTACCGCTCGGTACTGGATAGGCCTGTAAGTTTGGAAAGAAAAGAAAATTGCACACTTTCTAATTTAACAAAAAATAAAGCAAGCAAAAACATTTTCAGACACTCCCAAACCACAATTTCAAGAATGTTCCAATCATCAAATATAACTTATTGGAATACATTTGTATGAAAGATGCTACATATTATAAGCTGTGTTGTACTTTCATTGAATCCACCAAGATACAAAGTTAACCACTACAATCTGGTAAAAGCTCTCATATTCTAGTAATTGTCTCTTCTAAATCTATGGCCTCTCAGCTGCAAAATTCAGAGGTGTACAGAACAATTATATGCATAAATAAATCTTAATGGGACAAAGCTAAATATCCCTCTGTCAGGCCGATACAGTAAGGAGCGGTAGGAAGAGGTGCGTTACAGCCGGGCGCACCCGCATTTGCCGCACGCACAGTTCGGATCACCTACCGCTCGATACTGTATTGAAATAGCATGCAAATGCAAGCTGCGTCCGTGAAGCGTTAGGCCCGCGCAATCCATTTTACTGTATAGAGTGCTATACAGCGCCTATACAGTATCCTGGGTGCGCTCGTACCTGTCATTTCAAATGTCATTTCAAATGACGTTTGAAATGACAGGTACCAGGGGGGATTGCGAGTCCTCTCTCTCCCCCTCCCGAAGCAAGGCAGGGCGAAAATTAAAACAAAAGTGAATAAAGTGTAATAAAAGTAAACTTACTGCATTTGAATTTTCTTTGAACAGTCCTCTCTCTCCTCCTCCCGGGGGCAGCCGGTGGCGAAAGCCGCTTCCTGCAGCCCCTGCCGGAGGTGAATGAATGCACGCCTGTGTATGCCTCTGCGTGCAATTTTGGCGCTCAAGGCGTGACGTCACGACGTTTGGCGTCACGGCGTGTGACATCGGCGTTCGCTAATGCACTGCCTTGAGCACCCAAATTGCATTCATTCACCTTCGCCGGCGGGGGCTGCTGGAAGCCGCTTTGGCTCCCCTGCCCCCGCCGGTGAAGGTGAATGAATGCACGCCTGTGTGTGCAATTTGGGCGCTCAAGGCAGTGCATTAGCGAACGCCGACGTCACACGCCATGACGTCAAATGTCGTGACGTCACGCCTTGAGCGCCAAAATTGCACGCACAGGCATTCATTCATTCACCGCCGGCGGGGGCTGCTGGAAGCCAATTTCGCCGCCGGCTCCCTCCGCCCGGATGAATACATGCCCGCATGCCTGCCGGCTCCTGCCTGGCCGAATGCACGCCCGCCGGCTCCCACCTGGCCGAGTGCACACCCGCTGGCTCCCGCCTGGCCGAATGCACGCCCGCCGGCTCCCGCCTGGCTGAATGCACACCCGCCGGCTCCCGCCTAGATGAATGCGCGCCCGCCGGCGAAGGTGAGTGAATGAATGCGCGCCCGCTGGCGAAGGTGAGTGAATGAATGCACGCCCGCCGGCTCTCGCCTGGATGAATGCGCGCCCGCCAGCAAAGGTGAGTGAATGAATGCACGCCCACCGGCTCCCGCCTGGACGAATGCACGCCCGCCGGCGCATACAGGCGTGGATTCATTCATTCATTCACCTTCGCCGGCGAGCGTGCATTCATCCACCTTCGCCGGCGGGGGCTGCTGGAAGCCACTTTCGCCGCCGGCTACGCCCAGGAGGCAGGGGAGCCGCAGTGCGCGCCTCGGGAGGAGGGGAGAGAGGACTGTTCAAAGAAAATTCACATGCAGTAAGTTTACTTTTATTACACTTTATTTACTTTTGTTTTAATGACATGTCGAGCCGATTTTCGCCCTGTGCCTTGCTTCGGGAGGGGGGATTTTGACTGGAGCCTGCCTATTGCTGTCACACCACACTAACGCCAGGGTAAGGGTCCCGGGGGGTGAGTGGGTCGTTTGCCCATGAATTTCGTCTCTCTGACCTGACGCTCCACACTAACGCAGGGGTAAGGGTAGGCGGTAAGTTAGCAGGTTAAACGAGCGGCAAAACTACAGGTTAAAAAGGAGATAATCGGGGCGCACATTACTGTATGGGAGGGAATAGCTAATCGGAGCGTTTACATCTCATATACATGTTGCGGATGGAAAGGGTTACCGGTTGATTTAAAGAAGCGGTAAGGATGAGTTAAAAGGGATAGTGAATCGTGGGTTGGACTTACGCGGCCAAATTGTGAGTTAGAAGCGGGTTAGAAGCAGGGTAACGGCGGCCGCGCTTTACTGTATCGGCCTGTTAGTGACCTCAAGGGCCTCATATCTGCAGATATTTGACCATTTATGACTCAGGAATTCTGTAGAATATATTCCTGGATTAATCCTAAATGTAAACAGAAGCTTAACATCCTTGACACAATCACCACTAATTAAAGTTGTGCACAGCTATTTACTATTCAATATTACTAATAATTATTATAGCACTGTAGCAACAAAAGATGTCTACCCCAATCTACACGGGTATATATACTCTATTTTTATTTTAAACATGTTTGCTCTTGATTTTAGAATTTTAAAACCTGTTATAATAAAGAATGGACATGATATATTATGATACAACTTCCAATTATGAGTAATTATAAACGAGCTATGTTACCGTAAAATCTTGGCACCTGTTTAATGATAGATTTTATTATAGTTTCTAAGATTATTATTTGTGCCTAATTGTAAACCGTTATGATGATCCCTAACTGAATGACAGTATAGAAAAGTTTTTAAATAAATAAATAAAAATAAATGTCCTACACTTTTGGAGATTCAAAACAACTAAATATAAAATCACTGGAGTAGTTATAGCAAGAATAAACAGCAAACATGATTTGGCTTGACACCCAGCCTCCTATGAAAAAAAGAGGTAAAAGTACAAGGCACATTTTTAAATGTTAAAGCATATTTGATGGGAAGAGGAAAGCAAGAGAGAAAAAACAGAATAAAATATTTTGCAAAGAATGTGGTCAAACAAGCAAATGAGAAAGAGAAGTATTTTTTCTAAGGCTGATGCTTCATCATGGACATGGTTGCATAGCTGACATACAATTCTTGAATTGATATATTTACATTTAATGATGGCACTAGTTGTTGCGTCCGTCGGTGCTAGACGGCTTTGCCCCATTTGCTTCACCTTGTTCATGGCTCCTCCCACTTCCCTTGGGAAAATGGATGCCGCCGCATACACAAGCCAACCTCTCTGGCGTCCCCGGAACAGCTATGGTGCTGCCTCCCGCCATGCTCTTCCCAAGGGCCTACTAGGGTGTGCGAGCGCATGCCACCCACGTCTTTATTCCAGCATTGGCGTGAACCTCGGGGGCGTTCCCCTCTACTGACGTCACGCCATCCGGGTATATAGCCTGTACTTTGTTGCTAGCTCGTTGAGTTAGCAAAGGATTGGTTTCGACCGGTCTAAGCTACTCTGCCGCTTCAAGCTCTCTCTCTGCCCTTCGGGGTATTGCTAACCTGGGTACCCACTCCTCGGGGGCTCTCTGCTTTATTTTAGGTGCCTTACAGGGATCAGTGTTGCGTTCGTGCCTGCTTTCGCCCTCGCTCCACCCTCTCTACCTGAGTGGCGACTCCCTCCGTGCCTGGACAGCTTGATGCCGCGGCGCCTCCATGGCGCTCCTCCCTGGTGACCCCAGGCCGGCTGGATGCTGCGGATCCGCCATGTTCCTGATGATGTAGGGTTCGAACGCGCACATGCTCCGAAGTATGTACCAGCAATGGCGCGAATCTCAGGGGCGTCCCCCTATATTGACATCATCAACTTCCAACATAAAAGGTCTTTTCTTTTGCTAACAACTCGAGTTAGCAAGGACTCTGATTGGACTAGCGCCGGCTGTCCAAACACCATCTTGCACCACAGGATTGTTTGCGGGATTCCTCCAGACCCGCTTGCAGCATTGCCTCTCCGGACCTACCAGGGGTACCCGCTCCTCGGGGGCCTCATTCTCTTTCTCTATTTCAGATTACAGAAAGGAACCAGTACTCGCTCCTTGAGGGCCCATGTTCCTAAACCCTCTGAAGACTCTCCATTGCCTGGAAGCGATCGCAAGATACGGACATTGTGAGTTACTCTTTCAGACTACAGACAGGAACTGGTACTCGCTCCTCGCGGACCTATGTTCCTGAACACTCTGAAGATTCTCCTTGCCCAGAAGCCACCGCAGGTACAGACATTGGAGTTATTATTTCAGACTACAGATAGGAACCAGCACTCGCTCCTCGAGGGCCTATGTTCCTGAATACTCTGAAGATTCTCCTTGTCCAGAGGCCATTGCATCTACAGACATTGTGAGTTACTATTTCAGATGATATATAGGAACCGGTACTCGCTCCTCGAGGGCCTATGTTCCTGAACACCCTGAAGATTCTCTATTGACTAGAAGCTATTCCAGATACAGATTAGTGTGAGTGACCATCGCTCTCTCAGAGCTTCCCTGGAACCAGGTACTCGCTCCTCGAGGGTCTAACCCTTTCCAACTACTGAGCCATATCAAGACCTTGTGTGAGATATCATCTAGAACTGGCTATGTATATCTGCATATCCTGTCTATTCACTATCTACAGTCTCTTTGCAGCTCAGCAACCTGGGAATCGCAGTTCCAGTCTCTGAGGGACTTCAGCCCTGCCGGGCATACCAGCTCACTACTGCCACCTCTGGTGGTTATACTGATTATCTAATAAAGAACTATCCGTGTCTGTATCCATACTCCAGCCTAGCAGGTGGTCCCTCTCGGGACTCCCTCCTGAGGGTGCTGTCATCTCGCATCGGCCCAAGGATTCACCAATTTACTTTCTGTCCAGCTGAGCACCATCTCCAGTACGCTGCTGGTACAGATTGCCAACTCTGCAGTCTACATTTGTAACGCTCTCCTCCTCCAGAAGGGAGGAGTTAGCAATCTGTCATCGCTTACCCTGCCAGGAGGGCGGAGTTAGCAATCTTGTTCTGCTTTTCTCTTGTAAGGAGGAGGAGTTAGCGATCTGACATGATCTGCTCCTCCAGAAGGGAGGAGTTAGTTATCTGTAGTGCTTACCCTGCCAGGGAGGTGGAGTTAATAATCTGTTAGCAAACTGCTGTTAGATGCTCCTGTAAGGTAAGGAGGTGGCAATCTGTTATGGGTCAACTCCCCAAGGAAGAGGAGTTGGCAATCGTATCTATGATACTCTTCTAAGGAGAGGTGCTAACAATAGGTATATTGTACTTTGCTACTGAGATAGCAATCTATCATGCCTCCACTACGGAGTAGTAGTCTGTTATATATAGGCTGCTGGCAAGTCCCATAGAAAGAGGAGTTAGCAATTCTATATAATACTTCCATAAGCGGTGTTAGTGGTCTGTAGTGGTTGGCTCCCACAGAGTGATAGTAATGTAAGGAATGACCACATAGAGGAAATGGTGAATCCCTGGGCCGATGGCAGATGACAGCACCCCCAGGAGGAGATCCTGAGAGGAACCACCGGCTAGGCTAGAATATGAGATAAACACAATTATTATGCTGGAAGCTGGATCACCAGAGGTGGCAGTAGTGAGTCGATGTGTTCGGCAGGCTGAAGTCCCTCTGATACTGGAATATAATCTCTGGGTCGCTGAGCTGTAGAGACAGACTAGAAGTAGTGAGTAGACAGGGTATACTGGATACAAGATGGTACACTCACAATAGTAGATGTCTGCAATGGTCTCTATGTTATAGAGAGTCTTCAGTATACATAGGAACAGGAGCCGTAGGCGAGCACTGGTTCCTGCAAACAGTCTGTAATAAGAACTCACAATAGCTGTATATGGAATGGCTTCTAGAGTAGAAGAGAGTCTGTAAAGGATTCCAGGAACATGGGCCCTCGTTCCTATCTGTTCCTATCTGTAATCTTGCCAATGTAACTCACGATCTCCTGTACCTGCAATAACGTCAAGGACGGAAGGGAGTCTTCAGAGCTAAAGGAATGTAGGCCCTCGTGGAGCGAGTACCGATTCCTATCTGCAATAGAACTCACTGTGTTCACGTCTGCGATCGCCTCCAGGCAATGAGTCTTCAGAGTATTCTGGCAATCTGAAATCAAGAAGAGATAGCGGAGCCCCCTGGTAAGTTTGAAAGGCCGAGCAGTGGGGAAGGATTCCCCTGGCTGACTCGGATCATTGTTGCAAGTATCGTGGACTGCCGAAGCAAGTCCTGTTGGAGTTCCTTGCTAACTTGTTAGAGGTTAGCAAACAAAGACCTTTTTTTTTTTGAATTGAAATATTTTTTATTGACAACCAAAAAGGACAAATGAAAACAGGGGTCGAGGCCCCTTGTTAATACAAATTTGTAAACATTATAAACTTACTTGAGATAACAAACAATATCGCAATGCGTAAGAAATCGCAACATCACCTATCAAATAAAGACATTGTCATATTCCAGATGTCTCATAATACATTAGTTTTTTAGATGATACCCCCCTCATCCCCCCTCCCCCCCCCCCTTATATGCTGAGTGTGATAATCATAAGAACAATGGTAGGACGGTAAAGAAAACGTACAGTAACAGATGAGAAAAAGGAGATACTGGTCAAGCAAATCCTATCAAACAAGGCTGGAGAGCAATCAGGATACACCTCAACTGTCCCCTGCACCACTACATTGCAACTTCCATGCGGAGTATCCTGACCAAACATCCCGAAACCGTTTAAGCTGTTTCCTCAACCTTGCAGTGATCTCTGACATAACATACAAATGACTCAGTTTAACTTGTACTTCAGCCAAGGACGGTATTTGAGACAGCTTCCATTTCCTGGCAATTTCGATCCGGGTAGCTGTACAGACATACATGATCAGTCTATTGGAACCTTCCTTGCCCGGAATCATATCAGTTCCCAGTAATGCATGCTGAGGCAGTAACCCCACAGATACCCCGCATAGCTGCTGAATCCATGATTCTATGGTCAGCCACAGTGTGCGAATTGATGGACATTCCCACCACATATGAAAGTAGCTGCCCACCTGTTGGCAACCCCTCCAACAGGTGTCCGGAATATGCGGCAACATGCGGTGTAAACGTTGCGGGTAATAATGCCATCTGTGAAGTAATTTCAAAGAATTTTCAACTAAGGAAGATGAGATGAGCCCCTTACCCATACCTCTGAAAATCTTTTCCCACTGACGTTGTGAAAAAGTAACATGGAGATCATGTTCCCAAGCTAACATAACTGTAGATTTTACAAAAGCATCTTCCCCCAGCAATGAGTATAGCACTGACAATAGTTTTATGGTGAAATCTGCCTTCTGACATATTTTTTCAAAATCGGATTGTGTCGTCAGAGTGCGCCCACTAAGCAGAGAGGCCTGTGCAAAATGACGGAGTTGCAAATATAAAAATATGTCAGAGCGCGCAAGATCATATCTCGTTTGTAAATCTAAAAAAGGGAGTAGTCCTCCAGATCCCATGATATGGGCCCAGGTGCTGATCCCTTTCTGTTTCCATCGGAGAAAAGCTGGATTTTCAAAGCCAGGTGTAAAATCCGTATTAGCATAAAGAAAAGTAGACTGGTGGTATTCTCTATTCCCCAGAAGTAAGTGTTTACTGGTAGCCCAGGTCTTGAGAGCTAGCAACATAGTCGGAGGTAGAATCTCCTCGACATGTATACGCCAAGTATGCTTGGGCTGCCATAGCAAACTACATAAAGGAATTTCCCCGACTAATTGTTGACTAAATAGAAGCCAAGGCTTCGGGTTGGACCGTTTATGCCAGTCCACAATCGTTTTAAAACGCGCCGCTAGAAAGTATCGTTCTAAGTTTGGAACTCCCAGACCGCCCTGCGCCCGGGGCTTATAAAGGGTGCGCCTAGCAATCCTGGGACGTTTACCACCCCAAATATATAGCATGAGTTTCTTCTGCCATTGAGCAAGTTGTTTTCTAGATAGGTCAATCGGTAAAGTCTGAAACAGATACAGCAGTTTAGGGAGAACTGTCATTTTGACAGCAGCGATTCTACCCAACCATGATATGCTGTATCTGTTCCACTCCTCCAAGTCTTTGAGAATCGCAGACCACAATCTGCCATAGTTCAATTGAAACAGGTCTAGGGAAGCACTGATATACACCCCCAAATATTTTAATTTGTGCTGAGCCCACTTAAAACAAAACCGTGTCTTAAGCTTCAATTCAGAGGCAGGGGAGACATTAATGTTTAAAATCTCTGACTTCTCCCAATTAAGGCGAAAACCAGAGATTCGGCTAAACCCTTCCAGGGCCGCAGTCAAGTGGGGCAGAGATTTTTCAGGATCTGTGACCAGAAGGAGTATGTCGTCTGCAAAAAGAGACAATTTGGAGGAAAAGGAACCCACCTCTACACCCTTAATATCCGGGTGGGTCCGCACTAAATTTGCAAAGGGCTCTAAGAAGATTGCAAACAGGAGTGGTGACAGAGGACATCCCTGCCGTGTGCCCCTTCTCACCTGGAAAGTAGAGGAGTAACCCCCGTTGATTTTAATACAAGCTAAGGGATTAGTATATAGTTGTTTAATCCATTGTATAAAATGGTCCCCAAACTGTAATTTCCGGAGCAGTGCGAAAAGATAGGGCCAGTGCACCATATCAAAGGCTTTCTCGGCATCCACCGAGAGAGCCACAGCTGGAATATCGTGCTTTTGTACCCACCAAAACATATCCATGATTTTGTGTACATTGTCACTAGCTTGACGACCGGGAATAAACCCTGCTTGATCAGGATGAATAATTTGGGCAATAAAGCTGTTGAGCCTGGTTGCTAAGATTTTGGCAAGGAGCTTTAAATCAATATTTATAAGGGAAATCGGCCTATAAGAGCCACAAACAGTCGGGTCCCTCCCGGGTTTAGCCAGTATGGTAATGCCAGCAGTATTAGCAGCGTCTGAGAGGGAAGTCCCATTTTTTAGAGCTGTGAAAAATTTAACTAATACCGGGGCTAAACAGGGAGCAAACGTTTGATAGAATCGTCCTGTAAAGCCATCAAGTCCCGGCGATTTCCCTGGTTTGAGGGATCGGATAGCAAGTAAAATCTCTTGCTCCGAGATGTCTTTATTCAATATACGCTGCTGAGACTCGTCCAGGACAGGTACCGCAGATGCTTCTAAATATTCATCAATGTCCTCAGGGCAGATATCCCTATCCATGGAATATAATTCTGAATAAAATTGGTGGAACCTCTGCCGAATAGCTTTGTTGTCCGTCAACATACCCCCCTCTTTATTTTTTATCTTAATGATGGTAGTTTGCGCCTGACGTCTCTTTAAAACATTAGCCAACATCTTCCCCGCTTTGTTCCCTCCCTCAAAATATTTTTGCTGAGAAAGTTGTAATTGATGGGCCATAAATGCCGCATCTAGGGAGGCAATACGGGTCCGGATATCGTTCATTTGGGCATAAGTTCCCACTGAGGAAGCGCAACTCTTATGGACTCGCTCCAATTCCTTAAGCTTTATCAGGAGCTGGGTCCTATCTTTCTCCCTCTGCCTCTTAAGTTGGGACGAACGGGCAATAAATTTACCTCTAAAAACCGCCTTTAAGCATTCCCAAAGTACTACCGGGTTGACTTCCCCATTATCACTGAACTGCAGATAATCCTGGATTTCCAATTCTACCTGAGATACATAAGCGGGATCATCAAAAAGAGAATCATTGAGCCTCCAAAATCTAGTACCCCGATCATAGTCCCGGAATTGTATCGTGAGCCATATAGGGGCATGATCGGACCACAGAATTGGTTCAATGTCGACCTTATTAACTAGTGGGAGCAAACTTGCACTACATAAAAACATATCAATACGAGAATAACTGGTATGGGGAGCAGAGAAAAAGGTATAGTTTCTCGATGTTGGGTACCTGCATCTCCACATATCCCGAAGTCCATGACAACACATCAAAGTTTTCAAAGCTCTCCTGGCGATTTTGGAGTCAGAACTACACCCCTGAGATGTATCAAGACGTGGGTTGAGAGACAAGTTAAAATCCCCACCCAGCAGCAAAGAGCCTTCAGCCCTGGTATGCAAAACCTGATTTAAAGAATGATAAAAATCCGCTTTATTGGAAGTGGGGCCATAAAGTGATACCAAAGTATATAGTTCCCCCCCGATTAACATCTTCACTAACAGAAATCGTCCCTTAGGCTCCTCGTGGGTTTCCTTTAATTCAAAAATAAAGTCTCTATGGATCAGGATTCCCACCCCAGAGTACTTGGAAGCTACCGTAGCAGCAGCCCAGTATTGATGTGTATACTTGGGATGTCCCAGCAGACTTTGATATCGCTTCCTAAGATGCGTCTCCTGTAACATTACAACATCCACATTCATTCTATCAAGCTCTTTAAACAACAGCTTCCTTTTGCGCGGAGTATTTAGCCCCTTCACATTCAACGACAAGAATTTAAAGGTAGCCATTGGACTGGAATTCACCCCTTCCCTCCCAGCTCATGAGAAAGTTCCCTCCCTGATAGTAGATCTCCAACTCAAAACATAACGTATCCCCACCTGCCCCACCATAGACAAAACTCTCCATCCCCTCCCCCAACCCTTCCCCAAACCACCTGGAATCCAACCATGTTGGTCCAGAATCTCATGGAGGAAGGCATATATCACTCCCCATGGCACTCTGCCCCTGGGTGAGCTTTTCTTGTAGACAAAGTAGCCTAAACATCAAAGAAATAAGTCAGCCTATACATCCTGACAACTGTGAAATGATGGAAACAGCAGAATAACTCCTAAAAAGTCTCTAGCCACAACCGTAACGCTGTCATGGCACGACAATAGGAAAGTCAGAATTCAACGAAGGAAGATCCATCGGACACTCAGGCAGGAGCCTCCTCATTACCAGCCCCGCTCGAATGGCGCTGAAGTCTCCGTCTGCCCTTGGGTGCCCTCTGCCACCGAGATGTAGGTGCCCGCCGAGCTGGTAAACCGCTCTGGTCCCCATGCTTGGCCTGTGGAGTCTCAACCTGTAATCCTGCAGCGTTCAAAAGATCAGCAGCCTCCTGCACGGACTTGGCCCTGTGAGTGGTGCCCTGGACAGTGAACGCCAGCCCTCCTGGATATAGCCAGCGGTATCGAATGTTAGCTTCGAGTAGTTTCACAGTTATACAGCAAAACTCCTGCCTCTTTTTCAATGTAGCAGCAGAGAGATCTGCAAAGAGTGCAATTTCCTGGCCTTCCCATTGCCATGTTCTCTGACGTCTGGCAGTATTGAAGATTTTCTCTTTCTGGGAGTATGAGTGGTAACAGACCACAATATCCCGAGGTTTATTGTTGACTTTTGGTCCCAGGGACCGATGTGCCCTTTCCACTTTAACAACAGCAGCAGCAGCATCAGATTGCTCCCCCCTCGAGGCATCCATATCAAGGAAAAATGAAGAAATTTTTTCCACAACTTTTAAGCAATCATTAAACTCCTCGGACTCTGGGACCCCCCGAATCCGAATGTTGCACCTCCGATTACGATTCTCGAGGTCTTCTAGTTTCTCTGAGAGAGAGCCATAAGAATGTTGTAAAAGCACATGTTCCCTCCGCAAGGCGTCCCAACTCTCTCCCTGTGTGTCAAGTCTGAGCTCTGCTTCCTCCACCCGACGGCCCAGCTCCGCCGTTTCTTCCTTCATCTCTGCAAGCAAGGCTGCTATCTCTGATTTATATGATTTGAGGTCCTGCCGAAGCTCCCCGAACCACCGTCTCATCTCAGTTCGGATAGGCAGGAGGTCCTCAGCAGCCGATTGCTCATCACTCTCCCCCTCAGTATCGTGGATCGAGTCCGCCGCCGCCATCTTTAATTGGCCCGGGTCTGAGCGATCGTCGCCGCGGGCGAAGGAAAACTTGCGAAGGTCAGGCGTTTTTTTTTTTTGTGGTCATCGCTCCGTCGGTTGGGAGACACACCGCAGTTGTCAGGTGCGATTTTAGGCTATTTTGTCGCCGTTAATCGAGCAATTTGCCCCAGAGGATCGAGGAGCAGTTCAGAAGCACTGCTTACATGGAGCGTGACGTCCAGCAAACAAAGACCTTTTAAAGTGGAAATGGATGACGTCACTACGGGGGGACGCCCCCGAGGTTCGAGCCCTTGCTGGTACAAAGTCTGGAGTGCGCGCACGTGCCCTTACATCATCAGGAACATGGCAGATCCGTAGTGTCAAGCCAGCCCGGGGACACCGGGACCAAGAGGCAGAGAGAAGCCATGGCTGCAACTGTCCATCAGAGCCGAAGGGAGTCGCTCCCAAGGTAGGGTGGAGCAAGGGGCGAGAAGAGGCACGAACGCAACAGTACCCCCCTTCAAAGGGTGATCTCCTCTTCAGGTACCAGGTTAAGTACCAGAGATGCGTGAGGTGGAACTGATAAGCATCTCTTATCTAATAGATCTAAGGATCCCAAAGATGGATTTGGGGTCGAAGCCTTTTCAGGCAAACAAAGTTCAGTCTCTGTTCAAACATCCAAGGTCTCAAAGTCTTGAGCTCAAGTTCGTATAACACAGGTAGATGTAGATTTGAAGAATCTAGTAGAATGAATAATGACAGCAGCAATGAGAGGGCTGCCGTGGACATCACTGAGGTTTCAGTGGAAGTGGTGATGTAGAAATTGGTCCAATATCCAATTCTGATGTGGCTCTTCCGCAGGATGCTGGAAGAGAGATGTTGATAATACCAGCAAAACGAACAGGGTGATGGATGGTTAAATCTTCATCCTTGGAATCAAACAGTGCTGTAAACTCCCAGCACGACTTCCGAATGATCCAACGAAGTTGATAAGTAGAAACATCTTTTTTTCTTTCCTCAGAATCAACCAGTGCCATAGGTTATGGACACAACTTCTGAGTAATCCTTAAGGAAGGTTAATGAATAGAGATATCTTCTTCTTCGGAATCAAACAGTGCTGAACCCCAGCATGACTTCCGAGTAGGCCAATCGCAATACTGGTAGCTAGGAATGTCTTCTTTCTTCAGAATCAGCAGTGCTGTAAACCTCCAGCACGACCTCCGAGTGGGCAACACAAAGTTGAGAGATAGAGATGACTTCTACTTTGGAATCAACAGTGCTGTAGTCCTTCAGCACGACTTCCAAGTAGGTAGAACGTAGTAGTTTTCTCTAATCTGTAATCCAAGAAGACATAATAGATGAAGAGCGCCACCTAGCTATGGTGTGCATAGCAACCGCTATGACTACCAGCAGGAATTAGACAACTGCTGGTGATGTTGATAAGATCCTCAAAAGAAGTGGTGGTGAAAAGAATCGTCCAAGGCCCACTTCATAGTGTGATAAAATATTGGATCTTCAAATTTACCACATGGACTCCTCAGGTATTCCACAAAACATCTGAGATGGTAGTTGTCTCTTGCCCCTGAGCCCTTCAGGGCAGAGGTTCGAACCGTCACTGGTTCAGGGTTCATCGAGACTGGACGAGAGAGTGGAGGAGATATTGCTGTATAACCCAAGAACAGTCTTCCCGCGGGACTCAGGCTTGTCTGTTTTCCGGATGACTAGGGCAGACAGAAACATCATGGCCTGGCTGACCACAGTACATGCACAGGCCGTTCTTCCTTCTATATCTTCTCTCTTTAGACGTCAAGTGACCATGGCCAGATTCCTTCGGTTCCTTCTTCTCCACAGCAGGAGGTGCTGTTCCCCTTGTTCGTGCAGGAGCACTGGTTGGTTTTATCTCAGGTTACATCTTGGGCCAGAGTTCCTTCACCTTGTCTCGGAGCCGCTAGTCAGTCCGAGTGGCTAAGGATATCTTTCAAAGGCCAATACATTAAGATGCATCTAGCCTAATGCACAGTTTTACTCATGGTTGAGCACGCAAAATAATAGCCACCGATGCAGTAAGGAAATTCCCGCATCTACAATACACATCCTAACAAATGCATACCAGACAGCACCCAATGCATTTAAATTCCATGTAAATGAAGACATTAGCTATTATTGTCCAATGCAGGAAGGTGCACCCAAAGGCCCAACATACATTTTTTAATGCAAGGAAATTAATTTCAGCTCTGGAGGTGGAATAAAGTTAACTCACAGACAAGGGCTCATAAAACAACATTTATGTTGTGATAAATGTGTCCTCCTCCTTAGTATTGTCCTGACTGACTGAATTTACTGCTTCTTTGGTTTCCCTGATCATCAATGTATATATTTTACAGAAAATAATATATTTTTCTCCACCTTGTTTTTGTGTAACTAATTTACAGGGTCATTCATCAAAATGCGTTAAGGCATTAACGCCCGTGATAACGCCCTAACACATGTGTTATTTTTTGCATCGTGCAATGTGTATGCAAATTCTGAAAATTTAGTCAAACGGGAGGAGTTTGGGTGGGGTTTATGAAAATGAGGAATGGTTAACACTGCGTGCGATAGCATAACGCATGTTATCGCTGGAAATAACTATACCTTTTTACCTGGCGTTAAGCTGTGCAATATGCCCAAAATGGGATTTGTGATATTTATTGTTTCAAGGGGAGAGGAGAGGGGGAGAGAGAGAGAGAGAGAGAGAGACTCTGGGGTGGCACATATATTAGTCATCTATTTATACCACTATAGGAAGGTCATCTAATAACTTGAGGTAAGGTTTTGGGGTTGGTCTAGGGTTTGGGGGGCAGTTTTACATGTACAGTAAGACGTACGAACAGCACAGTACACATCAGTGAAGATTTGATGTGATTTGGAATGAGGAAAGGTACACAAAGATGAGATTTCTACAATGTACTCTCGCCCTAGCTGGATGCACTCTCTACCTGGGTGCTATCAAGCTAATATGAGAGCCTTCTAAAGACTCGCGCTCTCTCTGTCTCTCTCTCTCAGATCAGACCAAAATATCGCAGGTATGATAAGAGTTGCAGTAACTCCAAAATAAATGCAAACTTTAAAGCATTTTGATTAATCTAGGGGTTAATAAGCTCAGGTTTAAAAGTGTGTTTTAAAATGTTTAAAAAATGTGTCTGAAGGAAATGTACAGCTTGAAGTAAAGGTCAGGATTTTAATTGGTATCCTCAAAAGCAAAATATTCATTTTTTATTTACCTTGATACCATTAACAGCTTTTAATCTAATTTACTTACGGGCCGATACAGTAAAGTCCGCGGGAGAGAGGGCGAAGCGCATGCACAGGACACTCTCCTGTGCGCGCGATACAGTATGCAAATTAGGTCCGGCGGTAGAAACAGGTAAAAAGAGGCGCTAGGGACACTAGCGCGTCCCTAATGCCTCTTTAGGGACAGGAGCGGCAGCTGTCAGCGGGTTTGACAGCTGACGCTCAATTTTTCTGGCGTCTGTTCTCGAGCCCGCTGACAGCCACGGGTTCGGAAACCGGACACCAGCAAAATTGAGCATCCGGTTTTCGAGCCGCGGGCCTACTTCGAATTTTTTTTTCTTTTTTTTTTATCCTTCGGGACCTCCGACTTAATATCGCCATGATATTAAGTCGGAGGGTGCACAGAAAAGCAGTTTTTACTGCTTTTCTGTGCACTTCTCCAGTGCCGGCAGAAATTAGCGCCTACCTTTGGGTAGGCGCTAATTTCTTAAAGTAAAATGTGCGGCTTGGCTGTACATTTTAGTTACTGAATCGCGCAGGAATATCTAATAGGGCCATCAACATGCATTTCCATGTTGCGGGCGCTATTAGGTTCGGGGGGTTGGATGCACATTTTTGACCCCTTACTGAATAAGGGGTAACGCTAGTGCATCAAAAACGTGCGTCCAATCAAGGGTTAACAGTGCGCTCCGTCGGAGCCCGTTAGGGAATAGCCCATTAGGGAATAGCCACTGCTTAGGGAATAGCTTAGCCACTGCTATTAATTGCATCAGTGGCATGGGATCTTCTTAGTGTTTGGGTAACTGCCAGGTCCTTGTGGCCTGGTTTGGCCTCTGTTGGAAACAGGATGCTGGGCTTGATGAACCCTTAGTCTGACCCAGCATGGCAATTTCTTATGTTCTTATTCTAATTATATCTGGGATTTTTTGCAAGATCAATGAGGAAAGAAATTATTGTTATCTGCACTTTATTGATAAGTCGAGTAAGTCAATGCTCAGCTCTCTACCAAACAAACAGGCCGATACAGAAAAACGCACAGGAGAGCCAGCGAGCACCCGCTCTCCCGGTGCGCGCACAGGCCACTCTCCTGGGCGCGTGATTCAGGAGGGTGGCCTATGCAAATTATGGCCCACGGTAAAAAGAGGTGCTAGGGACACTAGCACATCCCTAGAGCCTCCTTTTTGACAGAAGCGGCGGCTGTCAGCGGTTTGACAGCCGATGCTCAATTTTTGCCAGCGTCGGTTCTCAAACCCGCTGACAGCCACGGGTTCGGAAAATGGATGCCGGCATAATTGAGCATCCATCTTCCAACCCGTGGGCCAATTTTAAATTTATTTTTTTTTTAATTTTTAATTTTTTTAATTTTTTTAATTTTTTTTATTTCAAAAATTAACGCCTGCCTTTGGGCAGGCGTTAATTTTTGAAAGTAAAATGTGTGGCTTTGCTGCACATTTTGCTTTCTGGATCATGCGGGAATAACTAATAGGGCCATCAACATGCATTTGCATGTTGCGGGCGCTATTAGTTTGGGAGGGTTGGCCGCACGTTTTCGACGCGCTATTACCCCTTACTGAATTAAGGGGTAAAGCTAGCGCGTCGAAAACACTCGGCCAAACCCGGGCTACTGTATCGGCCTGAAAATAAATAAAAGGCCCAAACAAACAGGCATAACAGATTTCCATAACTTCATATTAAGAATTAATTAATATAAACCAGTGAATGGACTTTATAATTAGATGAATTTTCAACTTCATAAAGTCCACTGAAATATGGGATTTACAAAATATTTTGCTTTGTCCCAAGCTCTGAAGTTTCTGAATATGACATTTTTTAAACCATTTTAAAGCACATTTTTAAACCAGCGCTTATTAAATTAGTTACAAGAAAACAAGGGAGAGAGAAATATATATTATTTGCTGTAAATATATATACACATTGACTTGACTGAGGAAACTGGAGAAGCGGTAAATTAAGGCTTTGTCTCCCTGCAGGCTCCCACCACCACATGGGGATGAAAGCAGGGTTTTCAAAATGTGTTTTCCAACATTAAAATCAGCAAACACATAAACTCAACAATATAACCTGAAAAAAGTGCACTTGCATTACAAATGCATAATTTAGATGCCCGTGCAGCCAATGCAATAAACTTAGGCACGCCAGAAACCCATTTCTCTGTCGGCGTGCTCTTTTTTATGCCACTCCAATTTAATTCTCATTTGAATACTGCATCGGGCACACAGGGAATGTGGCTGTGCATGTGTTAGGAAAACAAGCACTCAATGTGAGCGCCTGTTTTTTTGCGCACACCTTATTGCATTGACCTGTCAGTGCATTTGACACTTTTCAACTCCTGCTTGAAATGGCTAAAGAACAGCCAAAATGATCAATCCCAGCTGTATGGGCAGAACCAATTGGAAAATCTAAACAGGTGGGTAAGAGAGCACAGGAGGACATGCTGGCTGCAGACAAAGATTGGGCCTCAGATGAAGCCTAGCCTGGCTCGATATGCTCACCCTTTGCTATAGAAGCAATAATGGAGGGCCTAGTGACCAACATCTCCAAGACATTGGATTCACGCTTATAAACTGTGGTTGATAAGTTCGCACAATTGCTATTGGCAGATACCATAAACTAATAAGTTTTTGATATTATAGTATGACATCTGTTATATATTTACAAGCCGTTAAGCCCGTTAAAACAGGCGAGATTTTTTGTTCCAAATGCCAGCTAAGCGTTGTGTGAAGAAGTCATTACTTTTCTGTTCGTCTTAAACCTGCCACCTGATCATTTCAGCAGGTTTAGCAGAATATGTGTATTATGAGGCACAGCGAACAACAACTACTTTCACCAGGTCTTTCCAGGCTTTATCTGCCTCTGTCATATTTCCCCATCAGTTGTCTGACTGATGATCCTTTGAAGTAAAGCTGCAGGAAATCTGGCAGTACTGCTGAATGCGCGGCATGTCGGACAGAGCTTATTCGCGGCACATCGGCGTGTGGGGCTGAGTGTATGTTTGGGGGTGAGTGTGTGTTGGGGGTGGGGCTTGTGTATGTGGGGGTGTGGCAGGTGTTTGTGGGGGTGCATGCAAGTTTATGTGGGGGTGCTTGTGTGGGTGTGTATGTTGGGGAATGCGTGTGTGGGATGGGGGGTTGAGAGAATAGGATGTGTGTACATGGGGGATGTACGGAGTGGAGGTGTCAGGATGTGTACTCTTCCCCCTCCACCCTCTCTCCCTTTGCACTCCCCTTGCACCCAATGCTCCCTCCTCCAGCTCCCCTCCCCTCTTAGTGTCCTGCTGCCCCATCTTCCCAACCCCCTCTCACTTTCCCACTGCTCCTCCTCATCTCTCATTCTCCCAATGTTCCTCCTTTCTTCCACAGGTCCTCTCCTGCAGCCCCTTCCCATTCTACCACCCACTGGTCTGCCCCTGCAGCCTCCCTCTCCCCTCATTCTTCCATTACACTCCCCTTTCACTCACAACTCCTCACCTGCCCAGCACCCTTCTCTTCCTTATTCTCCTACTCCTCCTCCTCCACCTATTCTGGCCCTCCCCTTTCCTCTTACTATCCTCCTTCTTCTAGTCCCTTCCTACCTTGGTCTCTGACATCATCTTTGTGCAGCTGGTAAGGCCTGGGATACTCCAACAGCCCTTCTGCTGCTGGCGACTCCATGTTTTTGTTTGTTTCCTTTTACTGTGAGGCCCGAGAAACTCCTCAGCTCTTCTACTGCCTGAGCCATGCTCCTCTTTCTTTGCTGTGCTAGTGGGGCCTGGGAAATCTCCACCAGCCTATCTGGTGCCGGCACAACTGCCTATCTGGTGCCGGGACCGCTGCTGCACTCGCTGGTCCTGCAATGCAGACATCACCCTTCCCCCTCCCAACGCCAGATGAGGTCATTACATCACACATGTGCAGACCCAACACAATAATTACCTGGAGCCCCTGAGAGGTACATCGGTCAGAGCTCTCTGGTCCGCGCATGCGCAGCATTGCAAGTCGGAGAGAGTTCTCTGGTCCGTGCAGGCGTGGCATGTCTGGCAGAGCTGCTCTCCAATGCGCTTTTGCGGCTTGTCGGTCAGGACTCATTTAATTGACTGATGACTCTTTTTGATACTTTATAAATTGTATTAACCATGGTACTCGTGGCACATCCAGGCCTGCAGGCATATGAAGAATACTCAGTTCAGGGAATACTCAGAGACAGTTATTTGAATGGAATTTTAAAGGCCACAGCTTTATTAATGAATCCTGACAAGGGAATCTAACCTATATACCCAAGCCCCTGTTAACATATAGCTATAAATATACCTGGTCCAGGCCCTTCAAGCAGCCTGCCCCATGCAAGCAAGGCTGGCATCCCACCTGGGACCAGGAGTCTCTCAGTTAGAAGAAGTAGATCTGGGCCTTCTGGACAGCCTGTCCCATGCAAGCAGGACTGTCAGCCCTCCAGGCCTGTGACATGGCTGAATCTTGGGTCACCAATCCGATGCCACACTGGAGCCTAGAGCCCAGGCATCAGATGACCCCAGCCATTCTAGCATAAGAGTTATTGGAAATGACACTGTTCAACTTTAAAACCCCCCGGGCAGAGCTGGTGTAAGGATATTCATCTGCCCTAGGCAGTGACGTCACCCTACCACATGATCTCTTTCTCTCTCTGGCAATCTTGCCAATGTTTGTATCATACCACATGATGCCCTCACATTGACCAAAGTGCCCTGCCCGCTTCCAGCTCCCTAGGCAGCCACCTAGTTCACTTAATGCCTCCTGTTGGTCCTGCCCCTCCTGTGACATCGACAATAGAAGATTAACAATCTAAGAATGTGAACATTTATTTATTTATTTAGGTGTTTTATATACCGTTCCAAAGATCACAATGATTTTCAAAATTGGTTTTCATATTCATGGTCAATTATCACATTTGGGTGTCAACATTTGCTTTCTTGTTCTATGTAACGGTGAATATTCTAGTTAATAATCATATATATTCTCAGATATCAAAATAGCTGCTATATACTCAAGTTCATATTTACACATACTTCCAAGTACAAATCAAAGACGTAATGTCAGCGAAAATAAACTTTCAACAGGAGTTCCACAGGGATCTGCCCTATCTGCCACTCTATTCAACATATACATGCTGCCTTTATGTCACCTGCTAGCTGGTTTAGGCATTTCACACTATAAATATGCTGATGATATTCAATTAATACTCCCAATTGATGACACAATTGAGAAAACATTAAACATAGCCAACATGTATCTAGATATAATAAAACAACTTCTAAACCAAATGGAATTAGTTATCAATATAGAGAAAACAGAATTCTTACATCTAGAACGAAAAACATAGCGATCATTCAGAACCCAATTACACTCAATAACAACCAAAAAATACAACTAGCTGAGAAAGTATGAAACCTTGGAGTGATAATCAATTCAGAACTAAGTATGAAACAACATATATCTCAAAAAGTAAGAGAAGGATACACCAAACTTATGACTCTTAGAAGACTAAAACCACTACTAACGGCTACCAACTTCCAATCAGTATCACAAGCCTTCATTTTTTTCAGTACCAACTACTGTAATGCTGCTCTTCTACTGGGCTTACCGTACACTACAATAAGACCACTACAGATATTACAAAACACAGCTGCAAGAAGTTTAACTGGTAAAAGTAAAAGAGAACATATCACCGAAACTCTATTTGAACTGCATTGGTTACCCATTGAGCAAAGAATACAATACCAGACTTTATGTACCATACATAAATTAATACATGATGAAAAAGCAGAATGGTTGAACAAAGCCCTCCGCACCCCCCACAGAAACCTGAGATCAGCAAACAAAGCACTGCTAACTATTCCCTCAGTTAAGACGGCCAGACTAACTCAAGTAAGGGATAGGGCCCTATCCCTAGCAGGAACCTCAATATGGAACAATATGCCTTTGGAAATCAGATTGCAAAGAAACATCAAAACCTTCAGAAAAAGTTTAAAAACATGGCTATTTAAGCAAGGATACCACAAAGAGAATGGAGAGTAGAACCCAGGGAAATGTAGGTTGCGGTCAGTTGAACTCCCACACACACACCTTTTTACTTAATGTGTGTGTTTCTCATTTTTATATTTTTTCTTTCTTTTTTATTTTAACAACAAAGAACTAGGGTTAAGTAGTACTTTATCTTATAGCTGATACAGAGAAAACTGGACATGACTTATAACACCCACCAATTAATACTTATTATGAAACTATGTTACAGTATTTTGATGGTACCTGTTTAGTTGTTATAATTTAAGACATTTTATGCAACATGTAGTTATGTGCCCTATTGTGAACCGTTGTGATGGTGTCTGCTTAACGGTGGTATAGAAAAGATTTTAAATAAAAATAAATAAATACACATCTTAGCCAACATAATATTAATAATAATATTTTCTCATCCGTCAGGAATAGGGGGTCGCCGAAAGCGATAGGAAAACCCCACAAAATTTTCATGGGGTTTTCTTATCATTTTGGGGGTGGGTGGGAAGAAAGGGCACACAAAAACAACCCCCAAACCCACCCGATCCTTTAAATCTCATTATATAGAATCCCCCACCTTCCTGACCCCCCCCCCCCAAAAACGTTTCTAAAGTACCTGGTGGTCCAGCGGGCATCCCGGGAGCGATCTTCTGCTCTCGGGCCGTCGGCTGCCACTAATCAAAATGGTGCCGATGGCCCTTTGCCCTGTCACATGGTAGGAGCAATGGATGGCTGGCACCATTTTGATTACCCTTTGCCCTTACCATGTGACAGAGGCCGGCCAATGGCACCAATAGCCCCTGTCACATGGTAAGGGCAAAGGGCTATCGGCACCATTTTGATTACTGGTAGCTGACGGCCCGAGAGCGGGAGATTGCTCCATGGACCCCCGCTGGACCACCAGGTAGTTTAGAAACGTTTTTGGGGGGTCAGGAGGGTGGGGGATTCTATATAATGAGATTTAAAGGGTCGGGTGGGTTTGGGGGTTGTTTTTGTGTGCTCTTTCTTCCCGCCCCCCCCCCAAAAAAATGATAAGAGAACCCCACGAAAATTTTGTGGGGTTTTCCTATCGCTTTCGGGGACCCCTCTATTCCTGACGGATGAGAAAATATTATTAATATTAATATTATGTTGGCCAAGATGTGTAAATATGAACTTGATTATATAGCAGCTATTTTGATATCTGAGAATATATATGACTATTAAATAGAATATTCACCGTTACATAGAACAAAAAAGCGAATGCTGCCACACAATGGGGTAGATTTTCTAAATTTGCGCGATTGCGTACTTTTGTTCGCGCACCAGGCGCGAACAAAAGTACGCGATCGCGCGTATCTTATAAAATCCGGGGTCGGCGTGCGCAAGGGAGTGCACATTTGTGCAACCTGCGCGTGCCGAGCCCAGCGCGCGCTGCCTGTTCCCTCCCTTCCCCTACCTAACCCACCCCCCCTTACCTTTGTTGCATGATTTACGCCTGCTAAAAGCAGACGTAAATCTACGCACGCCAGCGGGCTGCTGGCGCGCCATCACCCGACCCAGGAGCTGGACCGGAGGCCTCGACCATGCCCCCGGGCCAGCGCCACGCCCCTGGGCCCGCCCCCGCAACGCCGCATCACGCCCCCGAAACGCCGCGTCATTTTAGACACGCCCCCGACATGCCCCTTTTAGAAAGCCCCGGGACTTATGCGCGTCCCGGGGCTCTGTGCGCGCCGGCGCGCAGGGCATTTAAAATCCGCCCCTTAATGTTCATTGTAAACCGAGGTGATGTTTTCTAACGTACCGCGGTAAATAAAAAACCCTTAAATAAATAAATAAATATTGTAAAACATTTTCAGATTGGATCCTTAGTATAGAGGACTTATATTTGAGGTTGTATTACCTAGATTTATTTGATATATTTTGTTGAAGAATTGTTATGTTTTATAAGTTTAATTACCTCATTTATTTTCTAATCAAGTTTATTATTCTTAATGTATAATTGAATAATGCATAAATAAAAAAAAAAAAGGATTGGCGGTTTGATAATCGTGTTATCTCTCCTTAACCACATGATTTCCATTTTTGGGGGGTTTAGAGTTAAGTTTCAGTTGAGAAAGTTTTTGTTGTATGGCCTTCATGTATGTTGAGTGAGATGATGCAGTTTTTTTCAAATGTTGAGTCGAAAGGGATGTAGAATTGTATATTTTCTGCATATAAGAAGAAGTTGATTCCCAGATTTGCTAGTAATGAGCATATAGGCAGTAAAGAGATGTTGAATAGTGTGGTCAAGAGTGCTGAACCTTGGGGGATGCCTGTATCGATCGTGAAGGTGCCAGAAATCTGATTACCCAGTTTGACTTGGAATGTCCTATCTGTTAGGAAGGAGGAGAACCATTTTTTAACATTTCTATCTATCCCAATTTTTCTCAGTTGGTGGCATAACATGGTATGGTTAACTGTGTTGAATTCCGCGGTTAAATCTATTAGTATCAGGATATATGATTTGTTGTTGTCAAATCCGTGTAGTACAGGGTCGGCTAAGGAAATAAATAGGGTTTCAGTTGATCAATTTTTTCTGAATCTGAATTGGTTTGGGTATAGTATATTGTAGTCTTCAAGGTGGTTCTCTAGTTGTGCTAAAACTGCTTTTTCTAGGACTTTTGCAATGAAAGGCAAGTTAGACCTTGGTCTGTAATTGTCCCAATCATCGATTCTGCTGTTTTTGTGTTTTAGAATTGTTTTAATCACAGCTTGTTTTGCTTTATTGGGACCAGGTCCTTCTACTAGCGAGTGGTTAATTATGGTTGTGAATATTGGGGATATTACACTGTTTACAGTTTTCAGGGTACTTCCAGGGATAGGGTCTAGTGGGTGTGTAGTGGGCTTTGTTTTCGAGATAATTTGGTTTACTTCAAGGTTAGATACTGGATCAAATTAATTCCATATTACCTGATCAAATTTTTTTTCTTCAGGTTCTTTTATTGGTAGGCAGACAGGGAATTGTGCTTTTAGTGTATTGATTTGGTAAAACAAATAACACTTGAATCAATAAAATGTATACAGGGTCCAAGACCATAGAACAAAGCCAGGGAATGTTTATACAAAAAAAACTATACTGGCAAAATTTCAAAACATATCTGTGCCGAGCAACCTACACAGACACCACAAGCTACCTGGGGAGTAGCTTGTGGTGTCGTTCAGCGGCGGTCCGGAACCCCCGCTGAACGACCTCCTGCAGTCGATCTCCTGCCGGCGCCATTTTCCGTACGGAAAACGATTCGCGGCAAGAAATCGCTTCCTGAACCCTGCTGGACTCCCAGAAACTTTTGGCCAGCTTGGGGGGGCCTCCTGACCCCCACAAGACTTGCCAAAAGTCCAGCGGGGGTCCGGAACGACCTCCTGCGTCGAATCGTTTTTGTCTATGGCCGCCGCCATTTTGCGGCGGCCATTTTGCAAAATGGCGCCGGCTGAAGACAAAAGGATTCAATTGAGGGGGCCGTTCCGGACCGCCGCCGTTCTGGACCACCGCTGGATCCCCAGGTAATTTAAAGCATTTGGGGGGGGGGGTTCGGGAGGGTGGGGGATTTAATTTAAAGGGTCGGGGGTGGGTTTTAGGGGGTTGGCTCACGATTTTAACGATTTTTCACGATATTTTTAAAACCCAAACGGCAACAATACGATTCCCTCCCCCTCCCAGCCGAAATCGATCGTTAAGACGATCGAGGACACGATTCACATCTCTAGAATACATAAGGAATACATTCCTAATTTCACTAATGCAAATGTTGACTAACTAGGCTCATATAAATGTATCATAAAAGGGTGAGAGGGTGGGTGCACAGCTTGACCTACCACACATGGCCCATGAAGAAGAAAGAAGGGCTGGGCTAGTTTCTGGCCACCCCCTTCTCCTCCACCTCAGCTCCCTGCCCCAATGATCCCTGATCCAATGAGAATCATTTCCCTGACAGGAAGGGGGTTGGCCCAGGATGCATGGAAGAGATCCTCCCCTCACCCTGGCACCTGACATCACCAGTCTGCCCCCTACTCCCCAGGTAGCTTGTGGTGTCTGTGTAGGTTGCTCGGCACAGATATGTTTTGAAATTTTGCCAGTATAGTTTTTTTTTGTATAAACATTCCCTGGCTTTGTTCTATGGTCTTGGACCCTGTATACATTTTATTGATTCAAGTGTTATTTGTTTTACCAAATTTATTTCCTGCCTCCTCAGTTTCCCAAGGTCTGCCTCACTGCTGCAGCATAAAAGACTGAAAAACTGGAACAGGCACAGAGGTTTCTGCTCTCATGTTACTCTCCTGCCCTATGATATACATTGGTTCCATGCCGTGTTCTCACTCCTGCCTCTCGTATGCACCTGCGTTCACAGCCTTCTTATCTTTTGGCTCCTCTGCTCTACAGACTGTTCCTCTGTTCATTGGGGATCACACACTAGTCAGGCAGCCTCTTGCTTCTTCCTTCTTACACTAGCACCAGGTATTTTCTCCAGTCATATATTGAATCTATTTAAATGTCTGATTGCAGATCTTCCTTATTTTTATTATGTTAAACCTGTTCAGGAGATTGTGCCTGAAAGGCAGACTATAAATCTAAAATAAATAAATACAATATTTGGGGCCATATTCAATGAGAATATTTTTTCAGAGGCACAAAATGAAAAAAAAAAATCTCTAATCTACACAGATATCGTTGTTTCTCGATTGAGCCTATTGCCGTGTTTGTAAGAATGCAACAATGGCATTTGTATAATGGACTATTTCTTCTGTCACTTTTCTTTCCTATTTTTGTCCTGTTGGTTAAAAACAGAGAATTTTCTTACTATTAAGTTTTAGGGAAAGTCTGTATAAAAAGATATTCACAAAATACTCACAGTGTCCTAGGAATTGGAACAGCTGGCTGTTCCATTTAGGGGGGGGGGGGGATATCTCTCTGAAATTGTGAGTTGCGGCAGTTTCAGTGGGGTCCCACCTTGATATCGCATCAGTTGTGTAACCTGAAATAAGGACGAGGTTGCGCAGGATCACCACTTTCAGTGACGGGGTAGACTTCCGGTGGTGGGCTAGCTGCCTCTCTAGATGATTGCCTACTCTGCCTATTGGGAAGTCTTCCCCTGGATATTCACAAGGCCTCTGCGATTCCACAGCAACAGTGAAGGCTGCAGAATCGATCTGCTACTGAATTTGTCATTCCTCATGGAATCTTGAGAAATCGGCAACCCTGCAGCTAGACCCCCTCCCACTGCTACCTCCCAGTCTTTCTGTTGGGTCACTGCACTGCTTTCATCTTCCTCTGTCACTTCATCATTTCCTTCCCACCCCATCAGACTGCCTAACTCTTTGTCTTCTCTCCCAACTTATTTCCCACAATCTCACCACACTGGATCACTTCACATTCTCTTTCCAACCACAACCTCCTGCTTGACCTTTCTTATTTCAACCTCCCAGCTGCATGGGAGGAGAGGGAAGAGGTTGTAACTCTCCAGATTTCACCCGGAGACACGAGGAATTTGCATCAATTGCTGGGTCTCTAGGGAAACGCTATAAAGTTCCAGGCCTCTCTGTTTACAGCTCCAGCCACTCCCCTTCCTCAGTAAGCCTGGAAGGTGTTAGGATTTGTAGGTATGTGGGCCCTGGGCCGAGGTGAGAGATGGTACCGCCCACAAGGAGGAGCCCTTGGATACACTGATGAGGGTTCCTCACTAGAGATGGTGCGGTAGTGGCCCGCAGCGCGGGGTACACCGATGAGGTGGTACGGTAGAGTTGGTATGGTAGTGGTTCGTAGAGCAGAGGTACTCACAGTAGCGAAGGTTCCAGGAGAAGCCCTGGGGAACCGGGCAAGCAGTAGCCAAGGCAAAAGGCCCTCCGAGGCGCGGATAGCCAGAGACGAGGAAGGGCCCCTGAGGAGCGGGTACGCCAAAGTAGCAGGAACTGGAACGGGAAGTACATAGTGAGCGAAGCGGATTCATCAATGAGGGAACTCGTTGCCAAGTTGTAAGTAGGCAGGGCCAGCCGGCTTAAATATCCTGGAAGGATGACGTCATCCGGAGGGGACGCCCCCGAGGTTCCCGCCATGACATGCTTAAGACTGGCCCGTGCACGCGCATGCCTAGGGAATTCCTAGGGCAAGATGGCGGTCAGTGGCATCCAGGGAGGCCTGGGAACAGTAGGCAGGCCGGTGATAGCTGGTGGAGGCCGCAAATCTTCCCCACGGAGTCAAAGCTGCAAAGAAGAAGGTGAGCAACAGTGGTCGCAGCCGTCTGCGACCGAAGGGCATAACAGAAGGAACAGGAGAAGAGGGGTGAGCCTGGACTAGACATTGCAGGCAACATGTGGGGAGAAACTGGAGAGGGGCTACAACACACACAATTTAGTCTATAGCTGTAATTCCAGGATTTGTGACTCAACTGAAGGTAGAGTGAAAGTGCACAGGTCAGGGAGGTATGGCTTACTAGGGGTGGGAGCAAAGTAAGTGCTGACATCAGTGAGAAAGGAAGGAGAAGAATGCCTGGGGTCTTCCCTGGAAGGGGGAAAAGTAGTGGTGGTGGGAGAGAGAGAAAGTGTGGATTAGTCAGGGGGAAGGGGGCTGGTGATGAAAGAGAAAAAGTTGATATGCATTATTCCTCCCTTTCATTCAAATGCATGCAAGAACCAAGCTTTACATTTGCCTCTGACAGCCCTTGGACCCTGGCAGGAGTAACTCTGGGCGAGAGTACTGCCACAGTCAAGCAGCTACCTATGGGAACAAATGTGTCATTTTTACAGCATTTTAGCATTTTGAAAAATAGGCAATAATAGCCTTCTTTCATTCTATTAAGTAACACCACTAGGAAACTTAACACTTCCCTTATTGTAAACACTGTCAAATTTTCCAAGCTAAGTTAATTTTTAAAGGACCATTTCCTGATGGACAATGCAGCACCTACCTTTTTAAAAAATAACCCTGTGACTGGGTTGGCCTGGAGGCTCATGCAGAAATTCCCCGATTCGATCCCTGAGATGGGTCTTTCCGCTCCCTGTTGGGCCGATGCAGTAAAGTGCGCTCAGGCTGAGCGCACTGTTAGTCCCCGTTTGGCCGCGCGTTTTCCACGCGCTATTTTTACCCCTTATACAGTAAGGGGTAATAGCACGTAGAAAACGCGCGGCCAACCCCCCCGAAACTAATAGCACCCGCAACATGCAAATGCATTTTGATGGGCCTATTAGTCATTCCCTTGCGATACAGAAAGTAAAATGTGCAGCCAAGCCACACATTTTACTTTCAGAAATTAACACCTGCCAAAGGCAGGAGTTAATTTCGGCCGGTACTGGGAAAGTGTACAGAAAAGCAGAAAACATGGCTTTTCTGTACACCCTCCAACTTAATATCATAGCGATATTAAGTCGGAAGCCCCAAAAATAAAAAAAAATTAAAAATCTGCCCTTGGCCCGCAGTTTGGGAGACGGACGCTCAATTTTGCCGGTGTCCGTTTTCCGAACCCGTGGCTCTCAGCGGGTTTGAGAACCGACGCCGGTAAAATTGAACATTGGCTGTCAAACCCGCTGACAGCCGCCGCTTCTGTAAAAAAGGAGGCGCTAGGGACGCGCTAGTGTCCCTAGCGCTTCCTTTTACCACGAGCCCTAATTTGCATACGGGTCAATACTGAATCGCGCGCCCAGGACACTGGCCTGGGTGCGCTTCGGGAGAGCGGGTGCTCGCTGGCTCTCCCGCAACTTTTACTGTATTATCCCGTGTGTTGGCCAGGGCAAGGAATGTAAAGGCAGTGTTCACAGCCCCTGGAAAGCGAGAGATTTGTAGCCATTGTTCAAGGGTGCTGCCTCGTGGCTACAGGGTCCTGGAACCCCTGACTGAGAGACTGTCACTGCAATGACTGCACCGGGCATGTTATGAGGGTGAGGAGGGGGCAGGAAAGAATACAGAAAAAGGGGGGAAAATCCTGAACGCTTGTGAATGAAGGTCCATGGTGCCATTTTCTCAGGCTGATTTCTGATTGAGGAGCAAGAGGAGACTGCCTTGTCAAAACAGGCACCTGGTAAAGGACAGCAGTTAAAGACCAAATGGTCCACCCAGTCTGCCCAGCAAGAACATAAGAAATTGCCATACTGGGTCAGACCAAGAGTCCATCAAGCCCAGCATCCTGTTTCCAACAGTGGCCAAGCCAGGTCACAAGTACCTGGCAAGTACCCAAAAACTAAATCTATTCCATGTTACTGTTGCTAGTAATAGCAGTGACTATTTTCTAAGTCAAATTGATTAATAGCAGGTAATGGACTTCTCCTCCAAGAACTTATCCAAACCTTTTTTAAACCCAGCTACACTAACTGCACTGACCACATCCCCTGGTAACAAATTCCAGAGTTGAAACTGCTGCTCCCTGCAGGTAACCCCCTCGCCTTCTTGTTCAGAATTGTAACTGACACTCCATGCAGGATACCCACATTCAGAAAAGTTACGACATGTTACCGCAGTTCTTCATTTCTATCCATAAACAAGATATGGAGGACTTAACCTATGAAGAGAAGTTGTGTCACCTGGTGCTGATCTCCTTGGTGGATCTTGCCGGAAATAGATGGAAGGAGATCTGATCCCCCTATACAGAGTTATCAGAGGATTGCAGCAGGAACTAACAGCAGAGTTTTTACTACAATGAGAACAGTAGAACTAGTGGCCACCCATCGGGATTACAGGAATCTTGTACATTGCAAGGAAGCTCACTGAACAATGCCTTCACACTACAAGCTATAGGTATGTTATTGAATACGCTGTCCTTTGACGTGCATCTTAACTGAAATTAGGTTGGATGAGCTGAGGGAGACTTACTACTGGTGGTTATACAAATCTAAGGTGATCCTTATAGATCCTGATGCAGGTCTTACTCAAATCACCTCCTTCTGACCAGAAAGGAACATTTTACTTGGAGATTATCAGCAACCGAAATATTTATTTATTTTATTTATTTAAGGCTTTTCTTTACTGACATTCATCAGGGACATCATGCCGGTTTACATCAAAACAAGGGAGAGGCTGAGAGGTGAAAAGCAGTTACATTAAAACAGGGAGCATAAACTGGGACTTGTGGAAGTAATATACGTAAAGGCAAAGCAAATAGGCATAAGTAAGAGGATATCAGATTAAACAGATAACATAACATGAATTAGTATCAGGGAAACTATTTACAAATAATGCAACAGGAATTTTTCTTCTGAACAACCATGTGCCAATAATTATCTGAGTATGGGCAGTTTGAAGAGGATTGCTGAACTTCATGGCCTGATGTTTTCTTTCAGTCAAACCAATAGCTTGATTTACCAAGGCTTTTCTCCCATTCTGTCTCTATAGGGAAAAAATCAGACCCATAAATTTGTAATGACTCAGCTGGAGGCTGAGGAGGCTTCTGCCTTGTGAACAACAGCAATGTGTATCAGGTAGGGTCAAGACAAAGTCATATTTCAAAATAGATTCAGAATGCCTGCTGTATTCTGTCCTTTGCCCTTATAATATTTCAAATCAAATTATCTATCATTCTGTTTAAGGCTTTTGCTTTAATAGATGACATCATAGGATGGCAAATAAAACATGGCTATCAAATCCCTCACAAGCTGCTATATACATGGGCTGAAAGAGGGGTATGATTGATATTAGCACACTATTTTTTGTGATAGAAATCTGATGCATGCAGTCAATGTGAGTGATTCCCGCCTGCTGGTGTAGCATTGCTAAATAATGCCCTTGTCTCCTGAGCATGCTAAAGTCCTGGGTTTTCCTAGTCCCACAGCTGTATGTCGTGTGTCAGAGTGGGTGAAAGGTGTACATGTGAAAAAGGATTCACATGCATGTAGAAAGTGTATGAAGTGCAATTGTTAGCATCTAAGGTATGTCAGAAAGAAAGTGAGAAGACATAAAGTTGTGAAAGAAATAAAAAAGAGGCTTAGATTAGGATTTGCGAGATGGTGTGAATGTTGTATCAGGTAATGTAGGCAGTGGAGTTGGCCAAAGGGGCTTCTTGTTTTATTTTGAGAAGGGAGGTTTAACCTCAGTAGTTTTCTCCTCTTCCTTTATTTTTCCAGTTCAATCAGAACCAGGGCTGGGATTTGGGAATTGAGCCTTCATTCACAACTACTTGGGGATTTCCCCCCCCCCCCCCCCTTCTTTTATTTACCCACCCCAATGTACCAAGTCTGTTCATCACAGTGAGGGTCCTGGGCCAGAGGCCAATCATCAAGGATCCTTCTGGCCACCAGGTGTCACCCAAGAGCAATGACCATGATTCCTTCTCCCCAGGGGCTCTGAATGTAGCCTGCACATCCCCAGACCTGGCTGACCAGGCTGCAGAAGATCTGATTTAGGGATTGCACATTATTGCCATTGAGCCACTGGCTTAGCCAAGTCCTTCATATCGTATACTAATCTGATGCCCTTATTTGTACCTCTCCCTACATCTCTTATACATTTCATGAAGCATGGGTCCACAACTCTTGGTGGCTTACAAAGAGCCTTGTATCAGGGTACAGTTATTCTCCTCTTTTTCTGTTTAAAGCATGTTTGTACAAGGCTGGAATTGAGTAATAAGGTTTTGTTTTATTTTGGGTTTGTTTTTAACTCACAGGGTGCTCTATGACACCCCGTCCTTTCCTCATTGTTGCTGGCAAGCACTGACCAATTCAGTTTCTGACTTGTTTTTTCTGATTCGCTGTGCCTGCTTGTGTTGGCGGTAGAGGATAGAAAGGAAAAAAAACAGAAGTGGGCTAAGATGGGAGGGAACTGGAAAAATGAAGAAACTCAAATCTCTTTTATGGGCAGGCGTCCTACTGTGATGAATGGCAAGAGATACAAGCTTGCAGGCAAGGCTTATCAAAAGCCACAGCAGCAGCAGTTAAAATAACCTGTGACTATCCCAGCCCACCTTTTTCAAGTCATTCTCTGAAAGAACTAATTGACAGGGATACAACCGAGCATTATAAAAGAAATGCTGCAGCCAGATGCTTTGAATGGTGCAAAATGTTTCAGACACAGCTATGGGGTGGTTTTTTTTCAAGCCTTTCTCCTCCTTAATTGCACTACTTGCTCTTTCACAAACGTCCTGCTAAAGACACTATTCAGAGTGCAGCTTTATTACATCACTCGCAGGTTTCCATAGGGACTTTCATTTTAAAGAAACACTTTTAGAATGTGCCTTGGAAACTGATCGCTCATGTCACAAACTATTGCCATGGCCCCCTCCCCCACAGTTTATTAAAGCAATATGATAACTTAATTACATGTCTGTTTAGCATTCAGGGGCTTAATACACTTCCTCTGCAAAGGTAATTTTAAAGGGCAAGCTATCTTATCTTTAAGATAATGTGCTGCATTGCCCATCTTCAGTGAGTGACCCCCTTTTCGTCCTTGATCCCTTGTAGAATGGTTCTGTCAACTCAGGCACTTCAAACACAATTGTATTGCACAGAGCACTCACAAAAAATTACCCACAGACTAGGGACGCATTGGATGCAAAGCCCAAATATCACAGGGAGCGCCCAGCAACAGGAGAGTGGTGTGAGGTAGCAGCACTCCAAAAAAAAAAGGCAGGAAGGTTCACTTCTTATACAAACCGATTTATTTAAATTTTCTACCACAAAAGATTTCTGCCCGGTACAGATAAATCATTTTGATTTGGTCACTGCTCATCACAGCTTTAAAACCATTTGAAATGCAACTAGCCAAGCACTAGGTGAAATTTCTTGTGAATAATTAAGATCTTACATACAGGGAATCCTTCCTTCAGTAGAGCTCGGTCACTCCCATGGCTGTACTAGAGCTCATTTAATAGCAACCTTAGCTGTGGGATCACTGAGAGACCCAAGGCTTATTTTCTTGGGCATATTTTATGGTATGTAAACTACTGGCATATTATTTTATGTTTATTTCATTATATATATTTATACACACATTGCTGCATTGTTTAAATTCATTAATTTTTTCAATGTATAATTTATATATGCTCTAAAAACTGTAACTCGCTTAATTTACCTTTGTGGACAAATGTTTACTAAATAAAGAGGGATGATGATGATGATGATGGACTGCAGCTCGAGTACTTGACTTATGAGGCTGCCACAGAGGCCCGGCTTCAGTTCTTCAGATCAGTCAAGCCACAGAGTCTCAGTCCTTGCATAATGATGACATCTAATAACAGGCAGAGCTCAGTCATAATCGAGAATCAGGTAGCGCTCAGTGGCAGAAAGAGTGTCAAGTGTCAGCAGGCTGAGGTCAGATCCGTCCGAGGGAAGATGTGAAGAATGGGTAGGCTGGGAGGCAAGGAGCAGCACAGGAGGGCACAAGGAGACACTGAAGGATTGAAGGTTGCCCAGAGGACGACGATGAAGAGCTGAAGACTGGCCACAAGACAAAGACACGGAACTCAGAGAAGATGACCAGGAACTGCCAAGATGAAGACCAGGAACGCAGGAACAAAGATCAGGAACACAGGAACAAAGACAAGGAACTCAAAGTGGCAACTAGCACTATGCAGGGTAGTTGACCTATTGCCGAGGCAAGGAAGTGCTGCCAAGGTGGCCTTTTATAGGCCTCTGCTGGTGACATCATCATCGGGCATCTCTGATGTTTTCCCACTGCAGGCCCTTTAAGAGGGACATTGTCAGATGCGCGCATGCCCTAGGAGGGGCCCAAGGCAGGAAAACACCAGAGGTGCCCGATGATGATGTCACCAGCAAAAGTTCTCCCCAGTGTCAGAGAGAGCAGTGGAGGAGGGAGGTTGAGCGCCATGCATTCATGGGGATGTCTTCCTCCGCGTCGGAGGTGGCTATTCCAGGCTCGGGGCTGGAGGTAAGCGTGGCGGTCTGCAGCCTTGCCCTGCAGACCACCAAACGCAACATTATGTATTTTACTAATGCATTTTATTGTATATTTGTTCTGTTTTATGTTACTATATATATATTATGTCTGTATATTGTGTTGAGTGATTTTATCTGGACAGCAATTCAGAAATGAAATAAAATGAAAATGAAATGAAACATGATGCCAGATAAGGACCATAAGGCCATTCCAGCCTGCCCATTGGTTTCCCATACAAATACTAGACAAAAATGAACTTGACAAAACCAGACAAATTAACCAGGAAAAACATAGCATAAGAGAAATGCTGAACACATGTCAAACAAAGAGTGCCACAAAATAAATGAGGAGACATCGGGGCATTCATTCACAATGTCTAAGATAATCAATATCTAGTCACTGTTGAAATTATAACCACCAAGATATTTTTTCAAAGTCTCATTTTTTCTGGCATGGAAGTAAAAACACAATGAGTGTTCACTTCCTCTCGCCCCAGGGTGAATTAATCAGTCCTGCTGTGACGAATCTTCCAAATAAAACAGGAAATATTTAGCTTTGTCCGCACCCTGATCCTGCCAGGCAGTGTCGCCCTGGGCAGATATTCAGAATTACGCCTGTCCCCCCTTTGACTTCCCAGTGGCTGCCCCAGCACAGCACTGTCTCCCTTTGGTGGCGGCAGCTCCAGCAAAGCACCCCCTCTCTTTCCCCTCTTAACCAGCATCCCACTCTCACTTCCCCCACCCTTGTCTAGCATCCCCCTCTCCCTCAATCCACTCTATGTCTTCCATACCTCTCTTCACCCTACTCCTTCCCCTGCATTTCCTTTTTTTCACTACCTCCCACCACTTGCCATCTGTCCCCCTCCTTTTCTCTCCCACTTCTTGTTCTGAATTCCCTTTGACCCCTACCCACTCCTAACCTGCTTTCTCCTTTCTCTCCCCATGTGCTCCTTGCCTTGCAGTCCCCTTTCTCTCCCCTTCACTCTTTGTCCAGCATCCTCCTCTTCCTCCCCCTTACTCTCTCCCACCCATCACTTGCCTAGCAGCTTCCTCATCTTCCTCCGCAGCCCCCATCCCTTGCCCAGCAGCGTCTCTCTCCCAAAAATCTGCTCAGCAACAGAAGCCCCCTCCCCTCTACAAACCTTTTCGCAGAAGACAAGATTGACATAGCCTTAAACCTCACATACTCTGCCATTTTTATGTTGATCCAGTAATGCTGCAACACATATATATGCAAAGAATCCAGTTTCTTCAGACCAACACGACTATTAGAGCTGTGCACCACTGGATAAACATTCAGTAGGGCACCTAACTGCAAAAGGTTTGTGCATGCTTTTCAAACCCTCATAAAACAAGATTCCCCCTTTTAAACCACACAGGCTGAATGAATCATGATCTAGATTGTTCTGTGTAATGGGCGCTTCTTGGTGGAATGCTTTGCTTATTAAGTTACATGCAGAGTCTTCAATGCTGAAATTCAGAAAATTATTGAAAACTCACTTATTTTATTCAGCTTATGAGAGTTGTCTCAGTTACAAATCAGCCAGGTTTTACTAGTTTTGCCAGAGTTGCTGTAATTGCTATATTTTTACTGAATTGTAATTTGGCTACATTGTATTAAGTATTAATGTACTGATTTTATTTATCTTTGCATTTATATATATACTTTATTAGTATATGTGATTTATGGATGTTATGTATTACCGCCTAGAAGTATCGATAGTGCAGTTTATAAATTTTATAAATAAAAATGATTTTCAAATACCAGGCACCCGCATGCATTGTGTTTTAAGACGCACTTCTGCGACTTAAGTATGCACGTGTACCCTTACATGTTTCAAAATGAAACCCTAAATTGGCTGTGTTAGCAACTTGCAGAAAATTCAATGTTTGCAAGTAGTTTCCCCACACATCACAGAATGCCTCTTTCCTATTTAACCAAAAGCCTGCATGCTATGGAAGTACACACACACTTTCAGCTGGCTAAATGTCCCCTTATCTACAGGCTTAGGAGGGTTAACTATTTTTACTCACACGCCCATGTCTTTGAAGGTTTACAAAGACATTTCACCAAGCAGGTATGAAGCTGAATATTTTCATTTACCAGCTGAGGCTAATGAAATTATTTTTGAAGGTTGTTAAAACCAGGCATATGAAAATATCTTTCAGATCTTAAGAAAGTAAGGTTGTAAAATGTTAATTTAAACAATATATTTGAAATCACCCACTGCTATGGGGCATTCTCAGTTTTTATTTGCATCCATAACATTGCCACAGACAGGAAGTGATGATAATCACAAGTGAAGTATACATCCCTGCTGTTGGACAACAAGTACTCGTTCCAGCAGCTGAATCGGACAGATGCACATTCTTCATCTTTACAAAACTAACCTGTTAATTCTGTGAACCATATTCCTCCTGCTTCAGGTGGGCTTCTGTTGTGGCTAGGAGAACACCACATATCCTGAGTGCCCCTCGCATTCTGTGAGATGGAAATGCCAGTGGGACTTCCCAGGACGGCAATGAGAGTTCTGTGCTATCACGTGTACACAAGCGAGGTATTGGATTTCTTACTGTGAATTGCATTATCAGGTAAAGTATTTCTGTCTTGAGCGCTAGGTACATCAAGTTACACTTTAAAACAGCTTTGAAATACAAGCTACTAGAAAACCTATAGACTGCACTGTAATGAAGCAAACCCTGCATACATAAGACATGGGATGTCTTATACATTTTTCATAAACTGGGCTAGTCAAAAGTCCACTTTAGGGATGTGAAAAGAAAATATCCTTCTGCCACAATGTAATCTCATTTTTAGCCTGCTTTCTGAAGGGAAGAAAGCTTATGTGTGTGTATCTTGTCAACCCCACATTTTTTATAGCTGTCCGGAGGTTAAGGGAAAACATTTTTTATAGCTGACCGGAGGTTAAGGGAAAAATAACCCTTGCTGTAGTTACACGATGTTAGGTTCCATATTAGGAGTTACCACCCAGGAAAAAGATCTAGGCATCATAGTGGATAATACTTTAAAATCGTCGGCTCAGTGTGCTGCAGCAGTCAAAAAAGCAAATAGAATGTTAGGAGTTATAAGGAAGGGAATGGTTAATAGAATGGAAAATGTCATAATGCCTCTGTATCGCTCCATGGTGAGACCACACCTTGAATACTGTGTACAATTCTGGTCGCCGCATCTCAAAAAAGATATAGTTGCGATGGAGAAGGTACAGAGAAGGGCAACCAAAATGATAAAGGGGATGGAACAGCTCCCCTATGAGGAAAGGCTGAAGAGGTTAGGGCTGTTCAGCTTGGAGAAGATACGGCTGAGGAGGAATATGATAGAGGTCTTTAAGATTATGAGAGGTCTTGAACGAGAAGATGTGAATAGGTTATTTACACTTTCGAATAATAGAAGGACTAGGGGGCATTCCATGAAGTTAGCAAGTAACACATTTAAGACTAATCGGAGAAAATTCTTTTTCACTCAACGCACAATAAAGCTCTGGAATTTGTTGCCAGAGGAGGTGGTTAGTGCAGTTAGTGGAGCTGGGTTCAAAAAAGGTTTGGATAAGTTCTTGGAGGAGAAGTCCATTAATGGCTATTAATCAATTATACTTAGGGAATAGCCACTGCTATTAATTGCATCAGTAGCATGGGTTCTTCTTAGTGTTTGGGTAATTGCCAGGTTCTTGTGGCCTGGTTTTGGCCTCTGTTGGAAACAGGTTGCTGGGCTTGATGGACCCTTGGTCTGACCCAGCATGGCAATTTCTTATGTTCTTAATAGGTTTTTTTTTTTATCCACACTTGGATGCTTATGCATTCACACAGCCTGGAAAGTAGGCTGCATTAGTTCTGAGAAGCATTTATTGTTAAATATATTTTTTTTACTTCTAGTTAGAACAACAAGTATTCTTTGTGGCCATGTATTCCCTATGGATTGTATTAATGTTTAATAGGCCTCAAACTAGACTCAAACTTTTAAAAATGATGCAGATTTGAGACAGATGTAACTGGACATGCCATTGCATGTTTTAATTTAGTTTCAGTCATGTAAATTGTGATTACAAATGTGAACAAGAAGGAAAGAAGGAATGAAATACAGAAACTAACATTTTACAGGGACTACCAATAACTTTGCACTTAAAAATGTTTCTAAATAAATAAATAAAAAATCAAAGCACATAGTTCCGATCTTAAGTAACCACATAAATGGAGTGGTTAGAGCAGTGGGCTACGAACCAGGAGAGTAGGGTTCATGTCCTGCTCCTTGTCACTTTACCCTCCATTGCCTCAGGTACATAGCCCTCTGGGGATAGGGAAATACCTACAGCAGCTGATGTAATTCACTTTGAAGCGCTGCAAAAAGCAGAATATATAAATAAATCAGCAAAAGCTATTTCAACCAGCTCAATGGCTCTATATGTCCTTCCCTAGTCAATAAACCTAACACATGGCCATATATTGATAAAGAAGTCTGAATCAATGTTGCGAATGGCATGAACCCCTCTTGTCATGGAACAATTGATGCAACCTTGTGAGCAGTGTCCCCAGCACTGAATGAGTCTTTGCACCAGCTAGGATAAGGTCCAGGAGTCTGCAACTACGGTTAAACCCGAAAACAGGCTAAAGATGAAGCAAGGCTGGGACGAAGGCAAAGCATGGGACCTGTTTTGGTGAGGCAGTTCTGTGTTGCACAGCCAGGGTTTAAATATTCAGCCATGTGACATCATCAGAAGGCACCGAGCGCAAGGATTCCCACACAGGGCCTTTATAGCTCGACGCATGCGCCTGTAAGAGTCAGGTAGGAGCAATGGCTTTTCCCCGCCTCACGGAGCGACAGTGATCAGCTGGTGGTGTTTGGGTGAGAGCAGCTGCTCATGGGACTGTCCCACAAGAGGTAATAATCAGGTCCTAAAAATCATGTTCTACAAAAGATAAATTATTTTCTGATGCTGGATTTTAAAGACCTTTGCATTTTTGCATTATATTGATCTTGTTGTTCTTTAGATTTTAATTTTGAATGTCTATTCTGCCTTTCCTGGCTGGGCTGACTCTTCAAAGCAGATTACAATATGTGAAAGGCAGACTTTAAATTACAATACAATTTTAAATGATAGGTCACTATAAATGATAGAAAGGAGCTTCAAGTGTTAATTCATTACAATACATAGCACACAGCAGAGGGAAACAAATGAGCAAGCTTCTTTGGTAAAGATGGCTTGGAGACCTGGTGCACTCAGTATCATATGGGTCAGTGCCTGCAGGAACGTGAAGCATAGGTTGTCTGATGTTTGTTTGCTTGCAGGGAATGAGAGTTTTAGGGTGAGGCTTAATTGGCCAAAGAGCCAGGTTTTCAGTTGCTGGCAGAATGTTAGGTACTCTCAGAGAAAGAGGGAATGAATTCCAAAGGGCAGGGGTCGTAGCCATAAAAGTTTGGGGTTTCATTTTCTTCTGGCGAATCACTTTCAGGTTTGGTCAGATGTTTCTTCTGGGATGCGTACAGGTTGGGGGTGGGGTAGTATCCTTTCAGCTTCAGCATCAGGGACAGATGCCTTCCTTTTGCTTTTGAAGTCAGTGATAGGATTTTGAATCTGATATGGTGAAAATGGGAAGCCATTGAATAAATGTGAACAGAGGAGAGGCCCTTTCCCATTTCTTCCTGACTATGACAGATCTGGCAGCAGTGTTAGGAGAATGCAACTGATTGCATGACTGTTTTGAAATCAGTTGGTTGCCGGATGGGTGTAGTTGATTTATCACATGGAGGTAGAAAAAGGGGTTTTTTTAGATGTCAGAAAAGCTCACCTGGTAACAGATCCCTTGCATAGGTGAGTCAGTTTCACTCTTGCCTTCTCCTTTCCTATACAGACTCTGAAGAGTAATGCAGAATAGAAGGGGTATTCTTGGAGATGCCATTTTTCATTTATGGCTATTCCCTAATTATACTTAGGGAATAGCCACTGCTATTAATTGCATCAGTAGCATGGGTTCTTCTTAGTGTTTGGGTAATTGCCAGGTTCTTGTGGCCTGGTTTTGGCCTCTGTTGGAAACAGGATGCTGGGCTTGATGGACCCTTGGTCTGACCCAGCATGGCAATTTCTTATGTTCTTATTTCATCTTGATTTCCGCAGACTCAAAGGCTACTCAAAGCAGGTGCAGTAAAACATATACGCACGATAAAATTCACCTTCCACCTTCATCTAACCCATGACTTCTTCCTTTTACCCTCATCAAACGTGGCCACCCACAGTAACAGTAAAAAGCAAATGTTGCTTACCTGTAACAGGTGTTCTCACAGGACAGCAGGATGTTAGTCCTCACATATGGGTGACATCATTACCTACCTTCTTTCCCAGGCCCAATCACAGAAAACTTCTGTCAAAGTTTCCAGAACTTTGACTGGCCCCTACTGGGCATACCCAGCATGCCACTAACCCTGCAGCCAGCAGGGGTCCCCCTTCAGTCTTATTTAAAAGCTACAGGCAGTGCCGAAAAATAAAATAATAAAACGTTACAAACCCTACACCGCAGGGTGGCGGGCGGGTTTCGTGAGGACTACCATCCTGCTGTCCTGTGAGAACACCTGTTACAGGTAAGCAACATTTGCTTTCTCACAGGACAAGTAGGATGGTAGTCCTCACATATGGATGAGTACCGAGCTGAGGATGTCCGAACATGCACCAAATGTACCCAAAGGCGTGCAACAGGCACAACAACTGGGGTGGAATTTGATAGAGGGCATCCTGAACCCCACCTGGCAGGCAGAAGGGTGTTCGTATGTCACGTTGTAAATAGGTTACGAAGGACAGACTGGCCGAAGATGGAATCTTCTCTTCCGGCTTTGTCCAAGCAATAGTGGGCTGCAAAGGTGTGGAGAGAACTCCAGGTGGCAGCCCTGCAAATGTCAAGAAGTGGCACCAATCGTAGGTGTGCTACTGAAGTCGCTATGGCCCCCACAGAGTGTGCTTTAACACGGTCTTGAAATGGAATGCCCGCTTTCTGATAGCAAAAGGATATGCAGTCCGCCAACCAGGAGGAGAGAGTCTGCTTACCCACAGGCTTCCCTAACTTGTGCGGGTGGAAAGAGACAAACAATTGAGTGCTTTCCCTGTGGGCAGCTGTATGGTCTAGGTAGAATGCTAGAGCCCATTTACAGTCAAGGGTATGCAGAGCCTGTTCTCCTGGACTGGAATGGGGCCTGGGAAAGAAGGTAGGTAGTATAATGGATTGATTAATGTGAAACTCCGAAACTACCTTAGGCAAAAACTTAGGGTGAGTGCGGAGTACCACCCGGTCCTGGAGAAGTTTAGTGTAAGGCAGATAGGTAACTAGGGCCTGTAATTCACTAACTCTGCGAGCTGAAGTGATTGCCAGAAGAAAAATCACTTTCCATGTGAGATAGCGAAGATCACAGGAGTAAAGAGGCTCGAATGGTGATTTCATGAGCCGACCCAAAACCAGGTTGAGGTCCCAAGAAGGGGCCGAAGGACGAAGTGAAGGCTTGAGGTGAAGCAAGCCTTTCAGAAAACGTGTTACAAGGGGTTGTACTGATATAGTAACATCCCCGATACCTTTATGGAAGGCGACTACTGCACGGACATGCATTCTGATAGAAGAAGTCTTTAGACCTGACTCTGATAAATGCCAGAGATAGTCCAAAAACTTTGTGATTGGACAGGAAAAGGGGTCAAGGGACTGAGAAGAGCACCATGACGTGAACCCTTTCCATTTGTAAGAGTAAGCTTTTCTCGTGGAAGGCTTCCGTGAAGCAATCAAGACACGGGAAACTGGTTCAGAAAGGTTAAGTGGCTGAAGGATTAACCTTTCAATATCCATGCCGTCAGGGACAAGGCGTGAAGATTGAGATGGCGGAGGTACCCTTTGTTTTGAGTGATCAGAAGCAGGCCCTTTCCCAAGGGAATGAGCCTGCAAATGGAGAGATCCTGCAGATTTGGAAACCACACTTGGCAGGGCCAGTGAGGTGCTATCAGGATCATGGTTCCCTTGTCCTGACGTAACTTCACAAGAGTCTTTGAGAGAAGAGGAAGTGGAGGGAATGCGTAGAGTAGACCGGTTGCCCACGAGAGGGAGAATGTGTTTCTGGGCTGAGAGTGTTTGCTGCGAATGAGATCAGAATTTCTCTACTTTGCGGTTTTGAGGAGATGCAAAGAGGTCTATCTGAGGATATCCCCATTGTTGGAAGATGGAGTTCGCCATCAAGGGGTGCAGTTGAAAGATGCGACTCAACTTGTCTGTCAACACATTGTCCACTCCCAGCAAGTAGGTGGCCCTGAGGTACATCGAATGGGAGAGAGTTTCCGCCCAAATCTGTGCAGCTTCCTGACACAGAAGGAAGGAGCCTGTGCCTCCCTGTTTGTTGATGTACTACATGGCCACCTGGTTGTCCGTCTGGATCAGGATAACTTGATTTGAGAGGCAATCCTGAAATGCCCTGAGAGCATATCTGATTGCTCGAAGCTCCAGGAAATTTATTTGGTGTTTGGCTTCCTCTGGAGACCTAGAGCCTTGTGTCTGCAGATCGGCCACATGGGCTGCCCAGCCAAGGTTGGAAGCATCAGTGGTGAGAATTAATTGATGGTTTGAAGCCTGAAAGGGCAAGCCTTGGAGAAGATTGATCTGATTCTTCCACCAGGCTAGAGCCTGATGGAGTGAGTCGGTTACGTGGACAATAGTCGACAGGGGCTGAATGCTTTGAGACCTTAGAGTCCACTGCATGACTCTCATGGCCAAACGGGCCATTGGTGTGACCTGAACTGAGGACGACATGTATCCCAGGAGGATGAGAAAGTGGTGTGCAGTCGCAGAGTGCTGAGACTGCAGCTGGTGTGCAAGAGACAGGAGAGTGAGAGCTCATTGTCGAGGCAGAAAAGCCTTTGCCTGGAAGGTGTCCAAGTCTGCCCCAATGAACGACAAAGTTTGAGATGGGACTAAGTAAGATTTGTCGTAGTTGATGAGAAATCCTAATGAAATTAGAGTGTGTAAGGTTAGATTGAGGGACGACAGAGCAGCTTGCTGAGTGGGAGCCCTGATTACCCAGTCATCCAGATAGGGGTAGACGCAAACACCTTGGGTCCTGAGGAAGGCTGCAACTACTACGAGGCATTTTGTGAGGACTCGTGGCGCAGATGCGAGGCCGAATGGAAGCACTCGGTATTGATAGTGCTTGGGGCCTACTAGAAACCTCAGGTATTTGCGATGAGATGGAGTTATCGCAATATGAGTGTATGCATCCTCGAGGTCCAGAAAGCAGAGCCAGTCTCCTCTTTGTAGAAGAGGAAGAAGTGAGCCTAAGGTTACCATCTTGAACTTCTCTCGCTGGAGGTACTTGTTGAGGGCCCGTAGGTCCAGAACAGGATGAACGCCTCCCGATTTTTTGGGAATTAGAAAGTATCGGGAATAGAACCCTAGGCCGTGCTGAGAGTAGGGTAATGGTTCTATTGCTTTGCACTGGAGGAGGAGGGAGACCTCCTGTTCCAGAAGGATGGAGTGATCGGATGTTCTCCACATCGGTAGAGGTGGGGAGTCCAGTGGAATGGAGAGAAAGTTCAGATGGTAACCCTGAGCAATTATCGCTAGTACCCATTGGTCTGAGGTGATTGAGTGCCATATGTTGTGAAAGTGGCACAATCGACCTCCCACTGGTATTTGAGGCAGTGGAATCTGGCTGCTGCTCTCTAGGTGGAAGTAAAAAACCTGAAGCAGACCCTGGTTGAGGAGCTGCTTGTGGTTTTTGTTTACGTGTTTGACAAGACTGCTTTTTGAAAAGGTCTCGTGGCATGGGATCCGGTCGATGGCGGGTAGGACTTCTTCGGGCGGAAGAATGACTTTTTAGAGTCCTTTCTGAAGGGCTGTTTAGAAGAATAGTCAGAAGGCATCAGAGAGAGGGTCTCATGATGGTCCTTAAGTTCCACCACTGTCCATTGAATCTGTTCTCCAAACAGATTATCTCCTACACAGGGTAGATCGGATAACCTGTCTTGTACCTCAGGGCGAAGGTCAGAAGACTTGAGCCAGGCCCACCTTCTCGCCGAAATAGCCGCTGCAGATACCCTAGTGGCAGTATCAAAGATATCATAAGATGATCTGATCTCATGCTTGCCTGCCTCAAAACCCTTGTTTACTAGGGTTTAGAGCTGATCTTGAAATTGCTGAGGCAGGGAGTCTGTCAAGTCTTGCATCTGCTTAAAAATGACCCTGTTATATTGGGTCATATAGAGCTGATAAGCGGCAATTTAGGAGATGAGCATTGATCCTTGGAAGACTCGGCGACCAATGGCATCTAAAAACTTCTGTTCCTTGCCAGGGGGAAAGGAAGTGTGAGGCTTTGACCTCTTTGCTCTCTTCTGTGCAGATTCTACCACTACAGATTGGAGATCCAATTGTGGTTTCTGAAAGCCCGGAGCTGACTGCACCAAATAGGTAGTGTCAGCTTTTCTGTGGACTGGAGCAATGGAATCAGGATGCTCCCAGTTCTTCTTCAGGAGATCCAGAAGAACTTGGATCTCCTGAAGAAGATAGGGGTGGAGGTTATTACCTTGGGAGCATCCAGGAACTGGAGTAACTCCATCATCTGATGTCTATCATCCTGTTCAGCCTGTAATTGGAAGGGAACCAATTCAGACATTTCCTTCACAAAATTTATAAAGGAAAGGTCCTCTGGAGGAGAACACTTTCTACTTTCAGTGGGTGAAGGTGGTGAAGGCAAGTCATTGATGTCTGGTGAGGAATCATCAGTCCAGGTATCATAGGGATCAGCACCTGTGCCTCTAGGATGTAGAGGGGGACGGGATGGTAGGATACCTGAAGGTCCTGGTCTAGGCTCCGAAGGAATCGAAGGAATAATCTGAGGCACCGATGAAGGCATCGAAGGCACTGGCGCAGGCATCGATGGGTGGCTTGGTGGCGCCGACGGGCGTATCGGCACCGATGGCTGAGGCAGAACTCCCGAAGGACGAATGTGAAACGGTGTTTCTCCTCCCGATGACAGAGTGAGCAGGGAAGGTACCAGCACCAGCGGTGACCCAGGGTCCATCGGTGGAAAAGCGGCTATGAGCGCTTCCATCCTGGAGAGCATCGCCTTGTTGATGGCCTCCTGAACCATCCGGTCCAGTTCTTCTCAGAGACCTGGAGCAAGCAGCCCCGGCTCCAGAAAAGAAGAAGGAGGCAGAAGCATAGCCGGAGGGACCATCATTAAAGGCAGGTCGCGGCTCCTGATACCCTATCAGGGGAGGGTTGCCTCGGTGACCCGGTTGCCGAAAAGGTCGGTGCCTTTTCTGGACGGGGTTTCTTCGACAGCGGCTTGGATGATGGCGAGGTCGGTGATTTCGCTCCCTTGATGGTCTGAGACTTTCTATGCCGGTGGCGATGTTTGTCTCTACAATCCCCTCAGTCTTGAGGGGGAGTAGAGGGTGTCGAAAGCCGAGATGTCGTCGATGCTGGACGGTCACCGGCCTGTGGACGATGCTGGCGCGAAGTTGACGGTGCCGGTTCTGACGACATCGATGTAATGGATGGAGTCAGGGTTTGAGCATGGAAGAGAAGTTCCATCTTCTCCATTCTGGCCTTGCGACCTTTTGGTGTCATAAGGATACATTTGGTGCAGGTCAAGACATCGTGCTCTCGTCCAAGACACCTTACACAGACTTTATGGGGGTCTGTGATGGACATGATGCGATTACAGTCCGGGCACCAACGGAACCCAGACACCATGGCCATGGCAAAAATTGAGCCGCGGTACGGTCGACGGCCAGTAGGCCGTGAGGGCCAAACTCGACGGTAATCGACGGAGAACGGGTAAAATCTTACCGGAGTACCCCAGCTTGAAAAAGTTCGAGGAGGGACCCCTGTGGGGCAAATTAACTTTTAGTAATTCCGTGAGGAAAATTCCTGTCAGGAATCTCTGCAGAGCTCCTTAAGAGCGAGGCTACTGCTGAGTGGAAAAAAGAAGACTGAAGGGGACGCCTGCTGGCTGCAGGGTTAGTGCCATGCTGGGCATGCCCAGTAGGGGCCAGTCAAAGTTCTGGAAACTTTGACAGAAGTTTTCCGTGATTGGGCTCCATCCTGTGATGTCACCCATATGTGAGGACTACCATCGTGCTTGTGCTATGAGAATAACAGGAATACAGAAAATTAATAAAAAGTTATACACTCCACCCACTCCCCCTTCCACCCACTTATCTCTTAGCCCATCGACAGTCTGTGCCTGCGAACTTCAAAAGAGAGAATATCCCACCATAAATACTGGGGCAAAGATGAAATTCCTAAAAACGTATCAAGTTGAATGACCAAACATTGATTTGTTGCCTACACTTCAGCTAAGAGAGCTTTACTCGAATGTCTACAGGAACTTTATTCCGTAGACGAGGACCATCAAAGCAGTCTTACACATCAGCACACCTGAGAAGGTAGAGGAAGTCTAATTGAGAAGACCAATGCCTTAAACAGCCTGTAGGCATATAGTAACTCCTGAAGATACAATGGGCCACACTGCTTTGAATGCTTATAAACGAACTGGAGAACCTTAAACTCTATTTTTAATTCAAATGGAAGCCAGTGCAGATCTCTTGCCAAAGCATTAGTAAGAATCTTACAAGCAGGATATTGTAATAATTGCAATTGGTGCAGTAATCTATGAGGTAAGCCATGATATGAGAAGTTAAACTAAAATACAAAATCATGATTCTGAAAACCCCTCCAGTTTGTCAGGAAGCTTGCTTTTTGGCTTCGCCTTTCTTTCCGGGCTGCATAAGGTTGACTGAAAACAAACAAGCCAACCTAAAAGTGCCACTGTGCACTGGTAGGTAACATAAAACATCAAGACTGGCCCAAAAGTCTCTGTTAAGCCAGGGGCCCTCCACGGCTGCTCCACGTCCTGCACCAGGTGTTTTGGGAGGTTCCATCTGTCTCCACCTCCAATGCTTCGTGTGCTGTGCGCCCAACACTGCAAGGTTCCATCCCCGTGATGGGCACTTGTTTTGAGTTTCTGAAGTGCTTGTGTTATTTGTAACATAATTTAGATCTTGTCAGAGTAAGAGACACTATACAAGGAGGAAACTACATATTTCAAATCCCAGCATCGATATACCATACATACTTACAGGGAGCAAACTTTGGATACAATAGAAACCAGGTACATAACTAAGGAGAATATTGATATCGATAAAAGTAACAAATAACAGACATACTAATTTTATATGTATTACAACATCCTATTAATGACATATAAACATTTGATTTCCATGTTTACAGGGTATGACAACACAAGAGAATTGTATAGCACAATGTGCTGTTTAGTTAATTTCTCCTTTCCACTGGCAGATTTGCTATGTCTAATTTCCAGGAAAGGATATAAATGATGCCTGAAACCATTTCAGTTTTATAACTATTATGGTTTCCTCCTTCTCCTTTCTATTTCCAGTTCAAGTGAAACTAGGGCTCAGTCTGGCACAGGAGCGGTCATCTCCAACCAGCAGAGGATTTTCTGCTTCCACTCCCGTTGTGGCAACAGTTCTTGGGCAAGGGCCAACCCCCAGGACTCCCTTACAGCGCCCTGCACTCATGGGCACTACAGCTGCCCGCTAGATATTATCATGTAATAACTGTGAATTCTTCTCCTTCCAACTCAAGGGGCCATGAACGCTGCCTCCATTACATCCACAGCCCTGGCCAACCCAGGGAAAGGAAGGCCGAGCCGAAATCAAACCCAGGTCCCTCTGCATGGCAGTGCATTTTTTTGGCAGCATGCGGTCAGTGTGTGTAGCACCATGCAAAGTAAAACATTTCCACTGAAGGAGAGAAGGTCACCAACTTGCTGACAAACATTAGAATAAAAGCAAAATCAAAACCAATGCCAGCCAGCAAGAACTCTCTTGAAATCGGATTCCACAGTAATGCTATGGGCATTCTTGGATCCCTCTTTCTGAAGGGTAGGAGTCTGACTCTACTGGGGAGTGAAGGGAAAGGAACCGCCTCCCTTATTGACCCTCTGGTACTTGGAAATAGGTTGGCTAATCACCAGACCCTGGCAGCAGACACCACATCCTTCCTTCCTTTGACTGGCTGCAACATATTTATGGAATGGAACAGAAATAGAAAAATCTTTCACTGCACATAAATGACAGAAAGAAAACAAAGTGTTTGGACATATGGGAAACATTTACTTCTCTTACTTTTATGGAAAGAGAGAAATAACTAAATTAAAGAATAGCAGGATACAATAGTAATATTTGGAAAACCAATACAGCTAACAGCCAGTGCATATTATACCCTATTATTCCACAGGATAGGGTGCCAGTTATGACATTATAAATTCAGAACAGCTATTCTGTATCCTGTTAACACTGGAATGCAATCTCCTCCTTTAGTATGAAGGACATTTATGAAATAAAGAAAAAATGATTTCATTTATGCACTGTAATGCAATTTATCCGCTAAACAATGGACGGCGGAAATGTTCAACAGATGTATTCAGTAAAATTCATACATCGAAGTTGCTTAGGGATTTCAAGAGCTCTTAATCTGCCCACCATACTTTCCGCAAATGATGCAATTAAATGTTGTGACTGCATTATCTTTCCAGTACACACAATTGAGAATTAGAGTCCCCAGTCATTTGCTGCTGTATGATAGTGGTAAACAGAGCCTTTACTGCTTCAGGTGAAATGCAGTGCGATGATGCTCATGAAGACAACAGACAGCTAAGTCTTCCATACTCTATACCGCTTTACTAATAAATCCAACTGCCATATCTTCTCCCGTTCCTGCCAAAAAACCCTTTACTTGTAGGGTGATCACATAAAAGACCAGCAAAAGAAATAGGCTCTCTCAGGAGAACCAGAACTGCAAGGCAATGGGCAGACTGGGGTCACACCAAAAGACACAGATTATTTACTGACATCTACTGCATTACTATTATTTTTATTTTCCAGGTCCTGAACCGGACACATTAAGCTGGTTGTTGAGCTCAGTCCAAGGGCAAACCTGGCAGCATCTGATGTCCTCAGGCATGCTGAGCTACCCTCTCTTCTTTCTGGGCCAAAGGCAGAGAGCCTCGGCTTGCTTGGAGGAAAGTTCAGAAGTGAAACTTTCCCTACAGGGTTTCTGTCTACCATGCCAAGGCTCCTAGAAGAAACCATGCAATGGGCTGTACGTGAATACATGGCTCTCTGGATTAAAGAATGTATTTACCCTTCAGTAAAAGCTAGAGGAAACCGCCACCACCTTTCACACAGACATCCACCTCCTTACTAACAATCACTTTTTCTAACAAATGTTGCTGCTTGAAGATTTCTTTTTATAAGGCAGCATTAATATATTTCTCTTCTTAACATAAAAAAAAACCTACCCTAGAGTTTTGGCCTGTGTACCCCACTGCACAATTCCTATTTAAAGGTCTCTCCTCCTGGAGGAATGAAGTATTTATGCTTTCAATCACATTAAGACTCCTACAGATAATGAGAAAGGGGACATAAAAGGCTTTATTTTTAAATGCATTTCTCCCATTTGGAGTAGATGGGGAAAATGCTTGGAAATGGAGAGATTACTTACCTGATAATATCGTTTTCCTTAGTGTAGACAGATGGACTCATTACAAATGGATATAGTGTGCTCGTGCTAGCAGTTGGAGACGGATCTGACGTCAGCACGTGGTACATATACCTGCAGGAAGTGCAGCAACTCAGTAATCTTCATGGATATATGTGTGACTGACCAATTGATTAACCAAACACGATTAACCTGACCGATTGATGGTAGCTGGAGACCGCCAGTGTTCTCAACCAGAAGGCGTCGACACCCGGTAGGGTGGATGCCCTATGTAAGAAAAACATGGCTTACCTCGAATTGGTGAAAACCCCATGTCTATCGGCAGCCGGGCGGGATGCTGAGTCCATCTGTCTACACTAAGGAAAACGAGATTATCAGGTAAGTAATCTCTCCATTTCCTAGCGTGTAGCAGATGGACTCATTACAAATGGGATGTACAAAAGCTACTCCCGGACTGGGTGGGAGGCTGCCTGAGGTCCGTTTAGGATTGCCCTTGCAAATGCTGTATCCTCCCTGGCCTGGACGTCCAGATGGTAGAATCTGGAGAAGGTATGGAGGGAGGACCACATTGCCGCTTTACATATCTCTGCAGGCGACAGCATCCTAGTTTCTGCCCAGGAGGCCGCTTGGGCTCTGGTAGAGTGAGCCTTGACCCGTAGAGGCGGTGGTTTCCCCACTTCTATGTAGGCCGCCTTGATAACTTCCTTGATCCAGCGGGCAATAGTCGGCCGCTTCTCCTTGCTTCTTCCCACTATGGAGGATGAACAGGTGGTCCGTCTTCCGTACTGCTTCCGACATTTCCAGGTATCTGGACAGCAGCCTGCCAACGTCGAGATGGCGCAGTATTCGACCTTTTTCTGACTTCTTCAAACCTTCCGTGGTTGGCAAGGATATGGTTTGGTTGAGGTGGAAGTGTGAGACTACTTTGGGTAAGAAGGAAGGAACTGTGCAAAGATGGATAGCCCCTGGAGTGATTCTGAGAAACGGATCGCGGCAGGACAGCGCTTGTAGCTCTGAGATGCGGCGTGCTGAGCATACGGCCAGCAAGAACACCATCTTCAAGGTTAACAAATGGAGGGACAGGCCTCGGAGGGGTCTGAAGGAAGGTCCCGCTAGGAATTCCAAGACTAGGTTGAGTTCAACAGGGGCACTGGCCACTTCAGTGGCGGGCGGATGTGTTTGACTCCTTTCAGGAAACATGAAACGTCTGGGTGTGTGGCAATGCTGTTGCTGGCACTCCTGGGGCTGTAGCAGGATAGCGCTGCCACCTGAACCTTGATTGAACTGAGGGACAGATCCTTCTGAAGTCCATCTTGCAGGAAATCCAGAATGATGGGGATTCTAGCGATATGCGGATTGGTGCTGCGAGTTTCGCACCAGGCTTCAAATACTCTCCAGATCCTTATATAAGTTAGTGATGTGGAGAACTTGCGTGCTCGGAGGAGTGTATCTATTACCGGCCCCGAGTATCCCCTTTTCTTCAGTC